>NW_026623313.1:1426233-1554461 GCF_030028575.1 Malurus melanocephalus | reverse complement strand
AGCCCTGAATTGTGCAAGGTACCCAAATTTCAAATTTAAACAGGTATATTTCTGATGGCATAAGAGGAGCCTCTCTCGTGCAAAAAGTGCCCCTTTTACAGGGCAGCTTTTSAGAGCAGAATCGTGCTGTTAAACTGTGGGTACAAAGCACGTGCAATACCAAACAGGCAGATGTGACTGAAGGCTCAAAATGCAAAATAAAGCATTACCATTTTTATCCATGGAATGGGGCTCAGACTGCTTCTTTCCAATATCAGCAAAGGATCTTACAATTGGGATCCTGTTGCTCAGCTTCTTCTGGTTCTGGTGGTGGTGCTGTTTCAGCAATGCCTCGTGCACTCTGTGACGAACATCTTCACTGAGCTGCCCAGAACCCACCTGCTGATCCAGAATCATATCTGAAAACATACACATAATAAATAAAAACATAATAAACAGGGGAAAGAGGAAACATTTCATCTTCTAAATCGCAATGATAATCATTAGTACCCTATGGGATTACAGATTAAAAGCATCAGTTCCTTTAATACAACAGAATTAAATGATAACTTTTATCTAGAAGTGTTTCACCCTCAGAGAGGCAAGATGGGGGGGCGGGGGGGGGGGAGAAAAAGATGCTATTAATATAAAAATCCTCAGAAAATTAGGCAGTTCACAAATTAAGGTCACCTATGGAACGACTTTGAAGTCAGTCATTAAGCACTCCCATACATAGCATATTTAAATCCARGGTTATGATGTATATAAGATGTCTTTTTTTCCCAAATAACCCCTATTCTATTTCCTACAATGGACTGGMTGCTGTGAGGAAATAACTTTTTATTCCCTTTGTATTTACCACAGGAGATCACAGTCCAACTGTTTCTTTCTTATAACTATAATCACAATACTTTTGGTGCAATATAAAGAAAGGTCARGTAAAACAATACAGAAAAATGTGTTGCATTATTTGTTGATACCTAATAGAATCCATTTCTACTGCTGGATATTCCTGGAATTGTTAAGCCTGGAAAAGAGAAGGCTTTGGKGTGAACTAACTGCAGCCTTCCAGTGCCTGAAGGGAACTTGGAGGAAAGATAGGGCAAGACTTCATATAATTAAGACTTCATAAATTCAGAGCAGTTTTAGATTAATTATTAGGAAAAAATTCTTTACTGTGAGGGTGGTGAGGCACTGGAAAAGGTTGCTCAGGGAAACTGTGGATGCCACATCCCTGTTCCAGGCCAGGCTGGATGGGGCTCTGAACAGCCTGGTTAAAGCTGGCCCTGCCTACTGCAGGCGAGTTGGAACCAGATACATTCAAGGTCCACTTCCAACCCAAATCACTCTGATTCCATGATCATACAACACGCATAATGTGTTTCAAATGGGAAAGAATTGAGAATTCTGTGGGATTTTWAAAAAATTATTATTTGGGGAAGTACTGCTACCAACAGAAACAATGCTTAATAGAAAAATAAAGGAAAAAACATTAATTCTCTATCAAAGGAAGTATAACAGCATTTAAGTACACGCTCCCCTTGTATTTCATTTGGAAGAAACTGTACTGCACAAAAACAGTGATATAATAAGCTAAATCCAAAACTCTCTGTACTGAAAATCCAGACAGCTCATGATTCTGTGCTGGAGCCAGAGTCATATCTACCAGTAAACTCAGTGGAAAAGCAAGCAGAGCAGAAAAAATAAAAAGCAGATGCATCATAATGTCATGTCTTTGATAACTGCCAAGAGCAATAGAAGATAGACAATAAAAAGCATTAAATAACTATGCTGATYAAATACACAGTTTAATTGCTAACAGTCACCTATGCACATACACTTAAAATACACAAGTTTTTCTGAAGTTTTCAGTATCAACATAAGCCAATGGATCACAGCTGCTTGAGAGCTGAACAACAAAAAACCTGCATGTTTCACTTATGATGAGGAAGCTACCAATGAATCTACATCTCTAAGAGGACACGCACACAAAATAGTAGAATATTTTAGGCAGGAGGCAAGAATTTGCAACACATGAAAAATGAAAAGCAAGCTCCAGCTCCAAGAAAAATATTTAGTTTYCTCCTCTACTCTATTGCCTTTTGAAACATGCCTCTGCCCTAAGGATATGACTATCTTCCTTTTAGACACTCTTAGTACATGAATTTGCATGTTATAATTCCCAAAACAGGACAGTACTTTATGTAATATGACAGGGGATCTTCAAAGGAAAAAAATAAATAGTAAATAATAAATTTATAACTCAGGGCATCTGTGCTAAAGCACAATTTAAAYTACCCTCTGTTCTTTCCTTTTTAACTCTGTTGAACAAAACACAAACTGTAGAAGGTGCAAAATCAAATATTAACTTCTTTGAGTTGATCTAAGACAGATATCAAAAGGAAAAGCTGGAAAAAAAAAAGATTCCTATAGAACAAATAAATTTACAGTTGTGGTCATCCATTTGCTTACAGATCAGTAGAACTCCACTGGTATGGTGTCATTCCTGGAATAACAGTATTTTCCACATTAAATAGTAAAATATGTTAACTGCTGAGGATGATGTCAATATTTAAGATTATCCATTTRAGGAGAAAATATGACAGGAAAAAGAAAATCAAATCCCTGTCCTCTTCGTTGCCTAGATGCTCTGCTAAACTTGTAACAGCCACAGGAGCCACACAGTTGGTGTCAGTGTGGCAACTAACAATTCTGATTTCCTGCCAGAGAGAAAAAAGAGGCTCACCTTGATTTTTGGGGGGATTTTTACAGCAGTTTCCCTTTTATTGTAGCACTGCTACCACATGTTAAAAAGGAAGATGCATTCAGCTTTGGAAAGAGGGAAGATGTGTTTTCTTGTTTTGATATGTCCCTCCAGTGGTCATTCTCTTGCCATAGACCCAATTGCAGTAGCAGCTGTAGGACCTTAAACACAGTCAAATTTCTGACAGATTGCTGTATTTTGACCCTTTTTCCAAGCCCTGAACAGATCTGAACAGGAGTAAGAAAGACTGTCCATCTGCCCCTATCATTATGGGATTCCTTCTCAGTTTCTTCCCAAGCTTCTCAAAATATTTTTTAAAAGCCCAAGCCCCTKCAATATCAATAACACCCTTGATTGGAAAGACAGTAAATGCCTTTCTTTCTAAAGTAAATTAGAAAGAGTAAATGGCTAACAGGAGCACTTTAGACATTTAATTTTCAGAATAGACTGTAATTCCTTAATCCTGTGAGCAGCAGAGTCTACATGCTCACATCAGTTGAAGCTGTACATACTTTCAAAGCCCTGGCCTTCACTTTTGTATCTAGAACAGGTAGCCATTTCTTCACACTCCGTGTGACAAAAAAGAGTAAAGAATCTTTATTTTAAAGAATTTTCCTCTTGAATGCCCTTTTAAATTCTGCACAGTCCCCTTCTAGCCAGAGATACAGTGTACTACTACATTTTTCAAGGATGCTTCACTACCACACAAAGCTGTCAGAAAGATGTGACCTGTGGAAYATCCACCAGCACATTTATCCTTCTATTAAATGCTCTCACCATAATATTTCTGCTGACATCAAGTACACTGAAGTAGGACATTTCTTCAGTAAGGAATCTTGATTAATGCTGGAACCATTAAATCATTTTTTCAAGCTGTTAAAGGCAGATATTCTCCTTGACCTGCTCATTTAAAATAATTCAAAAGAACTTGGGGTTTCATACAATTTCAACAATGTTTTCTCCATTCAGACTCAGTTACAATACCTCATCTATATAAAATTAATTTTGTGAGTAAATGTGAGCCATGTGAGTACTTTAACAAGCTATTATAGTAACTCAACTATAACTCATCATCACCTGTGAACAATTTACCCAGGCTGTGAATTACAGCACTGGGRTGCAGAGAATTTGTATCAGTTCAAATGCAGTGTCACTCACTTGTGGCCCAGCAAAGAMAATCCCATCTGTCCCACCTCTAGAGTCAGCAAGGGTGCTAAAGCAGGCTGGCTGCTTCCACTCACTCTGGAGGTATCTGTYACACACTGCAGCTTTGTGCAGACTCGTGGCCAGCACCATGTGCTCACCACAAGCCCAAGCAAATGGACAATAAGGAGGTCCTCGAGTGTGGCCACAGCTCATTCCCCACTGCACCAGGTTCACAGAGTGCTCATCACCTCACATGAAATACACACACAATGTTCAGATGAAACACAGAATACATTTATATAAAACATACTCCATTTGTATCAAAATACCTGTGAAGTCCAAAAAAAAAATTGCTGGGCTCGTACTCTCCTGATATAGGCTGGCACTGACAGTTTACAGCAGAAACTGAATTCAGTATATACAAGTAAGTGTGCCAGTAACATYTCCAAATTTTCTAAGTGTACAATTGCAAGACAAAATGAGAGATTTATGACGAAATACAAAACACATAGGATTTTCTGTGGATCATGATTTCTGTGATAGCTGACAAAACCTATTTTAAAAGCCAAGGTTTTTCTGGCTTGTGGTCATTCCCCTTAAGGACAGGGAAGAGGAAAACACAAGCAATCCTAATGCATTGGTTTGTGGAATACCATCAGTTAAAACACTGTCCTTTACCTTAGTGCATCTCTAAAGAGGAACCCAAATATTTCCTTCCCGAGTGAGTCAGGTACTAGGAGCTCTACAAACCCAACAATCAGAATTCCTGGGCTGTGCTGCTGAACCAAGACCCATTTACATYGTTTACAATGCTGATTATAAACAAGCTATCTAAGCCAGCAGATTTAGCTGCTCATCCAAGAGGGCAGAGCATTCCAGCACTCYGAGACACAGATTCTATTTCCAGCTTTATCTGAAATTATTTGGTTCAAGTTTTCAGTTAAAATATTTGAAAAAGAAAGAAAGAACGAAAACTGTCTACTTTCCAAAATAACACTATGCAATTTTATGAGGAACAAGAGCATGTATTTCACAAAACTGTAAATTGTAGAGACAAGGCCAAAATTCCCAGCTTGCAGTTCAGAACTGCAGCCACAATGGATGCCTCATAAAAAAAAAATAAATTTTGCAAGCTGAGATTGACTTGTGCAATCTAAAAAGATTCCCACATTTGTTGTTAAAATAGGAAAACACAAAACAACAACAGCAAAAAGACATGCTGCTTAAAAGTTGGTACGAGATTTACAATTTAGCTACGGACAAAGAAACAAAACCGAATAGTTTCTCTGTAGAGGTTATTACCACATGCTAAGCTGAAAATAAAGCAAACGAATGTAAAAACCTGGGTAAGTGAGAAGGTGAAAGCTGAGCAAAAGACAGGTGTAGGGTCAAACAGAGAAGCAGATTACTCACAGGCAATCCCACGCTTTATTACAGTGTTTGYAATAAAAGTTAAATGTACCATAAAAGCACTGTCAGAAACATAACACAATATGAGTGTTTTAGATGAAACAAAAGGCTCCAGTGAAATAAAATCTCAACTTGAGCCAGTTAAAATACGTCATTATTATGGAGTAATATACCTTAAAGCAAACAAAGGCAAAAGGAGACTTGTTCAGATTGAAAGCTTAACATGATATTAACAAAATCAATAAAACTGCACACTTGGGATGTAATGCCCTGAGTTGCTGAGCACAGAGTCCGGTGACCTCAATCACAAGATTAAGCYGTTACACAGATGGAAAATTCGATCGTGAGGAACATACAAAAGACTGCTTGGCAAAAAACAGCCAGATCTTGAGATTGGAAAGCAAGGGCAAATCTAAAATTTCCTTTTAAAAAGAAACCATTATTACAATTAAATCATTTTAAACAAACGGGAATATTTGAAATAAGTGCAAATCACCAAAGCTCCACTGTGCAACAGAGGCCACAGTTTGTATTTGACAAGGTTTGACATTTGTTCACAGAACACTCTGCATAACTACAAGAATATGCAAGTTCTGYGGCTCATGCTGTAAAGAAAGTATTGCCATTAAAGGCTGGACTGAATAGTTTTTGAACCAAACAACAGAAAATGGCATCATATGTTAAATAGAGGAACCTTTTGGGTTCATTCAGTGGTTATAATCAAAAAACCAGATGGTAATCTGAGACTCTACATGGTTTCAAAGGAACTAAATGAAAATATCAAAAGAGAACATTTTCATCTGCCAACTTGAACAACACAGTGAAGCTGCTCTCTAATGGTACAGCCAGATTCTGGCAAATACCTCCTCAAGAGACAAGTTCCAAAATAAATTGTTTTGATTACATAGATTTTTCAGACTTCCTTTTAGCATATGTTCGATACAGAAGTGATCGATAAAATATTACTACATAATGTTCGAAGGAATTCCTTGTGCATGGAGTGCTAACTTACTGATTTAGGAGTCACTGCRAAGGCACATGAAAAAATAACATCACATATTAGAAATAGTAATAATTTCCCTAAAATATGTTTAATAAAAATTGTATTTTTCAATCAGATAAAGTTCAGTAGAGGAAATGAGCTTCTTTCAAGAGAAAGAAAATCCATCATACAAAAAATTAAGAATAATTTGAGAAAATTTAGGGACAAATATGTTGTTCTGATGCATGATGGCAGTGTTGGAAGTTCATCTCAGAAGTCTCTATTATAACAAGATGCTGTCTGTGAATTCAGCACTATAGGTATGAATAAGCTCTTTAGCAACAAAGAAAACCGTGTGCCTGTCCAAAGAAATACACAATCCTCTATATGATTTTTTTTTTTTAATATGACAGTTGGAATGAAAAGAAAAAACAGAGAATGGATGTACTGGAATACAGGATGATGCAAAACTTCTCATGACATAAACGACATCTAAATATTTTTATGCAGAACTATCAGAGTTTCCAGGGATAAAACACAAAAGGTTCTGGAAACCATGCAAGCATTATAAAAGGTGGCTTTTATCTGTAGATTTTACCACAAGTCCATTAATGYTTTAAAACACAGACTTTAATAATAGAAATTCTCAAGGGCTAAGTGCTGAGAGTTTAGTGCCTTGGTGAATAAGTGTTTATAGATTAAAAGCCTTGACTAAAACAAATAGGAATTCTTAGTCTCAATTTAGCAAGGAAGATTAAGTATTCCTCTTTCAAGGATATGAAGACTGGCACTGCATTAATAGAAATGTAATTTRATATTGGAATATAGCCCAGATAGCAAGACACTACCAACAAATACACAGCACACATTTCTCACTAACAAAGCATTAGGGAAGTAAGAAGAAAGTACACGTGCACAAATAATGTATTTGTTCTCAAAGGATGATGTATTATAGTAATGCAGTAGCATTATCAAAAGATTGCATTAAAAAATACCCAAAACTTTAAACCATGAATCAGAAGCACAAGAATCAAAGTTAATTCAAGAGTACCACYTCAAACCATAGGGTATAACCTGTTTTCACAAACTCTGCTAAAGGTGGTGTACACAGCAATAGTGAAACAAAACAAAAAGTGATTACCAGGATTGCTGGACAAGCCAGGCATGAGAATGCTAGCAATCCAAATAACAAGAGCTGAATGTTGAATAAAATTGAAATTAACGGGTGAGAGTGACAATTTCTTTAAATTCTAAATTGTCAGGACTATCAGGTACAACTGGAATACATATCAGTACCTGGTGAAAACAGTATTTGTATTGTATAGTGCAATGTAAGTAGGATTATAACTATTGACAAGGAATAGCAACAGACAATAAAGGATTTCCTGAAAGTACCAGTTCTGCCTCATCTTTAGGTCCAGAAGTCACTTCTGTTGCCTGAAATCTTYAGCCATCACTTCTATGTAAAAAGAGCTGCCTGCCATAATTTTTGGAGATACCACATTTCTAAGATACGTGGCACACACCTCGGTGGCGTGCTCGTTGCCACCACTATCAGTCCTTCCCTCTCACAGCGCTGCCTCCTGTGTGCCACACTCTTTGGCACATTCTCTAATCACTGCAGACCAGGGATTCCACACACAGCATTAGAGGAACAAATTACAAAGGAACTTGACTGAAGAAAAGGAAAACAGCAWTGCTGCAGCAGAAGTAATGCTAAGAGAGAAAAGCAACTGGAGTAGCAATTYTATTTCTTGAGAAAATTTTTTAAAAAATAAAATCTCTTCAAAGAAACCTGACAGAACGTGAATAATTCACAGAATGATTCACTTGCCAGAAGCACCTGCTGCAAAGCTKTTTAAAAAAGAATAGCTCATTGCTTATTGAATCTGCAGAGGAGGAAAAATATAATCTTCTCKCGAAGACAAAGCACAACCCCTGCAAACCTTATCATGTGTCAGGTCACCTTATCAGAAAGGGAGGCCTACCACTTCAAGCAAATAATGTAAGACATAAAATGCATCCACATCTGCCACAACAACAGATTCTTTTTAAATGAAAATGGTATGTGCCAATTAAGGAAAGCCATCCTAAAGCCTGTTCTCAGAAGAAATAAGTTTTCCTAATCAACAAATCAAGATAAGCCACAACTAGGGCTGACTKAAAATTGCATGAGGGTAACTCCCCAAATTCTCTACTAAAGAACAACTTACATCTGTGGAGAGTTTCAATATTAGTATTACAAATTCTCAAATCCTTGGCTACATTAACTAAAACAAAATCACTACAACTAAGGATTAAGAGATTCTAAACATTAATTAATTATGGCCTCACAATATTGGAAAATAAAAAAAACCTTCAAAAAAAAAAAAAAAAAAAAAAAAAAAGGGATGCTCACTGAAGCTGGGTTTTTTGCATTAATCCTTACTTTTTTACCTATTTAAATAAAAACAATTCTGGAAGGCCTTTCTTAGCCAACTATGGACAAAGTTGAGTGATTTCTGGATTAAGAATGTAAAGCTCAAGATTGAAAATCCCAGTGCACTACTTAAGCAAAAAAGTAATACAAGAACATCAAGCAGCTGATCTAAGTACTTATTAATTATTTATAAATAAATAATAAGACAACAAACTGATCGACACCTTTGTTCTTTCAAATCAGCTTCTTTTTATTCTTTGTGTTTATCTTTTATCATTATCAAGACAAATTYTGAAGCTCTGATTCAGACTATGAGTCATGGAAGAATCAGATCTCGGCACAGAGTAGAAACCCACACACGTTTCTGCAGATTTGTATTAATAATATCTTGCGTCAGTTTGACATAAACAATTTGGGAAAAGTAAATAGGAAAAAGCAGTTACCCCTATGGGAGCCAATTTTAATTCCACTATTAAATATAGCCCAAACAATACCTCCCTTATAATTTAAGTAAGTAAAATAAATTTTACATCACACTTACATAATTTATACATCACCCATAAAATAGCTTTCCTGATAATCTTGAGCATTTGAAAATTTTATTTGCTTTGTCCTTTGTATCTTTACCTGAACTAATTACAGTCTTCAAGGGAAACACCAGGAAAGCGGAAAATGGCATTAGTCTCATTCTCCCTTATACTTTTGGGACAGACTCATCCATTATGTTCTCTCTGGCTCAAAAGCTCTCAAAAGCTTTAGAATTGCAACTGCCAAATACACTTCTATTAGGAAAAATGTACTCAACTTTATCTTAAGAAGTTAATGCAACTAAAGTTTCTTTTAAACCTTACACTTTATATCATTCCTCCTGATTTCATTCTCAACTCAGAGACATGTCTATTTTCATGCAACTTATTTACAATTAATCACCCCTGTATTTTTGGTTGTTTTTATTTTTTTTCTCTAGATTGCCTGAAATTGGCATAGGAGTAGATTAAGTTTGTAGAAGTCAGCACAAGCCTCATTCACATGAGGCAGCATGGCAGGAGCAGAGAACATGCCAGCTCTAATTAAAACTGACCAAACTCTCCTCTTTCCTCCATTTTAATTTTCTTCTTTATACAAAAATTGATTCTTAAAGCAGCAGATACCACATAAAAAATATAAACAGAATATTTACTAGCTGGGCCAGACATGAGTTTCTTTTCTAATACATTGAGAAAAACTTTACTAGGAGTTTCTAAACTGAACTGATTATTATGCAATAACCTTCTCATAAGCATTTAATTTTTATGATTAATTTCATAACCAGTAAATGAAACATCAATACATACCTGCAATTTCTTCTATGGAGTTAGCTCTCATGTCCAAAAGAACTGTGCCATTCAGGATGCAGCTTCTCAGCTCAAACAAGCTATGAAGTGACAGTGTGGCAACGTATGGTTTGCTCCACCTCTCTCCACCATCCTCTACATCTTCTTCAAACTTCAACCACCTACACAAAAAATCAATTTTATAACTCCATTGTGCATAAGAAATGAAAAAAAAAATAATTGCTTCTATGGATATGGAAAATACAGAAAAAAGACTTAAATATGTCTTTGTATTTCATTTTTTCTCCCTTTTTAGGAAATATGAAAACCCTTCTTTGGCTACTTCTTTCCATATAATGCTGTATTATGCCATTTTTGAGGATAAGTTCTGACCACAGAGATGAAGAGAGAAACATATTAAGCAATCTTCTTTGTACTCTACAAGAACTTTGACAAATTCTTYGGTGTACAATATTTCTGTGATAGTATAACAAGAGGTACAAAAGGGAATCTGGAGAGACTTCAGTACAGTAAAAGGATACACAAAACTGGCATGAAAGGATCAAGTCTTTTATTACCATCCAGCCAGATGAACTTGCTTGAGACTGAATTCTCTACTGAATTATAAACTTAAAATGTTAAAAGAGTATTAAACAAACAAAATTCTGAGAAGTCACACATTGCTGTGTGGAGCCCTGCAAGTTTCCAGCTTGGCAAGGTTTGAACAGCTGCAGTCACAGCACACACCTGTATCTCTTGACTCAACAGCACTCAGCTACTTTATATGGACATGGCAGCAGAGAAGTCAAGCAGAGCCTCACACCCTGACARCATCTTCACACCTATTTCCAAACAGCAGGGAAGTGTAAAGCCTTAGGACCTCTAAAGCTGAGGAATTTCCAGTTTTACCAAGCCTCACAGCCCAGCAATGCAGAAGTACAGCTGTCCTCTTCTGTTCCTGGGCCACCTGTCCAACTCTGCTCCTACTTGTAAAATATGCAAGTGTACCCACATTTTAGACACTTTCCTCCTTTCAGTCCTTGTGTACCAAATTCTTCCCCTTTTGCTGCCATCCTGCTTGCAGCCACCACTTCACTGACTCATTCATCAGCAGCATATCTGCTCCCTTCCTAATGTATTCCATTTCTTGGAACTGTCCCAGCTTCCTTCTTATCATTTTCTCATTAATTATAGAGACAATTTGCTTCAACTCCTTGGGTCCTTGAAAATCTCCAATCTCCTGTGCCTAGCCCTCTCCTCCTCTGTCTATCTAAACATTTTCCCTCCATTTCCTCTTTGAGGAAATTGGCCAGTTTCTGTATCTTGTCTCTGCCCATGGAACGCTTTCCTCTTCACCAGACCTGTTCCCCACTCCCTTTGTTGCAATCTCTTTTCTCTTCCCACCCCCTTTCACCTTTACCCTGCTCCAGAGAAGTAGCAAGAAGGACACAGCACATACAAAAATTTGCTTCCACAGAGCCAAACCACAAAATTGAATTTGAATATGCAAATGAGGTTTTCCAAATAAATTTTCAAAACTATGTCCAAATGGACATCAAACACAACTTAACACACTCCTCCCCCACCAAATTCAAAGAGATACTTTGAAAAGGGTGACCTACAACAACTCAGGAAAGTTATCAAGAAGTATGTGAGAAGGAAAAACAGTTCTTAATTTTTTATTTTGCAGTTCCACTTGAACTCTCTAAGAGGATGCTCCTATCTTACTCATGACTCTCTTGTTTCCAAGCTGAAAAACATGGAATACCTATTCGTGTCCACATCACAAATACAGTGCATTTATTGTCCTGCTTAAACTATTGTCTCCCAAGGCTCTGCAAAATACCTACATTTTTCTCTTCTCATACCTCAGTTTTTGCACGTCTCTAATCTCTTTAGGAGATTTATAAGATCTTCATGCTTGAGTATTCATAATTATTTCTGCTACCATGTATTAATAGGAACATAGTATTACGCATCAATTCTTAATTATGTATTTATTCTTATGTATTATTATTMTTATTATTTCTTGCTTATTATATCTTGCTTAGCTTGTTATATCTTCTTTTATGTTTATTCAGAAAAAAAAGAGTAAAAATCATGCTACATGTATTCTAAAATCAATGATCCAAGCATAGGTTTTTACAAAATATAATCAGAAGCCTCACACTGTCATTACATTCTGTTCATGTAAATAAATCTTCAACATTGCTTATCTGATTATGCTGCTGTAGTCTGTCCTTGATAGCAACTAATTTAAATCTACTGACCGATTGTAAACAGATTTTAGGGCAGTAAAAGASAAACAGATTCGTAAAAGTTTAAGACAGGTGATTGGACAGAGACAGGCTTATTACCAGAACTTGTAACATACACAGACAAGTCTAAATCATGAAAACAGTTTTAATTAGAGTTTTTGTGTCAGACATCAGAACTTACATATTGATACATAAAAATCCACAGAAAACAATTGCTACTGCTCAAATACTTGCCATTGTGATCATTTRGGTTTCCATGAACTGGAATAGTGTAATTCTGTGGGTTGTATCCCATTTCCTACTGCTGCTGAAACTTATGTGTTTAAACACATTATCATACATTATTATTTAATAAGCCAACAGGCCAGGACATGGCATTAAATCATAYCCAGCTGAGAGCATTCTACGTTTGGAATAAATTTCTATTTTGATTTTAATAAGCATAGGTTTACTAGTTTCATCAAGGGAACATTATGTTACTGTTTATCACCTTTTATCTTTTCAGAAATATTCTTGTTATGTCAGATAGTCCTTATTYAACATATCACAGAAACAGTAGCAGAAAACATAAAACAACTCTAATCTTATGCACAGTCTTTCAATTCTAAGTGTTCGGTGGTTTTAAAAATCATAATACTATTTGAACAATCCTCTGAATTCATGTGCAAGACTCAAACACAGAAATGGGCTTTGAAATCCAAATTCAGGATTAGCCTCCCAGTCAGCCAATTTTGTATTCCTTTTAGTTTCTCAAAAACAAATTTRAATATACCAACTTTTGCTATTTAACCCTTTAAATCCCCAAGTTCCTGGGAAGCACCATTGATCCCTTTCGTATATTGAGCTCATGTCACATGTATCCCATGTAACTGGATGATATCAGGAGCTATCTTAGCTACGTCTGATTGCAYAGAAGAGCTCCTTCATTCTTACAGTTTTCTTTTACTGGTATAGGCTGGCGTAGGTCTATCGATCACACAGTTTAATTCCTCTCATAGGAGACTTGCTACAAAAAGATATGTGAACAAGAGTGCCAGCAATGTATGTTACTATAGGAAAAATATTACTCGGGAAAGTGTGCGTGCATACACCACACAAATGTGYCCCAGCTTCTAAAGCCATCTCCATCGATTACTCAGCCATCAATCAAAGAGTGCACATGCCTCATTTTAAACTCAATTACTGCATTTTCTGCACAGTGGGAAGTGGGTGATTTGTATTTCTTCTATTTCAYAGTGTGGTATGTCTGCAGCAGGGAGATGGAGCAGGTACTCACAACTCACACAACAGTCAATGGYTCTAATGTAATCTTACAATCTGAATAAATTTCCACATGAGATTGTGCCTGCCTGCACTGATCTGAAAACCAATCAAAGACCACAAGCATGGCAGGAACATCAGGAACACAGCAGAAGTGAGAAACCGATGTTTCTTATGAAATAGTTTYTTTGGAAGAAAGTTCTGATCCAGGGAAAATGCATTACACTTCCTCAATTTCCCAAACCCATCTACTTTCTARCCACTATTAACAATTTACTTTCTAAAGTATGGACACCAGTTTATTTTCCTARCTGTGTATTAAAATTGAAGCCTAAGCACTTTCCTCCTGGTTCAAAGCTTCTTTCTATTTTCCTCCTTGCTACACAATTTTTTCTGTTCCATAAAGACAGTTATATTCTCCAGATATTTTTGGTTGATATTAGCAAATAAATGAGTCACAAAAGTTTGGGCAAAACTTGCTACAAATCAGGCACCACTTTTCAGCCTAAATACATGAATTGCTTTCCCAAAAGCTGCAACTTGGAGTTACATTACTGGGTGTATAAAATAAATCTATTACACTTCAGTGTATTTCTCCACAAACTTACTGAATTTTTTTTTCAGAATAGAAACCACATGTCATCTCCATAGAGAATGCATGACTGTACAGCTGGGCCACATACAAAAACTATTATTTTTTGAGAATGACTATTGCTTTTTTTTCCCAATCAATTGATGGGAAAAAAAAATAATTTTATCCCTCTATCAATACAACCAAGCCCTTAATTCCATTCTGCTCTTTAAGTAATTCCATGGACAGGACATTTAAATCAAATCCTGGAATGGAAGACTCCAGTGCACCTTCAATCAAACTGAAAATGCCAAGATACAGATGGACTTTGTCAGAGTTAACCCAACACTTCAGTGCAAGTGCAGAGCTTGGTGAAATGAATAGACAACCACTTAGTGCTTTTCACTCTCATTAAATTAATCTCTACCTGGAATTACATCCAAAGCCAGACAGCAAGATTTACAAATATTTCGAAGTGACATTTTGCACACAGATGAAAAAGCATATAAGCCTGAACAGCAACAAATTCAGGTTGTATTTTCTCCATAGTCATGCTTTTAGTCAAATCAATAATTTTGAAGTCCTGAATCAACCACAGGCATTTAAATTGATCCACTGTATTAGGTTCTAAGCACATGATCTTGCATCTTAAACACCATCCTATTTCTACTCAAAGCCACCTTGTTCTTCATGTATATCTTTATCTATTGCTAGAGGAGTAATACCTCCTAATTTCTTATCATCAGCCAGTTTCATTATTAAAATCCTATTTTTTCATTCAATAATAAATCTATTTACTAAGCCTAATTCTTCAGAAGTGAGCTGTCATTACCTTTCACACTAATAGTATAATCTCTCAGCATGACTTGCTGCACCTCTTCAAATAGTTCCTGACCTGTTAATAGAATTTTTACACTAGAATGCAGTTTAAGTTATACATTCCCACCAATCTACCATATCAAATGCTCTACTTTAAAAAATTTAGATCCACTGTTTTTCTCTTCGCAAGAAAAGCAAAAATCAATTATCTGATTAAAGAGCATTATTAACTTAGTCTGACATGAAATACCACTGTATTGCATTTTATCCAATTTTCCACTTAGCTCCAAGTCTAGAATTTTTCTTTCCTTCAAGCATTGTTCCAAGCCTTGTATGGCTCAGAAATTGGACAATAAGGCCTCTGTTTGTCCCAACCATTTTTATCCTTTTTTTTTAATAGTATTGCTGTGTTTGGATTAGAACAACACACCTGACAGAGTCACAGAAAGACACACAATTCAGGAATTGCCCTGTCCATGAAACACATGTTCTTTCAGCTTTCAAGGATGGAAATTATTATTGCACCCTCTTATTTGCACAGAAAAGCACTTTCAGTCTTGTTCTCATTTTCAGTTTAGTCATTTCCTTGCCATTTCCTCCTTTTCCAACCAGTCACCCCATGTCAAATGCAGTCTGAAATTTTCAGATCCAGACTGGAAAAGATCATTTTTCTTGACCAGTTCTTTCCACAGAGCAGTCTTCCTTTGCTTTCATCTTACTGCTAAAGCTAAAGAATTTTTTACTATTCACTATTATGTCATTCTTGTACCTTCTGAGCTCCAGAAATATTGTTCTCTTGGCTGTTTYTTCCTGTCCTTTTTCAACAATTTCATCTTGTTTCCATTAAACATTTTTAATTCTTTCTTTCACAAACAACAAAGAAGGCTGTACATACAGACAGATCAAGMAAAACAGGAATTTATTTCACCTACTCCTTTTGAATTCTATCTTGATCAGAACCACCCTCCAACAGAAATTTTCGGAAACACAAATCTTTGATAGTTTGTAAAGGGATATTTTAAGCTGAGCTAAAGAAGTTGCTATTTCCCTGCTTAAAAAATAACACTGTGATTTTTACTTTTTAATCACAATAGAAGCTGATGCCCCTGCTAGAGAGGTTCTGTGTATTCTTAATCAGTATGAGAACAYTGCAGATGATTACCATGATTAGATTTTCTCTCTCTGAATATTAATAAGATTATTTAGGAACACTACTGCATTCCTTTTGGAGCACAATCCCCATATGAGAATTTTCTACACATAMAGATCTATATTTAGCATTTGTCTATGCTGCCTGTGAACAGATAATGGAAGGCAAGGTCACAGAAAATTCTTGGCCTTCTGGGAAAAAAGAATTTTGCAATAAAATTACAGAAAAAACTAAACCATATTCATGTCAAACAGCCCACATACATAGTTACCCACAACAACCTTTCAGAAATCCTGCAATTTTTATTCTACTGACACCAAATATGTATTACAGACTTTTGGGCACCATTGAGGAACTTGGTCAACAACTGGCAGGGAGAGAAAGAATTAAGGATCCAAGAAGAAAAATGAAKCAAAGATTGCTGGAAAATGTAAATYCTTTATGAAACTAAACAAATCATCTCCTATTTAAGTGCTCAAAGGAAAAAATACACAATTAAAAGTTCTGTATCAGAATTTTGTTTTCCCAGCAGAAATGCAATCTAAACAGTCTTTCACAYTAATTTTGCAGAAATAAAATAATTCAACACTGAATACTCATTCTCAAAATAAACTGCTCATTGAGAGTTAGAACATGTAAAAGTTTTATTGCTCCAAAAGTAATCCTATTCCTTGCTTTAATCTTTTTATAATAGTACCTTTATCACTTGCTTGAGGATTCAAGCAAAATATAAATTTTAAAGATTCTTAAAATTATGAGATAAAATATTAATTGACCCAATGATTTTCAATTCACATATATGATATATTACATTAATTTTTTCCGATTGGTATTCACCCTGACCTATATTCACAAATCCAGATGAAAACATTTGGCTCTGGGAAACGACAAATGCTGTTGCAATACTAGCAGACWAAGGATTAAAATTATGGTTTTATTTAAGCTTTATGTCCAAAATCTGTCCCTGAGCTTGCCACAGCTTTGAAATCATTCCCCAATCCAGCAGCAACCAATACCTACAGATAATTTTAAAGTCRTTAAGACTCACCTTGCTGTCTCCCTCCACTCCGCATCCTCTCCTTCACGCCAACAAATYTCATCAAGCTCAGTAAAGAGATCATGAGGAATGTGTTCCTCATCATCATCTTCTGTTCCAAGAATAAACTGCACCCTTTGTGATGGGGTATCTGRAGAAAAATAAAAATATCAAGTCCAAAACACAAATTTTTTTTGCCCTGAGAAAAAAATACCATTAAATTATCTAGATGCTTTCACACATATCACTTACTACCACACAAAAAAAAATTAGTTTTGCTGTAAGAACATTCATTTATACATAAACATATTCAGACTGAGATCTCTTCATTTACTGTAGTTGTCAAGTCTGCTGTTTAAAAAATGCATCCCAAGACWTAAAGTGATGCATAGAAWCAGGGCCTATTGGAAGCTGAAATGGTATCTCCCCCCCCCCCCCAAAAAAAAAAAAAAAGGCATACAGAGAGTAGCATAGATAAAGCTGAATAAAGCTGATAAAAGTCTTTTACCCCAGCGTTAGAAAAACTACTTTGCCTTTTTATAAGTCTAAATCTGCAGATCTATCTCAGCTCATAAAGCCACCACATTAAATGTGAAATCTTTGCTGTAGGAAAAAAAAAAAAAAATGAAACTAATCAAACCTGTCTTATGTCAAAACGCAACTGCAATCTTGATGCCATCCCCTGCCCCTTTGTTAACTGTTTCTACCTGATTAGAACCTCTTTCTACCTTTGTGGCTGCTTGAGATACACAACTTTTTAATCTGTCCTAGCTTCCTCATTTTCTTATTCCTGTCTCTGTTTTCCCTTACAGTACTGTCACAGCTTTTCATAACCTTTCAGTGCAAGTGGTTAAATATATTTTGGAGACMTACTTTAATTTTTTCACTCAAAAAATTCCCTGAACTCACAGAGCACCTTAGAATACATGTATATGCAATGTTCATAGCTCAAGTGATATATTACAAAAAAAAAATTTTGTTTCCTTATTTAAATGCAAATCTCGAATGAACAAACTGATGAAATGCAGTCTCTCTAGCAATACATAGGTGCTTTTTCTACTAATGCATTTCAGATTTCTGAAGGGAACCCAAAGTCCTTTATGAGAGCTGACAGAGGCCAGGCTGCCAGTCAACTGAAAAACTGATTATCCTGCAGAACAGCTCAGTGATTCCTTGAACATTGTCTAAATGAAGTTCAGTTCTATAACCGTATGTGTAAGACAAGGCTACAGTATTCCATCTAATAGCAAAGAGCATCACTGCATAGGGTCCTCCAGCTCTTGGGATTTTGGAAAAACTGAGATAACACTCATTGAATGCTAATTAAAGAGCAAACACAGYACCGAAGCAAACAAATGAAATGGGCCACTGACACAGAAAATTAAATTCAGAAATAAAGATACCTCTTCAATAGTAGTACTAAACTTGCTATGGCAATTTAAACAAGATATGACAGTTTTCACCTGAGGTTTATTTGCTTAAAAATAGTGTAAAGATATAGTACAGTCAAGCCTATTTACCCCTTCACAAAGCAAGGAAATTAAACCCAAGAAGAAACACGGGAGAGGAGGGAGAGAGATATGGGCTCAGGTACTACAGAGCTCTAGAGAATGGAACAGCAGGGGGTACAGCCACAGAAATTACTTTTGGTGAATCACTGAAGCTCTGCAACCAACTCCTCCACTTTACTCTTTCTTTGCTTTCTCTTTTCTCACTGTTCATTCCTCTTTTTCTCTTTAACACCATTCTACCTTTTTTTTTTTTTAATCTGAGGCTAGAAAATACATTCTAATCAAGAATCATGTCACTTGTTAAGACTATTTTCCAGAAGGACAAAATTCAGAGATATATGAATTTGCAAAGGATTAGTGCATATGACTACCAACAGAACATGGAAAACAAGCTACTTTGGTAGAGAGCTGGACTGCAGTTAGAATCAGAGAMTAAGCATTGCCAGGAACATCCTGTACTCTTGATAAAATCAGTACTAGAGCTGATTTACAGCAACTGCTACTGTTAAGTAATAAATGAGCAGTGTTGTACCACGGAGCTGCAGCTTCATGACAGTTATGATCCTCATGCAAATACACGCTTTCAGCGTGGGAAGAAAAGCAGGGGATCAGAAATCTCTTGAAGTCAGGTGAGTAGTAACAAGGAATCACCTTACAGCAGGAATTTGATCTTGCTGGGTCTTCTGTRTAACAAGCTACTTGACTGACAACAGTGAATCAGAATCTTTTAGGTTGAAAAGACATCTAACAACATCGAGTCCAACMACTGCCAAGTCCACCACCAAACCACACCCCTAAGCACCACATTTATAGAAATGACAAAACATGCACTAAATTATCTTCTTGTTAACAAAGCAGTAAAGAAAGCTGCTAGATTCTGTCTTTCTTTACTGTTGTAATTTTTATGGGTATTTGAAACCTGCAAGTCCCAGCTTCATTTACACACAACAAGCTGGAAAAAAAAAAGTTATCATTTGCTTTATAGCACAATCATTTTATTTCAAGAACAAAACCCTAGTAGACTTAAACAACASGAAAATTATAATAAAAACAACAGATCTGTTGGTTATACCTACAAGACTGAATTTACAGGACAATTCATGAGCAATGCCAGATACATTTGGTTCATATTCATAGGAGTAACAAATACCAAATATGTCATTAATATGTTATATAGAAAATTGGGATTCAAAATCAGTATGAAACAATAGTTCAGTTGCTGACTGTCAAACTGATAACTTAATCCTCAGTGCAGAAGAATAATATTTGCAAACTAGGACAAAATGTTTTCTGCAGTCTAGGAAAACAGAAATTGGCTTGAATATTATTTTTGTCTATCCCTATTTCAAGTAGCAGAGCCAGAATTAAAAAAAAATCCTTCATACTATTACTGCTATTTCTAAAAAGTAATGAAAACAATCTTGATTAATCTTCTAAAAATTTAAAGAGTGAGATTAATCTTTTACACTAGTATTTCTATGACTGCAGTTGTTTTATATCAGAGTTAGTTATCAGAAGCAACACGARTTTAAAGTTTTACAATAAGCAGCTGATGAGCCTCCCAAGTAACTAGTTCATCACCAGTTCAGGAAATCCTCCAGGACCAGCCAGAACCGGGTAGAAAGTCTTGTAAACAACAGGAGGAGGGGTACCATCAATAAGCACTCCTGCTTGGCTGATGAGCAGTCTCAGTCAGGAAAACTGAAGCAKCTTTGTGTTTGCTGTGGCTGCACCAGACACTGTTTCATCCCTGGTTCCTCTGGGCTTGTGCTCATTTTGTAAGTGCTGCACTTGCATCCAAACTACCTGTGATACCTCAATCTGCATGCAGATTCTGAGTATTCCRCATTTAAAAATCTGGCTAATTTCACTGGTGTATTAAAAGGGTAAAAATTAAGACCTGGTGGTTAAGCTATTGAACACACAAATTCAAATTGAGACTCAGTGCTGCAGAATGGTAGTGACCCTGCAGAAACCTGACATACCGATCTATATTACCACACCTTGTAAAGCCATCAATGTCCCTAAAACAAGTGCAATATGTGGGCACAGACATAACAAACCAGCAGATTTGAAAGCCAGAATTCCTAATRCCCTCATTCCCAGAGGGACACATGAGGAGCTGCTCCCTGGAGCAGTGCTCAGTGCAGCCAGTGACAGTGCCCTACATCACCATCCCACCTTGCAAAACTCGTGCAGAAAGGAGCTATAACTGAGGTTTCTCCCATTTAAAACATCTCCAAGTGCAAACACATCTCTGGGCCAGGACTGCTCCCTCTTGCCTRAGGGAGAAAGGCAAAATCAAGACTTGGTCTGGGGTAACAAAGGACCCCAGAGCGGGGTTACTCTCAGTCCCTTCACATAAATTCTGTTCCACTACACCAGCCAGAGTAMTCCACGATTCCTCAGGGACTGCCAGGGTTTCATCTGGGACAAATCACCCAGCCATCGGGCAGAACTGCACACCATCGACCCAGGCAATATCACAAGCAGAAATACATATGAAGGGTATCCAAATTCTGTCCTCTGCTCTTCATAAACTCTAGAAAGAGTACAAAACTGTATTTCTACTAATACTCTTTTAGCTCACTTGTCAGAACAGGTTTCTGTATTTCTCAGCCTGTCGAATCTGCATTTAAGGGTAGAATTAGTGGGCAAGCTCTTCTTACTGGGGTCAGCAGATGAAGGAGTAARAGATTACTTTTTCTACAGCAGAAAAACATGCTGTTAAAATAAAACTTTCATTACATAAATTCACATAAGAACGTAAGCAACATATACRAGATTTAATCCATGCCTTGTGCTCATATGCCTTCACATTAAAATAATATTAAATATGCACACTACTTTTTTTTTTTTTAAATTACTCCCTGAACAGGATAAACAGCAGACAGGGAGTTAACAGGTATAACACAGCTAACAATGTGCATCAATAATAATCCCTTATAAGCCAAAGGGAACGCGTGTGAAAAATGCACAGGATCAGAGAAAAGAAATTACCATTTTAGACACAAATATTCATCATCCTCCTGCTTGTACTCACCACAGAAGTGGTGGATGGGGACTCTCCTCTAAACTTCCTTTGCAGACTGGACTCTGCCCTTAGCTCAGTAATCAGTAAAGGCAGGGATCRTAAATTCTTTGGTTTTAATTAGAAAACATGGTAAAAGTTAAAACAAAAATTGCATTACTAAAGCCCACCTAAAATAGCAAACAGCCATACAGGYCACTTCTGAAAATCTCTTCACAGACCTTAGAAATCACATGTTGGGTTGGGAGAAAATATTCCCTTGGTTGTTTTCTGGCTTTATCCCTACAGGTACAATCTGTGTCACGAAACTGCCCCAGCATTTTCTTGACGTGAATTATTCCTGTCAACCCAGGGCTATAACAAATAATCATMAATCAGTTCTTTTGGATCTGACAATAAGGACAATTCCCAAGCTTTAATTCTCTTATTTTTGCTGAATTCTTAAAACTGCAGTTATGATACATTATTTTAATCCAGATTTGCAGCAATCTGTTCCACAGCTGCCCAGAGATTCAATTTTCCGAGTTCATCCTTTATCATACAAGTCTCTAGCTAAGAGTAGGTGAATTCAACAGCCATAGTCTTTACAAATAATTCCATTTACCCTGCTAATAACCCCCTAGCACTTGAGATTAGGTACCAAACACAGCCAGCTGGGTCTTTTCAACCTGCTTTCTTCAAGTCCTTCTACTGACCAAGAGAAGCCCCCCTTAGCAATTCCCTTTTTTTGCTTGCATTACCCACAGGAAGCCTTYCCTGAGCCCTGTGTCAGGTTCACCTCCAGGGCTGCCCTGCTTGCCTTGCCTCATCCAACATCATGAATTACAAATTTAAGCCTCTTTAAAACTAGGGATTACTAAATCCAGATTTCTTAAAAGAACAAACCAAACCTTCCCAAAGCCTCAATAGTGTTTAGTCATACAAGATACACATGAGRCTGTAATCAGAGCACAGCTCTCACAGCTGTGCTCACTTTAACCCCCAACAAAACCTGCCATTAAAGACACCCTGCTCAGTCTTCTTATTCTACCATTTTAAAACAGCTACTTAAATATCTTTAACTCACAGGTACCCAAGAGCTGTTTCATTGGTTACAGACAAACAACAGACATCAAAAAAGCCTGTGAAAACTGCTACTAAAATCTACACAGACACCAGTCAAGTGCAACCCCAACAGCCAAAATCTGCACCAGGCTTTTGGTGCCASCACCACCCACAGCAATGATGGAGCTTTGTGGCCTTGCAGTTCACAGCAAGGAGCACCCAGGAGATGCCCCAGACTAGAAACAGCTCTCTTTTTTGTCAAATTAGTTTTAATTTGCATCAATTCCCTAATTTAACTCACAATCACAATACCTGCCTCACAAGGAGAGCTGTGGAGAAGGGGAGCTGAAGGCAAAATGAAACTGGGGCCTTAATTACAGCGGCAGCATTTCAGCTGAGATTGGCAAACCCTTACAATACAACTAGCATTACTGCATTTTTAGCTAGAGTGGATAAATTCACTGAATTTCCCCTTCTCTTTAAAAAGAAGAAACTTAAGCTGAAATCACTGAGCATACAATTTTTACAACCAAAAAAAAGCTCCTCAATGTACAAACCACATAATCTGCAAATTGTGCAATTTACAGGCACATCATTATTGCAAAATGGAAACACCTTTTGCAACCTCTTCTCATCAAGAGGCAACAGACAGACAGTGGGAATCAGGTATAGGGAAAACAAAACCCAAACCTGAGTAACTGATCTGTCCCCCTAAATGACAGGACTCCTTTTCATTCTACTAACTACAAATTCTGCGTACTATTTGTCTAATCTGGAGTTATCTCTGATTCTTTACACTGAGAACACGGGTTATTTTTGAAAAGCAACARTAACAGATACTAAAAAAAATWAAAAGCTTATGAGCTGATGTCAGAATGTCCTAAAAATCTATTCTCTACAAAAACCTTCCCAGAAAGCAGCTGATAAAGCCTTCCCAGCCAGGATTCAAAGGGATTACCAGGAAGCTTCCACCTATTGGCATTGCACTGACTAGAGGTGTTTTCTAGCCAAGCTGATGCAAAGAAAACAGTTKAAGAAATTGCTTTTTACTGGACAGGAACCAGGTGCCCCTGTCACCTCTTCATGGGGCTCACACACCCCACACCACAACGAGCACTGCACAGTTCCCTGGAGCCACGAGAGCACAGAAAGATCTGCACGTAATAGTGCTGCAAAGATAAAGTTATMATTTATACAGGTATAAATTATGACAAAAAATAGTGCTTTATCCCATGCTGAGCAGTGTASAGCACTTCATGTCTGAATATTTCAGGTCTTTACTTGTTCCAGTCTCTATTATTCAGCTGTTGGATCTTTTGCTTTTATTATACCTCCTTTTATACTTCACTGCTTCAAAACACTGCTAATTTATTCTCTTGTAYCACAAAAATCCTTATGTATTTTTCTGACTTACTTCAAAGCACTGTTTTCTATCAGTTGGTCTCACAGTGCTTATTTTCTCCATCTTTTCTTCTTGCACCTGCTCATCAAAATGTTTTTTTCTATCCCCTCCTCCCTTCCAGTTCCCAGGCACACAGCCTTCTACTGTTTGGCAGAAATGCATTAAAAGGTGTCTATGGAGAGATGGAACCAAGCATTCCTGCTTGCTCAATTAAATCAGAATGATTAATAAATTAAGGGACTAGTTTGGATCTACTCTCTCAGGTAATACAGTCCCTCMTACTGAGTTATGCATCAAATCTGTCTTCCTTCAAGTTTCCTTCAGCCTCTGGTTACTGTTAGAAACTCGTAGTCATGGGGAAAAAGAGCTAAAAAGCATTATTGAGCTTTAGTAGGTTCAGATTTAGTGTGGGAAGTATCTGTTGCTCCCTCTGTGCAAATAAAGCATAGAAAAACTGTGCTTATATTCTCTCAAAAGGCAATGCTGCTCCCCAGGCAGCACAACAAGCTGTCTGAAACTCCTGTGAGGAAAAACCACAGTAAAAGAAGACTGTGGATACAGACTACTATTAATCTCTGTATTCTTTTGTCTGCCTGCTATCTACGTGCTTAACCTCACCATCACATAGCATTTTAAGATTTGCCTTCATTATGCAAATTCCCTTCACTCTTGTCTGTAGAATGCCACATTTCTTCCTGGAAGGAGAGATGTCAAAGCTCGAAATCTGGTTCACTGGCCAAATATCCAGGAGTCAGATAGACAAAAGGGAAAAACCTTTAAATTAACTATTKAGATAATTATTCAGGGTGAAAGTTAGGATATTTCCAGACTTGTGGTTCTTTGGATTCTTTGAATAGTTATCGACCAAGCACTTTGAAGAGCATCTTCAGCATTCTGAATCATGGAAAGATTTCCACATTTCTGACCTGTAACTTATCTGTCAAGCAACACCACTTACACACAGCCTTTAATTGGTAGTTATAGTATGCTTAAAAGTGAAAATGTGACTYAAAAACTGCAGACCTGTACTCATTTCTTGAGGTACAGCAGAGGACTAGTGCCGTGAACATGAAGTTACAAATGCACTTCAAAACTATCYTCTTTCATATTATGCTATTTCACCCTCAGAGATCCTTTGAACATATGCTGATTTATTACCCAACACAAGATTGTATTAGACACTGCATTCAATTGTACACACAAATATCAAAAACTATTAAGGACAGATTCAGCCAGTTAATTTTTTTTYTTCACTCTTGACATTAAGAAGGACACAAGCCTAGGTCTCCAGAAGTTGAAAGAACAGAGCTAAGTTCTCAGCCAAAATGTGTCACATACTGGCACTTAAATAAAACCAGATGACTCAACAGAAGACACTGTTTCATAGTTCAAGATATCTCACTTCTTGGCTAATGTAACTTTCAATTGTTTCTTCTTAATCTGACTTTATATGTATATATGCATATTCTTTTTGAAAACTGTTTTAATAATTTATGAACTTTGGTTTTTTCCAAGAAACTGGTTTCAATATAGTATTGGGTCTYTGTACATTTGAAATCCATTCCAGACAGAACACAGCCAATTTTTACTTCACTGTTCAGTCTTCAAAACATAACTTGTATCTGCTAAGTTTAAAAAAGTCTTGACTTTGTTTTATTCTCAGTATAATAAACCATTGTGCAAGATTTAAGAATTTTAAGCTCTAGCCATCAGCATTTACAAGATACTTGCTCAAAAGCTTCCCACATACATAATACAAACTTCTGATTAAAAGAGTCTTACAATTACTATTCTGTAACYAAAATTACACTGGCACATTTCCCTAATGATTTAAAATCACACTAGCAAATTGTTTTCTATACATGTTTCCATTAYATTTTAAACACTTACCATAGCCTTGGACATTTATTTTTGAACAGCACATAATATTGTCATGTTTTGAGACAAAGCTTGACTGATTTATAAATTAGTCCCTTTTCCTCTTCTCTGTAATGTTTTCTAATTTCAAATTTTGAKAATTTTAGGAGTTTCATATCAGATTTTTTTACTGAAAGGTATTTTTTCCTGCTTGCTCTCCCACCCTCAGTTAGCAGATTCATGTCACAATGGCATATTTACAGTGTCATGATAGGAAAAAGGTGAACACAACCTGGATCACAGTTTGAATCTGATAAAACACTTCAGTAACATCATTATTACAAAACTAATTATAAAGGACCCGTGTTATGTTTTAGGGGCAAATACCCCCGAGCCTTCTCTGAGGGCAGGTCCCCCCTCCATGGTGGCAGCAGCTTCTCTTTTTGAGAACACTTAGGAAGAGTCTCYCACTGTGCTCCTTCAGTGCTAGAATCTACTGATTTCTCATCTGGCTGCTGCCCTTCAGGGGGTTTGTTCAAAGGAATCAATCRCCAGCAGAGGTTCTGGTGGATTCTCCAAAACCCTGCTGCTACCCCTGTCCAAGTGATAACAGGACAGAGTATGCATCTTCATACTGATGTTTATTATTGAAAGACCTATMCAGAAATAGAATTTGTCTTACCAAAAGGAGGAGATTCTCTCCCATCTTCTAATCCTGAATCTCGCTCTCTGTCTCTCTTTCTGTGTTTATGCCCACGGTGTCGATGGCGTCGGTGACTTTTCCTTCCACCCAAGGGCACGTGAACCCCAATGAACAATGTTCGATGGCCTACAGGTAAAAAAAAAGTACTTTTAAAAAGGAGCTATGGTAACATAACAACAATATTAACAAGCATTAATGGTATAATTATTATAATTTCAAAGTTATATCATATTGATTATTGTAATGTTAATAGTGATAACAGTATTGATTTCAATAATGATGATTAAATATCACAGATACACAACCCCTTAATACAGGAAGAAATCCCAATGCTAAAGTCCTTATGATGCAGTGCCAGACTTCTATTTTTTTTTCCTTCAAATTTGCATCTTTGTATGTGAACTTTCATTAAAGCCAGACAGGTGTTCTGTTAAATGTCTTCCAAAACAGTAACATGAAGAGACACATGGATCTCTTYGGATTGAACATTTGGTAAAGTTGCTGTTTGCTTTATGTGTACAAGAACTTTACCAAACTCATTCCTATTTATGAGCCAAACCTTGACAGAATTCTTGTAGGAAATTCACTGAACAGAAAATGAAGAAGAAGAAAAAAAAAAACCAACAAAACACTATGTAAGCAAGAGCACAAAATCCCCATAGAACTTTATGTGCTCACACCATAAATATATTGCTGATGCCTTAGGGTGCTTTCATTTCTCCTGTTTTATTTTATTAAATACGTAAGAAGGTACACATTGCATGCCTGCCACATTCAAGCCCGAGGAATTTTATGTTGCTGATCAAGCCCAAAATAYTTCGCTCTCTACGTGGGCTCACAGGATCAGAGCACAGAAAAGCATTTAAAAGGGGAAGAGCACTGCAGAAATGTGCAGAAAGAACCACTAACCAGAACAAATGGGAAAGGAATCATGACTCACTACAGGCAGGTCTCCTACGTTTGCTCAGCAGAAAGATAYAGTCCAGATTACTCATCTCAAATAATATTATTTTCCCCTTGAAATGAACATAACACAGCTCATGGGTAATTGCTGCTTTGCTGTAATAATTCAGCAGTGTCAATCATCTGAAAAAGGTCAAGAACATTAAGCTAAGGTAGCACGTGATCTCTAATCCCATGGAGACTCCAGAGACAGCAAGGCAGCATGTGTCACAAAACATCAAAGAAATTCAAAGCTGACAGGAATTCTCTGCAGAGGCAGAGCTAAAAGAGCTGGAGAAAAGACTCTGGACACCACACTAGTTAATTCCTTAAYTTTCATCCATGTAGAGGAGACTAGAAAGCAGAGGCATCGGTTTTTGAGAGACTAGTCTTATAGAGTCAGGAGATTTTCCTAAAACAGTGCCTACGAGTTGAAAAATATTCATTTATTTATTAAATACCTCTTTCTTCTTGCTTATTACATTAAACCACTTCTTGGATTAAAAGAGAACTGATGCCTTTTGTGTATTTCAAATGCATTGCAGTCAACAGTGCTTGAAAATGCATTAAATAAAAAGGGAAAATACATTAAATAAAAAGAATTCATTAAAAAGATACTGAAGGACATGAGTAATGTAGTACTTGACATTTCCTTGTCCCTCTTCTTGGACAGAAGAAAAACCAAAACAACATTTTGAAAGGAATGGGTTACTCTTCCTAAGACTTTAGTAATTTCCAGAGGTGCAAATAGATTGCTTTTTAAAGTTAGTAATTTAGTACATTCCTGCTGCTTTGCGATAGAAGTTGGCATGCTAATCCTACTTTTCTCCCACTTCAATGATCAGATTGTACCTGCATCAGGAAATGCAGATTGAGACTCACATTTCATTTAATTTCCAGGGCTGAAACCAGGGCTTGAGTCCAGACTGTTCTTAATTCAGTACATTGGGAAACAGTGCCAGAACATTTGTGTGTGTGTGTCTGAATGCCACAGCAATTTTCCTTATATACAGACACAATCAGTTCACACTGRAAAACAACCCAGGAACCTGAAAGCTGAAATGTATAACCAGGAAAAAGCAAAGCGGATTTTACTCTGTGTGAACCTGAGACCAGCAGAATCCTACCAAGGCATAATTTCAATAAAAACACAGAAGAATGGAGGAGCTTGTAACAAGGTTCAGGCAAATAAGAGGAAAAGAAATGGACAGAGGAAAAGCACTTGTTTTCYACAGAAAAATCAGAGCCAAAAGCAAAAAAATCAGAGAGTTAAGTAGTTCTGGCTTATTAAAAGATCACAACTGTGGAGGAAAAAAAAAGACCATCTGGGAACAAAAGAGTAATGAATTCTAAATTGCTGACAAAATGACAATGAATGATAGAAGCACCAAAAAAAAAGGAAAGAGGAAATACAAAAGAAATCCAATTACTGTATTACCTTACTTCAAGTAACCTTTTCATGGTAGATATTATGAACTAGAGCCCAGAATGTCATGTATGTTTTTTGTACAAATTGTCCAAGGCATTATTAAACAAGAGCTTTCAGCAAACTCTCTAAATTTGCGAAGACCAGCAGGTCACACATCAAGAGAGCAGGGCAATAGCAGCAAACACTGACTGAAAAAAGAGCATCTAYTGTTGGGTGAAGTCAGTATCAACCAGGATATCCACTATCCAGGATATCCTTAGAGATTATAACTGACTGTACATGGGCATTTCTTTCATTTATCTTTAAGAATTTTTTGGTGTGTTTTATCATTTACTTCATCAGGATGCCAACTAAATATGATGGAATATTGCTTAAATATTGTAAAATATATCTGCTCTGCCATACATTTTCACAGCACCTAGCTCAATTAGATCATAAATTCTCATTCTTTTGGCAAGGCTACAAAAACACTAAAGTATGGGCAATAGTAACAACTGTAGTTTCCATCAGGGTACAAATCACTGATATTAGGTTCAACCTAACAACCATTCTCACACAGAATTGACAAGTCATTTAAGAGGTGAATGTAACAGGYTGCTCTCTCTCTACCAAATGGGTGTGTTTTCTGTCTTAAAATTGKTTTTTTGAAGAGTGGGAGGCACTGGGGCAAAAAATCGGTACACTTAGCATTCCATTCAAAAGATCTTCATTCCACTAAATTAAAGGAAACATTTACAAATCCTCTCTCAGTCTCTATTTTCCCTTGAAATGTCACATCACTCAAATAATTGTAACAGGATTTTCAGAAGTGCCTAAGTTAAGTAATCAAGCRCCATCAATCATAATGGGATATGTGTTTTCAGAGTGTTAGAACTCCCATTACAGTTCTTTTAGTTTCCATTTATTTAATGCATAAGACAGGTAGCTAGGATAAGCTTCTGGTTTTAAAGACCCAGAATGCCAAGTTCTGAAAACCATTTTGAGATGTTACCCCTGTCATTTTCAGGAGATATGCAGAAAACATTTGCTATTTTGAGCCTGGGTTTTTAGATGATTAATTTGCTATTGGGTTCTAAAAATAAATTTAAAGTGTAAGGAATAATTTCTCCTTTGAAACACAGCAACCCCAAATAACACTTCTACTTAGATTTTATTCTGAGAAACGTCTGTGCAAGACATATTCATATTAATAATGTATATTTCATATCTCTCTTTTCTAGGGCAATGAATTCATACCTCCACAAACTGAAGACATTCACAGCACAATGCATTTTCTCTTCAAAAGTTTAGGGGAGATCCTGATTTTTACACATGGTTATATGCACTTTCACCTGTCTCAAAATTAATTATATTTAACAGGATCCCTTTTAACTATTACATAATATAATTTGGATTTAATGTAATCCTGTAGAAATTTAAAAGAATGCTTTATAACAAGGGTTATTACTTCTTCAATCCTTAAATACTTTAACTCAAGGAGTGCTTGAATGTTTTGAAGGTAAGCCACAAGCTTCTCATGCTATAAATGCATAAATTTGAACTAATTTTATATTCTGGGTTTTGTTACCCAGCCATGTGCAATTTGATTCAGAACAGTCTTTTATTAAAAACAATCTTTATACAATTTACCAGTAGATGTGTACCATTGTATAAAGGTCATTGAAGAGCAGATCAATTCAGTACATTGCATTACTTTAATAAGCTTTCACATTGTAAGTAATCTTTGTGTATTACTCTATTTTCTCAGAGGGCCTGTCTTTAMAAATTATTTGCTCCTAAATCCTAATACTGAAAATACTAATGCCTGTGTTCATGTTTAGCTTTCCTAGTGGCACATCTGGGATAAATCAACATTTTAGTTCAGAGTGTGTTTTTGCAAGAGCAAAATCAGTCTTTCTATGACAAAGCACCACTGATTCTAATGTAAGGCTAACAGAAAATGCTCAGGAAGACCAGATAAATCACTGATATCTAAACCAATTCTGATTATTAAAATTGTAACATAAATTAAACACAGCAYAAACCTTGGGGAGGAGCAAACCTCTCTCAGCATGGAAATTCTTTCAGATCTCCATGTTATACCAGGAATGTGGGACTCAAGTGGGAACTTTGGAGCTTCTCAGTGAACCAGCCATGCTGGTGGCAATTGCATAAAGAAATGCCTGTCCTGGATCTGCACATCCACAAGCACCAGATGTTTATGGTACAAGTGCCTGTGCTGCCTTCCACCTGGGATTATCTGAATCTGCCTGAGGCACCTGCTGAGACCAAGGCTTCCAGATCCCTGCTCACAGGCACCAAGGGAAGGGGCAGATAAGGGAACAGATGGGTCACAAAACACSTCCAGAAAGAGCAAAGGCAGGCTTCTGTGACCTACTAAGGAAACACACTGCAAAAGCAAGATGCCTTGAGAGAGAATACTTTGCCAGAGGTTCAAGCCAAGTCTCAGCTGCCTGCTGACCTCAGCAAGACCACAGGGGTTTCTCCCTCCTCTGGAAAACAGCGCCTTGAAGCCTCTTTTATGCACTGGCAGCATGAGCTGAACCAAATGCAATTTTTCATCCTTTCAGAAAAGACCARTGAGGTAGAGACAGAAAACCACTAGTTCCTGTAGGGTTAAAAAAACTGCCTTTTTCCTCATAAGAAAAAAAAGCAATTGTGGTGAATTGTGTAGGAGTAGAGAGTACATGACTCATGATTCGTTATTGTAGTGCAGCAGGGAGGCAGAGCTGAAGAAAAAGCAGAAAGGACAAAAGCAACAGTTTACRTTGTTGTTTGTGATTATGGTTTGTCCAAAACACATTTTTCACCTTTTTGCCATGCTATTAATTTGGAGGAACTGACAAGAAAACCTTCAAATTGCTTTTTTAGATTATACAYGTAATTTATGTTCTAGGGTAGATTACAACAGAAATTATAAAGAAAAAATGAAAACAATATCYCTGGCCCAGGATAACATGGGATATTGTTTTTAATTTTTTAATGTTTAGATAACATTAAAGACATATTAAATATGGAGGATAAGAGCATCTCACTGAAGTCATTGAAGTTAAGGACTTTTAAAGAGCCCTGATCAATCACTGCTCTCCCAAAAGAATCTTGCCTTTTAATAAAATATTTTTCCCGTTTGTGGGTGGGCTAAAAAGTCTTCTCAACCAGTGCTTGCATTCCAAATTTCCTACATTCCTCCAGAGGAGTCCAGAGGTGTTGTATATACAGTTCTATCATGAGATCAGGACCTTGCCAGACAGAAGAAAAAAAGCTGGCAGACGGGAATGCAAAAGGACCTGCTCAGATTCACAAGCTCTTGCCACTGATGGAGAGTGAAGCTGTGGTTATTGGAGGGAAGAATTTGACCTATATTTCTAAATTAGCAACAAGCCAAAAAAAAAAAAAAGCGCAACCTCAGTACTAGAACAACTGTGTGTTAACAAAGGAATGTTTCTGTCTTCTGATGCTGAAATTTAGCAGCTTTCACCAATAATGGCAAATTGGTTTATGTCAGTTTCATCGGGGATTTCACAAAGTGAAATATTTAAAAATATTAGTCCCTACAAATACCGAAAAGATTTGCTGTCTGTGAAGCTCAGAGATCATTCAAACCAAATTCAAAACCGAATCTTATGATCAGCTAGACTGTGGAGTTCAACCAATACTGTGGCACTTGTTCACTTCTATTATTTCGCTATCCATCATGTGAACTTTCAAATAGATTTTGTGAACATATCCTTCAGAGTTAATCATGAATTTTCAAAGTGATTAACCTTCCCATAAATAGAAACTGCTGAGAAGGGACAAGAGACCCATGCAAGAGGGTTAAACCAGGTGACTGCCAAGACAAGASGAGAAAAGTGAGACCTCAAGGAATATTGAGCTACATAGGAAACAGGAAAACAAAACTAKATGAGAGGCACTACAGAAATTTGTRCCTTKGAAAYCACAAATGGAACAARCTCGAGTATGTAATACCTGTCAGGCAACAAAAGGAAAGAACAACCTTAGAGTGACAGACTGAGCTGAATTGCTCTCCCTCTCTGCCTCCACAGCTTTTACTGTGCCCGTCTGAGCACAGGGAACATTGCTGCAAGGAGCACAAGCGAGGTCAGAGTGAACGTCAGCACGAGCAGRGCACCCAGGGGAAGCAGAGGCACGGAGCTTGGAGCAGGGCATCTGCACTGACACGGGAACAAATCATCTGCAGTAGGCTGTAGCATCCTGGGAGCCAAAGGGAAGGGAAATCTTGGTTGATGTTCCTGTCCRACCAAGCAGAGCTGGTATCTGACTTGTTTCTACACTGAGGCACAGGTGAATCAAGGCCAGGTTAATAAAATTTATATTCTTTCAGTTCTATGAGCTGCAAGGTCCTATTAGTTTTTGGTTAAATAATGTCAGAGTCAGACAGTTATACTAAAACACCATTCCTAAAGAAAAGGTCCAGTCTCTGAGACTAAAAGGCTCCTTAAATAACTATAGCCACCCAACTTTCTACTAAGAAATTTATTCTCCATAATAATATATGGAGATTAGCATTTCATCAAAATTAGGTTTTTAACATATTAACCCTAAAAGTATATTCCATTAAAATAAGTTTTAAATTATTGTCACATATTAGAACAAATGTAAGAAGAAAAAATAACTGAAAGAACTATTTTTGAAAGAGAATTAAATTCTCTGGAATTTCACCTTTTTTGTTCAGCAGGACATTTACTATCAAAATTATCCTTCATGCAGGTTGTTCATTACAAAATATATCTCCAAAATTTGAAATTAATTTTTGGTTTCTTAAGTTTAAAGCCTCAGCTTCTGCATCATTCTATGTTATGCATGTGCTATTTATATTCTAATTAAGCTTGAAGGTTTTTTGTGACTTTCAGTAAGCAATCCATGTAATCTGAATTTTGTCAAAAGTGTCAGGATGCATATTCTGATGCACAGTGATGCATATACTGGATACAGTGACATGAAAGATGGCAAACTTGATTTCCCATAAGGCAAATTTTCCCATGCCACTTGGGCAGRTTAAATAAAACATAAAAAGCTTAAGCAAAACCTTGACTCCTCTGAGCCAAGGATCATTCTTTGATTTTCTCCAACAGAGCCAGAATTCATCCCTGATTCATGCTTGGACCTTCACCTAACAATCCTGTCTCCWGCCATCTCCCTGGTGAAGCTGCTTCTCAAACCAGGCCACAGCAGTTCTGAAATGTTACCACAAAAATCCTTGGTGTGCAGTTGACCCCCTCCACCAAGGACAGCCATGGAACAGTCATTTTCCCTCTCAGCTGATATGGTGGGTGTGAGGAACCGACCATTTGATCAGGAAACTGTTCTTACTGAGCACACACTGGGCAATGGCAGAGRGCCAGAGACAGCCTCATGGAACGAGCTGAGAGCAACTGCTCCTGAGAGCATCTGTCCATGAAAACWTGCCTACCTGCTCTCAGTACAGGTACATGTACAACCTGTCCTTTTGAAATTAAGTATCCAGAATCAGTGCCCAATCCTCRTTTAGGAATTCCACCGCAGATAAAAATGAGAGCACATTTATTTCAGTGGGATTTTTGTCTGTAYACACATTGAAAGATAAYATGCAAAACAGATTATTATAACCARGAAAGTTAATCTTCTTTTTTTGCTTTTAGAAATGCTTTCTCTGTCCCTCAGTTWGGTCAGACAAATGACCTATTCCATATTAGTGACTGATCCTGACCTTACAACTCACGAAAACTTAATTACGCGGAAAAATAATTCGTGCTGAAAATCTGAATGCCAAAGCTCTGCAAACAATTCATCTCTGAAACACTACAAAACTTAAGTAAAAAATATAATTTTAAGTACTTCCTGCAAGTATTTTCACTGGCACTGAGATGAGCACCACATCTYTTCTGTTCCCATAAGTACTGCAGTTCCTGTTTTATGTTCCCAAATTTTTACTACACTGCTCAGGGAAAGAAAACACTGATCTAGAGAGACTGAGGCAAAAATCTATTCTTGCGCCTGTTCTTCGAGGCAGGATTAATCACCATATCTTCATGCTTTCAACAAGAAATGTACTTGCAATGTACTTGCACAACTGCCCAAAATATGCAAGTCCAAGTATTTGCTGGGCTGAGAAATTTCAGATGGAAATTTCAGTACACATTTAAATCATTATTTCTGAAGTTTGAATGYTGATAGAGTAAAATTAAAAAAAAARAMRAMAWAMTWMYWAYTWTWWKAWKWWWTRAKAAGAATTTGAATACTGATTTTCAGTATTTTCAGATTTAAACCTGTAGTTATTAATATGAATTGCAATTTTTGAAATGTTGCATGCCATTGAAGCTAACACCCTAGCAAAGACAGTCTTCCCTAGAATATATTGTAACTAGCTATTTACATTTTTAAAACAGAAACCCAATTAAATGCCAAAAAGCTAATTACATAATACATATTAATGGTCTGATTATATTATTTTCTAAGCTATGCAATTAGCACCTGATTATTTAATTTCATATTTCATAGTTGCTATGTCATTAGGAAAAAGGTACATTTTTCAGCAGAACCCAACAAAATGTACAATGAATAAGACAGATATTTGTGAGTCACATTCACTGTTTCCAGGGGAGAAGTGCCTAGAAATACTGCAAAACAAATGGACATGCTATTAACAGCAACTGGATATTAAAATCTGCAATCTCTTCAAAACTCTTGATGTCACTTGGTATTTTTGAATGCAGTGATTATATATTTAAAGATGAACTGATCTGAACTTAGAGTAAGCATGAAATTTATTTGAGAAAGCTAACTGCATTATGAAGGATTGATTCTACACTGAAAAACTGTCTTCTTAGAACATTATGAAACAATGGGATTTCATTTTTAATAAAAGCAAGATTCATTGCTAACTGCAGAACTTCTCAATATTCTAAATTTAATTCAATCTAAATTGATGGAAGGATTGTGGGAGTGTCGCTGGCATGTTCCAATTTCTGTTGATAACAATCCAGGAGCAGATCTTTGAAATAATATTTTCACTGATATTTCACACAAGCAACTCTACTYGCATAGGATGGTGGGGGGAAAAGTACTTAAATACAGTTCTTAAATCATGTTCCATGCAGTCACATGCAGAACATCACAGTAATTCTGACTACCTTAATGCCTGAGTCTACTTATGTGACTGAGCTTAAAGATGTCATTCTCCAGAAAGCTGTCCATTTTTAAATGCCACCTTATCATCATCAATAAAATGACTCAAAAGGGCATTTTTGTGGGTGGACTCACCCCACAAAACCTCTGTGAGTCAGTACCATGGAGAAAGGGAGACAGGGAGCTCCCATTCCTCTAGTAGATGTTTCTCTAAGGACACCAGATTCAATGGCTTCTCTTTGGTCAAGGATGCAATCAAGGGACTGAAGACCACAGAAGATTAAATGCAAGATTCAGAAAAGAAGGTTGTGTGCCTAAGTCCAAAACTGTTATTGCCAGCCTGACCAACTGGTAGACTCATCCCTGGAGACACCAAAATGGCACCCTGAAAACATCTGAGATCTATCCTTGCACAGACTTGCACTCAGACTTGCCCCAGACTGAGCAGAGAGCTACCTRCCTCATCCATGCTACAGTGYACAACATTTAACACCCTCCTGTGARAGACAAKCTCACAMAGAAACAGCCAGGCCCCATCTGCTTTTTGAGCTACTGCTGAAGGAAGCAATAACAGAGAGTTGCTGTGTAGCACGTTGGTATTTCCATGAAATCATCAATATGGCCAACATGTAGCAGAGAACACAAAGTTCATACAGCCAGAGAAAAAAAAAAGAAAAAGGAATTATGAAGTAACTAATGGCAGGCATTTAGAAAGCTCAAGTTCCTGGACAAAKAGAGATCTCTCTCTTTAGACCCAAAGCAGGGAACTTTTCAGATGTAGCATGTTGATGTCAGTATTTCTTTTGAGCTAGTTCATGTGGATCTGTGTGACAGAGATGAGAACCTCCACATCTCACTAAAAGAAGCGAACAAACTCAGATAGTTCCAGTGTCAGGAAAGGGATCTCATATGGGCAACAGAAACTCATTTTCATCGTAACTATGACTCAGAGGCTCACACAACTCAATATAAGAATTTAAGTACAGAAGTAACCAAAGTTTGGGATACACTAAACAAACAGAAATGCAACTGACTCATTAGAGCGATAATGTAAAACAGTTCTCACAATTTCTCACTTTCACATGGTCAAGTTAAGTGGTTTCTGTAGTGGATATCATCAAGCATGTATCCAATCTCTGCCACTCCAGAATGTTTTTGTTCAGCTGAAGATGCAGCTAGGCAACTACATGAGGATTGTAATGCAAATGTAGAAGCCTTTTTAAGTACTAAATCAGCGGTCCTGCTTTCATTTGTGTATTTGAAAACTTAAAAGACTTATCTGAAGTCACACATGCATATTTACAGGACTTGACTATGGCTCACTGACAACTAGCAAACTCCTCCCACCATCATCTGCTTCTGAACACTGCTGTGAGAATAAAGCAATATTTCTCTTTTTAAAATAAATTATGAGATTCTACTCTCTTATCTCTTTGCATCCCTGCTCAAATCAATAAGTTTACACATTGGAATTATATTTCAGTAYATTCAGAAGAAAGTGACAACATAAAGCACAGAAAAATCATCCCTCACCTTCTAGATCTTCCTTTTCAAAATGTGTCTTGAGAATGGAGCGAGTACCACCTCTATCCACAACAGCCTCCTCATCATTTCTCTGCAAAAGAGAAAGAAGGACAGATCAGCTACTTTTCATTGGAAACTATTGGCAGTATTGTACAGTACTATAAATCAAAGATGTTTTTAATATTTAATTACTGACTTTTCCAACTCAAGAACAAAAAAGGGGTTTACGAATTTTATTTTATTTTTAAAATTCTATTTCTTAAACACCAGTTTTTACAGCTAACTTTAATGTGAAAAAGTTCTGCTAAAACCTGCAATATGATGAGTAAACACTGATTACCAGAAACCAAAAAACACATGAGYCAATAGGACAATGAAAGAGATGAGAGAAGAAACGTCTGATCAAGGCAGCTTTATTCTTGTGCACCTGAAGAAAGGGGTTGCACATGTATTTTCATCTTTACACCAGGATCCTGAGCTACATGCAGGATTCCTAAATGATTATTGCTAACACTCCCTATACTTTGGCAGAGCTAGACAATAATTCCAGTGGCAATATTGTAGGAAATAAAACCAACACCAAACAACTAGCTTCACTCACTGGTGAATTGCAAAGTCTCTGCTTTTCTTTACAAACACCAAGCTGAATTTAGTATGAAGGCAGGCAGCACACACTAAAAAGCTATTCTTCCTCAGGAACATATTTACAGGTTTAATTTTATCCTATAGTCATACATGCACTGTAACTGTACTGTCTACTGAACTGTAAATGTAGCATATGATCAATTAGTGTATTGTACTCAGGCTAGAAAAGCTACAGAAATTAGTGATTTTGTCATTTCTGACATAAAAAAAACCCAACACATTTTCCTGAACAGAAAAATCTTTTGGTAGTTCAGCAACAAGACACTAGATCTGTGCTAAAATGAGTATTTGGTTCACTACAAGTTTGCCATCACCACTCATGAAAAAATCCAGCTGCTAAATACAGCCTATATTCCACAACACGATTTAGAGTGGTTTCAATTAAATTATTATAGAAAATGATGCATTACACAAAAGTATCCATTAATATATCATGAACATATATTTACTTGTCATTAGTAGAGGGRTTTTAGTAAATGATATTAGAACTAGAACTGCTTGATTTCAATATATAGAACTGGTATCATAATACAAGTCTGAAGCAAGGGAATTTAAATACCAGTTTTACATGATAAATATACATCTATATATAGAACGCAATGGAATATAATAAGAAATTAAGYTCCCTGACCACCTCCCCTTAAAGACAAGATGCCCCATGCAAAAAGATTCACTTATATAGCTGGATGTGGTGCATTTTGGATGTGAGGTTTTGTTTCAGGCTCCTCTCTTATATAAAAATAGCTGTCATGCTGTAGCTATCTTACATAGAAAAATCCTATGAATGTGTCAGCACCAAGCATCTGGGCTGTTAAAGAAGGAAAGACCAAGTGTTAAAATGTCTTTATTAGAGCTTTCCCACAGATAACAGTACATAACTAAAACATGGCAAGAAGAAATGGCCTTCTATTTAAACTGTTTTGTGTTTTAATAATTTAGAATTAGCTAATAACCTATTAATATGTACCAGGGAAGTATAACTTYGCACAAACCATTTGATCATTTTAGTAAAATGAATCCATTATTTTAAAGCAGTTAGACATAACAACGTCATGCCCCTGGGTGAGTGATTAGGCAGGATGTCAATGGCCAAGTATTGCAGCCATATCATAAGCTATTCGAGCACAGGACATAAGCACCAGAAAGGAAGCAATCTTAGGGAAAATTTACAGTGAAGAAAATACAAAATTGCTGGACAGTTTAAAGCCTTTACAGATTATCCAAGTAAATTAAATACAAATTAATTCATTAATATTTATCAAAATATGCTCATACACTTTGACTTCTCCCTTCCCATGTGTTCAATTTCCAGCTTCTGGCAGTCTTTCTTCTCTGCCTCCTCTTCCTGTAATGTCACAGCAAGTCTCAGCCTTGCCTCATTCTCAGAAGTGGGTTTATCCATTAATATTACAGGGAAAAACAGCTTAATTGGGAGTGTTAGCAATTCACTTGTCAAACTCTGAGCAAAGTCCAATTAAACAGGCCTTGCACTGAACATGCAGACTTCCCAGGGAGCAGCAGGAAAGCAACCTTGCATTTACCAGAATAAAAGTTATACTGCATTTATTCTAGAAGTAATTTCTGTGATTCCTGTACTGCCCCTTGGAGGAGGGGAGAGGTGAGAGAGAGGTTCACTTTCAGTTCAGTGCAATTAGTCTTTAACTCCTTAGGCAGTGAGAACTATCACAATACAAGCTAAAACARTGACAGATCCCACTCCACTACCCCTTGGATAAATAGAGACTGGAAACCTATTTCAGTTAGTAATTATTTGCTTTTTACTACAATTTCAGAAAAACTACAAACTTATCATTAAGTGTTGCAATAAAGAAGAGTCTGAAAATGAAAGTATAGGCAAGACTAACCATGTAACATAGTCATGGAAGACAGAATTCATGCCAACTAAACTCCACACAGACATCCTCAAAGCCATGAATCCACAGCAGTTTGGCCTATCAGTTTCAGCAGGTTAAGACATGAAATATAAATGCTCTTCACTGCCATACCACATTCATGTCAGAATTCTACCACTTCTTCCTTTTAACCCATTTGAAGATGACGAAGGTAGAAATTTTTACATAGGGCAACAATCTGCAAAGACTGGATATTCAAACCATACTGACATAGTGCAGGAGTCTGCAAACAAATGTGTGGACACACTGACCAGGTGCAAGTCCTTGGAACTGTCCATTACTGCAATGAGTTGCTTGCTGAGTCCAGGGAACACAATGCTCTACTGCTTAAAGCATGGGAGAGGGATCCAGGAAGTCCCCGAGTGCTAATCCTGGATCTGCCACTGACTTGCTGTGTGGCCTTGGAAAAGTCACTTAATCTCTGTGCCTCAGCTTCCCCATCTGTAAAACAGGGATAATAATGCTTACTCATCCACCTTCCTTCACTGGGCTGCTCTGTGCCATGACAAATATCTACGCAGCRTTTCAGAGCTGTAAGGCACCACAGAAGTGCCAAGTCATTCAATTTAGGAAATTTTACCCATGTGAAGAGATAATAACAAGAAGAAATAACAAATKGTTAAAAAATACTTAGGCATAAACTTCTTTTTTTACATCAAACCAACATGTATTAATACCTTGCAACAGTTTTACATGGCACATCTTTGACAAAGTTTACATACGTTTACATAATAAATACTGGGGTTTTTTTCTACTAGGCTAGTTTAAGAGTGCTGCTGCTTCTCTGCAGTGGAATTATATTTCAGTGAAGCTAAAATCAGAGYGCAATAAACTTGTCATAATCTAACATTTCACTCTCCTTTTCATTATATTTGTTGATATCTTATGGTTTTATATAGTCATCACACAATAGTTGATCTAAAAGTTTTTTCCCTGAAGTAATAAAATACCAGCAAATGCACAGTAGAAGAAATAATCTGATAGAATAGCAAGAAAAAACCAAAGCTTTTTACATGGAAACCATCCATGTAAAAAAAAAAATCAGAGACCAGGGTCCAGCAACTCYATTCATCCATGATTTTTTTTCATCTCTTACATTTTTCAAATGAATGCTGGAATGACCTTCACCATGCAGCAGCAATATTTCACAGAATAAAAAGAAAATCTATTTTAATGTAAGTCTTATAAATACAGTTTTTACTATATTTTTCTCTTCATAGTAGAAGCTCAAACACTGTGGAAAGTACAGAAAAGCAGACAGTAGAGTCATCTCCTGCATGCTCCACAGTGCAACTGCACGTTGTGACATTAAAATGTGCATTTGAAGTTGAAAAAAATAAAAGGAAATAAATCACCTTCAAACAAGTTACTTTTTGGTAAATAGTCACAAAGAGAGAAGGTCACCATGAGTCCCAGAGGATGGATTTTCCACCCTCAGATAAACAACCTGCTGATCAGAGTATMAAGTGAGAGTACAGCTGCTGCCAGGAATTTGGACTGTATTGGTTAGAAGGAACAAGAAAGCCCATGACTTAAAAACTAAACCCAAATGCTTTAAGAGCCCTTTCCATCTACATGTTGGCAAAGGTCACCACCCAGGATATTCCAAACTTATAAAAATGACCTCCTGGAAAGCTTCTCAAAGTGACCCTCTGTAGCTATGATACAGCCCTAACTACAATTCACAAAACGTTACAAAGAGGTTGCTCCTTAACCTGCCACCTCCCAGAGCTATGCACTGCCCTTCCCATCACAGATCAACTTAACTAAAAAACACACCTTTAGAAAAGCTGAGAAGCATCATTTTATGACAGATTTTTTGTGTGCTTCTAGCTACCTCTCTTATAAACTTACTCTGCTTTCATCACATTGTAGATGACTGACTGGAAAGACAAAGGAAATCTGCTTTCAAAGGTGGATCTGTACAAAGGCACATGGCACACCTTTTCAAATATATACATACCTATTTAAATATATAAATATATATTTTTARATATATACATACTCTTGYACAAATTCAGTACATTTCTAGATGATGGAATTAGGACATATACTTATCTCCTGGATGCCAACAGGGTAGATTAAAGTCCAGGTGATAATACATGTTTTTGAAGTTATCTATACAGGTATTATGTGTATTTACTACAAGAGGAAAATAATTACATTTTTTTAAAAGACACTGTTGCATACATCATAAAAATTACCTGAATACTGGTAAATATTTACTGAAGACCATCTGGGTTGACTGCTATAGTAAATGAAATAATAATACAACAATAWATACACATTAGGAAACCGGAAATTGATAGGACAATAGGGAAGTATTAAATAGTTGCAATGAGTATGTTTCACTGTCTTTCCCTTGGTAAGTTCATTGCTCCACTAATATGATATTTCTACCAAATATATTTTGGATACACAAGTCAAAATGGATAACAAAAATTTTATTTTACATGGAAAATGACACTTTTTTTTTTCCTCAATTCTTCTTTTTATCTAATTTACTTCATACCTGGCTACTTCTATGYTCTGTCCTGGTATTTGTTCAATGATTTCAATAAACTGTATGACTGTTTTCTTTTGAAATACAATGCAAAAAGGAGCCACAAAAAGTATTAATATTCCATGATTTTTTTTCACCGTTTTTAAGCCTCTAAGTCAAATCCTTTCCCTTTTTAATTACATTATTAATATACTCACAGCACAAATGATACCAACATAACCATAAAAATCTTTTTTACAGCATCTTTCCTTCTGTAAAATGTATAACGGAGCAGAAGCCATTTTGATTTTTTACACACTAGAAATTATGCGTATGACACACCTGCTGACTCATAAGGAAAATAATCATGGTATTAATTGCTTCTCCATATAAGCCACTTATTGATGATTAGACAACCTACATAATTCTGAAATGCCATCTGGAACTCAGGAACACCTGTCAGCACAAAACATTTAACACTGCCTTCCTATAAACAATAGAAAGCTGTAATGTTGGGTGGTTTTGGCTGAGGTAGAGTTAACTTTCYTCACAGCAGCTGTGTCTGGAKTTCTGCTGAACACAGGGTTGATAACACAGAGATGTTTTGTTATTGCTGAGCAGGGCTTACACACAGCAAAGGCCCTTTTTGCTCCTTGTATGGCCACATTGGCGAGGGGGCTGGGGGTTCATGGGAGGTTGGGAGGAGACACAGACAGGACAGGTGGCCCCAACTGACCAAAGGGACATTCCAGACCATGTGACATCATGTWCAGCATATAAAGTGGGGAGAAGAAAGAGGACGGAGACACATCTGGAGTGCCCATGTTTGTGTTCCCAAGTCACCGTGACCTGTGATGGGGCCTTGCTCTCCCAGCCGAACACCTGCCTGCTCACGGGAAGCAGCGAATTAATTCCTTGTTTTGTTTTGCTTGTGTGGGTGGCTTTTATTTTCCCTATTAAACTGCCTTTATCTCAACCAAAGAGTTCTCACACTTTTACCCTTCTGATTTTCTCCCCATCCCACTGGCGGGGGAGTGAGCAAGTGGCTGGCTGGGGCTTGGCTACTAGCTGGGGTTAAATCATGACAAACATATAATTATCTCAGTTATTTTATATTGTCAATAATTACATATGCTTAAAAGATGGAGCTCTAACATGTTCACTTCAGTTTATACCTACTATAATAAAGTTAGTGATATAAAACTTGTGTATTCACCTTTTAAGGTTATTTTGGTCAAGTWCAGTTTAATGTTTCATAAAGATGGCATTACTAAAGATACTGAAAACTAAATTATTTGAACTCAAGAGCTACCAAGTGCATATTGGAAGGATTTTGCAAAGACAATTACCCTAAATGCTAAAAAGCAGTTATATGTACATGGATGCCTCCCTGTTGCAAGAGGAAAATCACTGTTGACTGCCACATTCAACCTTGTCCTTTAAACTGTCCTTGAGCCAACAGACTCAGGCAAAACTGATTTAATGCACAATGTGTGTGCCCACAATTTAGATGCTGCAATTCTTTTCTCTTTCTGAAGACAAGCACAGGGTTTAGAAAATAAAATTCCTTTTTTAACATTATCATGTTTAATTGCTTATATTCCATAGAAGCCTATTTACCAATCTTCTGAGGTAGAACGTACAATGAATTTTACCTTTCCTATGAAATATAATTGCTTTTCCATTCCACTAGCTACATTATATCATCCTTTTGCCCTCTATCTACCCATCAAGGAAGACACATGAAAACACATTTATAATGCAAGAAGGTCTGCTCCGTAAGGTCTGAAGGATTATTTTTAGTGTCCCTTTAATGGTACTGCTTTTATGGCAGCTTTCTGGAATAATCACTACTACTTAACATAAAGCACAGCTTTCCTCTTGGTCAGTTCTATTCCACATAGTTCAGGCTATGCAACAAAGTAAAAAGCAATTAGTTTTCATCCCAGATTTGCATCTTCCCCAGGGCTGCATGTCATATGCATAAAAGCATCCTTCTCTGTCTTCTTTTTTCCTCTTTTTATAGCAAAAGCCAAGATAATGTTTAGCATGACTCAATAATGAAATGTCATGTTCTGCAGTGCTGCTAAAAATTGCACTAATCAGCACTGGCTTCAAAGAACTGATTTGCTACTGACCTGAGACTGAACACACATTTAATGTAATAATGCAATTTCTGTAAAACATAAACATAGATAATCATTTCAGACATCAAGCACATAGTRTTGTTATAAATAAAACAAAACACAAGCAGAAAACATACATGAATAAAACAAAGCAGTTTTCTAGAGAATTAAATCTCACTAATACTTGTAATTCCTGTGTTTATCTGCATTGAAGCATCCTATGCATGTTATATATCATTATGCACAATACAGCAGCTATGAATTGATGCACAAATGAATGCTCAAAGAAATATTTCCTTCATATTTGATAAGGAATCTTCTTCCTTAGAAAAGCCATTTTAGGTAGAAACAATACATTCCTTCTGTTTACAMGGCAAACATGATACACTCTGTCCATTCTCCGTACACCTATCCAACTATAGACAACATTTCTATTTAAAAAGATTAAACAGAAAATCAAGGCAAAATAGTAGCTTAACTTGTTGCAAAGGCCAGGTGCCACATTTTGTCTGTCCAAGAGGGCAGGGGTATGTGGGTGTGAACAATGGCATGAATGAGAGAACACAGATCCAACAAAAAACCTGCCCACTCAAAAGGCTTGATAAACCTGTTAGAGCACTGGATATAGTAATGAAATAATGAACTGTTATATTCTTTCTGGATTCTGGTACCTGTTTTAAAGCACGTACAATTAATTGCAGCTGAGCTTACCATATTTTGTAGGTCTTGGAGTAAAATTATCAAGATTGCTTAAGTGATGCAAACAATTTACAAAATTTGAACAAGGCACTTAACGTTATTGTGTTTCTTTGATTATTTTCAGTCATGTTCAGAATCTCAAAACTTCTCCCTTTCCTTCCATCCTGTTACTTCTGCCAGATTTGCAAGCTAATCTTTATTCAATTGCTAGTTTCAGCCAAACCTCTGAATAAACAAAAGTCAGTACTCCTTGCTGCTATGTAGATGTAGAAGTGAGGTCACATGTGTAAGAGATTTCATCYCTTTTACTTCATATTTTTTACTAGACTGAAATACTTAGAAGTTGCAGAGGGGAATAGCATAGATGGTTATTTTCTCCTCAGTGCTTGTCTTTGCAATGTCTGATGTCATCCTAGTGCAGTCCCATTAGCTGAAATCCTCTTTTCCCACTTCATAACAATGCCTATATCAACTACTACAGAGAAGTCCAACAGCAAGAAGATGGATGTGAAGACTTTATCCAAAGCCCAACTGAGATTTAATTTTAGCTTGCCTGGCCTCTCTCTTGGCCCAGTGCCAGGCRAGGACAGATCCAGGATAACAGCCCTATTTAGGTGTAGTTAGAAGCTGAACATGCAGACTTTAGCCCACTATGCAATAGGATATGAGCTGCTGGGCAGCAAATGAGAAAAAGTATGTTAACTGCTAGTTTCTTAACCAGCAGTAAGATGCATTTGGTTTTAAGTTRGATACACTTCCCATCTCAAGGAGTCTGCTTTCAGCCTCAGAAATTATGAGATGTTTTCATATTTTCTTACCTCAAAATAGGGTCAGGAAGAAGAATCATAGAAGGCARTCTTCTTGAAGCAGCTACTCATGTGGAAATAGCAAGTGCAAAGAAGAAAAAGGGTCATGATCAACTTATRAGAACCCATTTTAACAACTACAATGCATGAGAGAGGACTCTTCCTTTWCAGCTGGCCACAAAAATGATGTGGTTTGGCAACTGCATCTTTCAGATGCAAATATATGCCAATCACAGTTCAAATCCACCTTTTTTGACATCGTAAGTCAGCATGATCAATAATAAACTGACTCTCTCTGAAATACCCATATCGTGTTCAGCAGTTCTTCTGCCTCTCAAACAACTTTCAATTGTGTTTGACAAACACCTTCTACAAACAAAATGCAAGGATTAATGAAGGCAGAGTTTTTCATGCTGACCTTCCACAGAAGTTTGCTAACACTGGTGAYACCATTGGCCTTCTAGCAGTTGAGGTAGCCTGGCTGAACCAAATCTAACTGAAGTGTTAAAAAAAAAATGGCACCTTTGTCATTCTTTTTCAGGAAAAAATTAACAWCCGATACCACACAATTTTGTGTTGCAAGCCCAAAGATTAAATTGAATTCCTTGTGATCCTTCAGAGTTGCCTTCTCCAGAAGAGAAAAGAAGATTGTGTTTGGTTTGTTTGGCTTTTTTGAAACTGAAAGTTGTAAATAATTTCCTTGAATAAAACTGACAGGTCTTTCTGACCRAAACCTATAAACTCAAATGTAGGGTTTAGCCTTAAGAGTTCCCAAATCTATATTTTCAGGGGGTAACTTCAGCAGAAAATCCAGAATTGATGACCTAGTATTTGTGCTCTCCAAAGATTTAGGTTGATCAGTGTGATTTTGTTGTCAAGAGTGAATTTATCAAGGCAACTGTAATTGATRTGACTGAAAAACACAGATCTGTATCACCCAGAAATGTTCTGCTACATGCAAATGAACAGCTGCCACCATGAAAACGCAGGGACCTTTTGCACTGTCTGTACAGTCAGAGCATAAGAAAGGAAAAACTCTTCATCTCATAATTAGACAATGACATTCTGATTATATTTTCTCTCCCTCTTCATCTGTCTCAGGCCATCAGTAAGCCATGGAGACCAGGATAGGTAATGCAAGGGAAAACAGTTAGGAGCCACTCTGTTCATAAGAAGATGAAAAAATAATTAAATCCTCCAAGCTAATACTATCTACAMTACTCTACAATACTGCACAATATTATACTGTCTGCTATCCAAAAGCTCAGGTGGTCCAGTTAATTCACAGAGCCATTAAGAAAAGCAGAAGGCAGTGCAGAAGCAGTGRGGACAGGGAAGGGAAAGGAAGAAAATAAATAAGTGAGATAATATAATTGATAATGTATTCTGAGAACTAAGAGGAAAATACACAGATTTCAAATGCCAAGTCACTTCTGTATCACTTTTGCTCAGGTAATGAAACACTGTACTGTAAGGAAAAGTGTTCATACTGAAGAATCACATAAAATATATTGGGGAAAAGGATCATGGTATTGGATTAGATCAGGAGAGATTTGTATGGCTTAAAACTTCAGACAGCACAAATTCAACATACAGAGTCAGGAATTTGAAATGTGCTGCCAAAGAATGAAAAGTAAATATGAATTAAATAGTAGTTCAGCTGGTTTTCTTACGTCTCAGAGAGCTAAGAATTAAACTTGTACATATTGCTCCTCTGTTGTAACCTGGAAGCTTTAAAATCATCACTTCCATGTGATGGACAACAACAGCTGGTTGTCCTAGACTAGTCAAGACACTTGAAAATAAAARCAAGCTAAAACTTAAAAACAAGTAATTATTTTAACAGTATGCTTCATATTGAAATTACAGAATGTAACTTTTGTAAAGGWAAAGGGGCAAGTATTACTACAGAGTAGAGAGTAAGTGTAAACATGATATTATATGTTTTGTCAGTGCTTCTACATGAAAATATTTTATTTTTAGAAAAGACCACTATTATTTTCATTGTCAATTTTCTCATATTGCCACTACATTGATAAGCAAATGCAGAGAACAGCAAGGATGGACACAATGATGTCCATCAGACAGAGCTAAGAAGAGTATTTATCTAAATGTCCCCAGTGTTCACTACTTTAGGAAATGGCAGAAATTCCCAGATATCACATTTTACTGGCACATCACAGGTAATGAAATTTTTGAGATACATATCATTTCTTGTATCTCACTATTGTGCTCCAAAGTGAAAACAATTACAAGCATGATGACAAAAAATAATACCYAACATATGCCTTTCAAACATTTCCCTGTTAAGATAACACCATCTCTTATTAAAGAATGGATTGTTTCRTGGTAAACACAAACAGAAAATCCTTATAACTTAAATGTTATGCCACAAGCTACTTGGATCAATCTTTCATTTATTACAAGCTGTACTAGGCTTATCAYAGAAYCAWTAAAGTTGGAAAAKACCTCCAAGATCATCAAGCCAGACTTTTGACCTAATACCAGCACACGCCCTAAACTATATGCAAAGTTTTTCAACAACCAYTCATTTYTTAACATTTCCAGGAATAGTGGCTCCACTACTACCCTGGGGAATCTATTTCAGTGCTAAACACTCTTTCACACTTCGTGCAATAGGCTTCTCCTCTTCAGGAACAACCTTAATGTAGGTACTAAACAAATAATAATAATCTGTCAATMTGTATTTACTCTTAGTAGCATTCTTCCTCAGACCTACAAATTCTGCCTACTTTTTCTTTGACTAGCATTGTTTTTAAATACGTATGTGCATGCATATGTGGAGAAAGAAAAATAGTGTCTGTKGGCTCCACTGACATACACACCGCAAATATATGCATGATGTGCTAGTCAAATAAATGGCTTAATTTATAAATATTTTAATAATCACATCATTTAAAGGACAYGTTACAGATTACAGGAATACAAACAATAAACAGCCATGGGTTAAGGGTACTTAGCAACCTAAGAATAAAAAGATGAACACAACTAGCATATCTGCCAAGTCATTAACAGGTTATAATTCACTTTATAGACTACAGAAAGAGTTTTGATGAGGAGCTTCAAAGATTGGGCATTGTAAAAGGAAGTTCAATAGTGACTGCAAGATGAAGAGCAATTGGGAAATCAAAACTGATACTCTACATCCAGTAGAGTAAACACAAGTTTCAACCTTGTGGTAAAATCTCTCTCTTGGAAGGGAAAGGAGAAGGCAAGTTGTCTTTCTTTTAAAAGATTTGCAAGAAGTTTGTTKGAGAAGATGAGTAAATAGACCTTAATTAGCAAGTGATGCAGGCAGATAAGCAAAGATGATATTAACACCAGTAATCAAGTGAAGGAAAGCTGTAAGTATTAACGTCAGACAGACAGATGAGATCATAACAGTCATGGTGCTGAAGTGAGCCAGATTTCAATCTGATTTATGGCTACATGAACAAACAGGAACTGTCAGCTCTCAGGGTYGTACAGAGCAAAAAGAGCACATCAAGAAAGAAAATTCAAAAATTATTTCTGACATTATTACATTCAGGTGACCACTTAAGACCAAGAACATTTTCTCAGCTAAGCACAGTTTGACCAGACTGGGGGAAAACCACTAAAAAATAAAGCAATGATGCATTCATAAAGGTCATGCTCCTGGCTACATTATCTGAAGTAAGGTGTGGAGGAGGATGCAAAGCTGAGGATGGATTCCTGAAAGATCTAAACACACACCTACATATCGAAAAAGAAGGGGGAGAGGAAGACCCACCCAATAAAAAACTGAGCTTGAGAGAGAAACAATCAACAAGGACAAAATGACAAATGTCTAAGAACAACAAAATTTAGTAAAGACTATAACATAGCATCACAGAGAGATGACAGATGGAGTGGAGGAGAATAAAGGATTAGACTGGAATTCCTCCAGGAAGAAGTCAAGTGGAACATTAGTGACATAAATTTCAGTGCAGAAGACAGAAACCAGAAGTGAGCAGTTCTAGAAAGGCATTAAGAAGACGAGAAATTAAGACAAGTGTRCAAAGCATACTTATGGGGGAGTGGGGAGTGGGACAAGATGAGGGAGGTCAAGGGTTAGGACATTAATCTRCTGAATAGAAACTTCTGAAGTTGAGAACTGGCTTGTGATAGTGTTTTTTTTTTAATATGAAGAGACTCAAGACATATTTCCTGTGCATGGGAAGGAATTCAAGGAGAAAARCAGCAATAAAAAAAGAAGGTCTGAAGGTGGATAGGAACAGGAAAAAGTTAATTGGAACAGGTTCAAAGATTACAAAACAAAAAACTTTAAAGTCTGTTGCAGTAAACAAGGAGGAAGCTTGAATTTTGACCTTAGTTTGTTAGTTTTAAGAAATTCACATGGAGAGATGAAGGAACAGATAAGCTGAACAGGGAGCTGTGTGACTAATAAAAAACACAGAACAGGCAAAACTGCAAGCAAAAATACTCAAAGCAGATGAGAGAAATCCCAGAGATTTAGAAATACAGAAAGTCAGCAGAATCAAAAGATTTTCACCAGAGATAGTCAGCAGTATCTTCAAGGCATTGCAGATGGCATTAGGAGCTGAGAAAATGGATACTGGGAGACAGCCAGGACCATGAATTGTCAGAAGGGCTTGGAACTGTATGAGAAGAACAAAAAATAGTATCTAAAGGGAATGGATAAACTTATAGAAGAAAGTACAGYGGGAAAAAATAAATCAAGATCATCACAATCAACAAAAGAAATTGTACAAAGTCCCATTCTGAGAGAGAGAGAATAAAAATCTTTTWAAAGTTCCAATAGCTACCACAGAAAAGGAACTTAGAGAACAAAGTACATAGAGAAGACCAAATCAAGCATGTAGCTGATTTGGCACAGGGAATACAGTTCAAATGAGAAACAGCACCAGGGCAGCTACAGAGCTGGATGGTTATCCATATGGAGACTGAAGGGTGAGAAATCATGAATGGAAGAAAGCTGCAAGTCAAAGTCAGAGAGATGGAAATAGGTAGAGTTGTATGCATRCACACCATTAGAAAGACAGGCAGAAAGAAATTATAGTGTTAAATTAATAAATAAATAAATAGAAGCAGGAAGAACTCAGAACAYCACAGAAGTACCAAATTCTTTGACCCAAATTCAGAGCAGATAATGTTACAGGTAACAGTCTCCACAGACAGGACCAGAGATGAGGCAGTATTAATAAACAAGGGAAAAAAATCTCTGTGGGCTGGAGGGAACAGCAGGAGGTAAAAAGACAACATCTAGTTCTTTGAGACCAGTAACATTCCAGAAAAATCAAGAAAACAAAAAGAAGACCAAATAATGGAGGAGATAAGAGTTTTGCACTTGAAGAAAAAAAAGAAGTTACAGGAATTTCACAAGCTGAACCAGAGGCAGATGTAATTTAAGGGAGGAAGGAAAGGACATTACACCAAAGTGTAATCCAGACACAGTTTGATGAAAAGCATCAGAAAACACAGAGATAAACTGTTACCAACGAATTAATCAAAAAACACAAGAGAAAGGAAGCAGCACCACAGTAATTTTTGCTCCTTCATATATCCTGAAACTTCTGTTATTTGAAGCTGTTACACGTACACTCTCTGACAAACATTATCTGTTTTAACAAAGAAGATGGTGATTTCAAATGCTGGTTGATAAGGATGATTTGCTCTRACATGGTTATACTAGGAAAGATTTAATCCCCTGAAGCTTTTATTACATGCCAAGCCCATATACGTAGTACTGGTCAAGGCATTTTATACTTGTACACTCCATAACTACACTAAAAGTTCATGCCAACATATACTAATAAATCTTTTGTAATGTGGAACTGGACTAATCTGAGTTCTATTCTCACTGGAATTTTAATCACATTTATGGATCATTTGTCAGAATTGCATAGTAACTGCTTAATTCTTCTCCAGATATAGTACACGAAGGAGTAAATAACATCACTGGGCAAGGGTTCTCATGCATCCTTGAACACACAAATGCCTGGGTTCTTGYGGAGGAATATTAAAAGGTTTTTTTAAGGAGCTTGTTTTATTGTTTTAATCTTATTTACTCTTTTCAAGCCAAACACCACCTCTAGTACGTGTGATACGTAACTTTACCACTTGTTATTTCCAAGTAGATTTCTGAAGGCAAAGGTCTGTAAACAAAATAAGGCCAGCTAATGTATTTTGCAGAGGGCTTTTGGTCCCTGAATAAGGGTGAAATCAGATCTGCTATATATGGGGAGCACAGATTTCAGCTCACACATGAAATCTCTAGGAGTTAATTGGTTTAAGAAGAAAAGAAGAAAAAAAAAAAGAAAAAAAGAAAGTTAATTGAAATCCACTCCTTTGCTGTCACTCTGATATGCTATTATTGCCACAAATATGTACACTTAACAGAGGCACCAACACTTAGAAAAGGATTAAGAGCTATGTGGAATCATTCTATATTCTTTTAAACATTAATGCTCTAGGATAATTTCATCTGCTGATATAAATATGGCAGAACACAAAACTCTAGGAAGTAGGCTTGTAACCCATCAGGATTACAAATCCCTTTACAAGTGGTAGAATTCTCARTAGACTGAAACATAACACACAAAGATGTTACTCTTCAAAAGATGAAATATATGAAATCCTACGTTTGCTTGCACCTTGCACAGCTCCTCTGCAGTCCATGGGATCTAGATGAGATTCCAGATAAAAATTATCTTGAAATATAGCATTGCCATGGACTGCAACAGAACACTTTACAGTGCATATCACAAGAGCTTTCCTCTGCTTTAGAAACACAATGAGCACTTTTTAAACTGGCACTGTGCACAGAAAATTCAGTGAGAGATGAGAAGCAACAGGAATTCAGAAGAACAGAACCTTGAATCTTTATCATTCAAACAAAGAAGGCCCAAAGTTTTTRTAAGACCACTGAAGACTGAAACTGCATCTCCCCGTACATTCTGCATTTAAACTGAAGGATTTCTTCGTAGAAGGAAGAAAGAAGAGAGAACCAGAAAAAATAAATGTCCCCACTTCTCCCTGTAGCAGTTTCGACTTGCACAGGGCACTCCAGAAGCCTGATCATCCAACCTCACAAGCACTGGAACAACAAGTTTAGCTTAATTATCACTCTATGCCCATTTACTATTTATCTGCTAAAAAAAGTACTGGAGGGACGGAAGGGGAAGTAGCAAGAGACTATTAATTAATCACTAAGTAAAAGAAATACCTCTTCTACAGCAAAGGATGAGGTCAATAAATCTTATGCAYAGTTCCATTAATACTACTATGATTCCCTTGGAAATTTTATTCATTATTTTTCTCATTYTTGTTCATTTTCCATCATCCTGAATCACAAAAGTAATGCCTATGGCAAATTATGGCAAAMTATTAGAAAAGATGTGATGGCATTTTTAAACTGTCCATGAGAAAAACTGGAATTCTAGGGCATATTATTACCTCGTATTTGTGTCTTGTTTTAAACACTTTCTGAATGTTCCTGCTTGCTCAGTTTTCTTTTCACTCTTACCATTTTATATTTCTAGCCAGCCTAGAAGCTATATCAAATTTGCATATCCTTCCAACAGAATATATTTTAGTAAACAAAAGCCTGTTCATAATCCCAAATTCTGGGAGTGTGCTGTGTCAMATCCTTATTTTGAAATCCCGTTTTATACGTTTGAACTGGAAACCTGCTGTTTTCTGAGAAGCCTGGTGCTGCTGCACAATGGTCTGCTAGATCAGTGTGGTAGATCAGGGTCCCAAATGGCAGGCTGCAAACCAAGAGAGGAAGATATTTTGTGATGAACATGCTGGGAGGGCAGGAACATCCCTTATGGGAAGAGCATCAGYTCCAAGGCTTGACCAGTTTACTTTATAGGATCCCTGCTGCCCAGCTCTGTATAGGAGCTGCCAAAAGTAGAGTCTGAATCTTGTTTGCTATGATCTGATTAATCAGAAAAAGAGATTCTTCAGTTCACCTGGAGGACGAGGGTGCCATTCTTTACATTCCTACATTAAATTAGAGAACTACAGGTRTGTACAATGTAGTCAAGCAAACGCAGGAAAATTAAAAGGAAATTAAACTAGAAATTGATAATGACATTTTTATGAACACGAAAAAAGGCCCATGAGGGAAATAAAGTCTAAGCATTTACCAGCAAAATTTGTTTATAGCTGATGATGCAGACATTACTTAAAACATATATTTAATCCTTGTCTCTGCAATTGCAAATTATACAAAAAAGGAAACAATTTAACAGTTCTTATCTGTTGAAGCAGGCAAGGAAAGGACTCAAAGCATGTCCCACTTCTGYGCTGAGGTTGCTGTTACTGTAGATGTTCAGGACACAAGGCAGTGCTAGTAACTACTTTTGACAGCACAAATTACAGCTTTCACTGACATCCAGCAAATATGCATGTTTGCATTAGAAGTTAAATGGCTGAGAAATTTCAGCACATCTGCACCCTACAAACTAGAAAATTGCTCAGGAAAGAGGAGGAGGGGAGCAGAAGGCAGACTGCGCACTAACAAAACCCAGTGAGTCACTATGAGACACTCACTGAGCAGCAATGAGAAATTCACTCATGAMTACGTGCAGAAGGACTGGTGACAGAACACTGAGATCCAGCAGAGGAGCCACTCTGCCAAAGGCAACAAGGCAACCAAGCTCCCAGAGAGAGAGGAGAAGAAGAAGAAAAGAAAGCCAACACAGTTTTTCATTTCTGTATGTTTCACATTTCACATGTCAGGTAAACTTCACTGGAAGCCACTGCCAATTAAATCCTTTGCCCTGGTAATCCAAGATGTTGTATTTTTCACATGTATTAGCATAACTGTCGTAATTGATACTTTAAAGATAAGACCAAGTCAGAGTTATCAGACTGAGCTTCATCCTCAGTAGTACCAACAGAACAAGGCCTACACTTGTCAGGTGGAATCTAAGCAATAAACCTCAGCAGCACATAAAACACAATAAAAAAATCACTGTATTACTATCACCATCATGAAATTATAATTTCATAKTTTTCATATGTATTCTATTTTTCTATTGMCCATTCAGGGTAGTCCATTACCAATGCTACATGGCAGGCAACACTGAGGTAACACCAACCAATCTCAACTTTCTTATATACTAACAGTTGCTTGATCTTAAATTCCAAGTTCTGATGTGCACAGCCCCATCCTTGTATGAAGTCTAAAATTCTACATGCACCAAAATGGACTAGAAAAGTTAGAAACCAATGGGAAGGAATAAAGGGGAAGGATTGTTATTTTTCAAGTTTAATGGATTTCAGATAACCTTAGCAGGAAACAGAAAATTAACTAAAATGTGACATTGGCTGGTACAACTGATTGGCACAGTTAACTCTCAGACAGAAACTCACCTAGAGAGTAGTTCATCCCCTCACATCACAAGCTTGACATCAGTTCTCCACCATCCCAATTCCTATCGCCAAAACAGACTCCACACCTGAGTGGTCTTGCTTAACTGGAGCTCCCCCCATTAATATAAGGACAAGGTATTTCTCTCCCGTTCCATTTGCAGGATTCAGACATAAACACGACACTGCCTTTCCCAGAAAAGTTCTAATCACAGGACTGGGACACAAAACTGGTATTGCTTTTGTTAGAATACTTTTAATTGGGTTAAATGTGGATACAAACCATATGGGTATGATTCCTTGCATGTATTTTAATGACTCTGCTTGCCTGCATAAAATCTTTAATAAAGAGAATTTTAAGTGAACTCRTTATGCTATCAGCAGAGAAATGGATGGATCATAAATCACTGAAGGCTCCTCTATACCTTTTTTTTTTTCCTTTTTCATTTAASCAGCCTGGGGGAACAGGGGGAAGCTATGATAAAAAATGAGAGAACTTTTACTATACCTCAACACTCCCTCATGTCACTTAACACCTGTTTTACAACTTCATTCAATACACCAAGCTGAATATTTTTTATCAGCTGATGGTTGCTGCAACACTTTGAGAATATTTGAGAACTCTGAGCTCACTCCGAATTGCAAGAAAAACTAGAAATTAACAAATCATTTTTGTCAAGTTGACTGCAAACACAACTCTTGAATCCCTGGAGTTTCTGTTCCATTTAGTTTACCTTTGGGTTTTTGGTTGGGTTTTTTTTTTGATTAGTGATATCATACTAGATAATATCCTTTTATTCAGTTACTTTAAAATTTGCTTAGCACAAAACATTAGTCCAGCCTTTTCCTTTAGGATTTATTCTCTGCTTATCTCAATTAGTATTGGGGATGTAGATTCCACATAAGGCATTCCAAACCAACAGGAGATTTCATCACTAAAATGACTGCTACGAATTAGGCAAAGCTATTTTCAAAGCTTTTCTTCTCACAAGATTACCAACAAACTTTAATATTTGTAATTTTCTGTGCATTCAGTCCCCATTTTCCAAGGATTTCAGTGCAATTTTTTCCATAATCAATTGACTAGTTAACAGACAATCCAGATTATGATTCTGCCCTCCTACTCAGCCTTGTTGAGATGTAACTGGAGAGYTCTGTCCAGATCTCAATTCCCTTCTTACATGAGTGAAATGGTCATAATGAAGTAAACTCAGCAAAGGGTCACAAAGGTCATAGATGGAGAGGCTGAGAGTGCTGGGACTGTTTCAGCCTGAAAACAGCAGGCTCAGAGGTGTCTTATCAGAACGTAAAATTCCCTCACCAGCGCCAGTGTAGAGAAGATTTAGCCAGAGTCTTAGTGGTGCTCAGTGACAGGGTAAGAGCAAATGGGTGCAAATTAAATACGACAAATATCAAACATAAGAAAAAACTTAGTCCTCCTAATAATAAGGGAATAGCAGTATTTCCCCACCTTAACATCATTGACACCTTGTAATCTCTTACTGGTATACACACTGTTTAAACTATTCAGGAAAGTGCTTTTAGGGTCACACTGAAAACAGCAGGCAGTATGTAGTTTACCCTGTGGTTTATACTGATTTTACTAATGAAGCAATCTATTGGAATTTACCAAAATTATGGATCGGCTTTGACTTAAAGAAATGATAATGACAGCAAAGTCAATGACCATAGTAGTGTAACAGCACTCCTGCTAATGTATGGGGTTTTTTACTAATAACATTTATTGAAAAGTTAAGGCTAAATAAATATGGTCTTGCAAGGAAACAAGAAACAACATGAAAAAGTCATATTATTTATGAGGCTTATTACAGGACGGGAGGGTGAGAAGAGAAGCATAGGGTGGAGAGGGAGAGAGAGAGAGAGACAGAATGAACTGATATAATTTCTTCTCAAAAATGCCACTCTAAGTAATGTACAACCATTCTCTTTTRCTGCATTAATATGCTCAACTTCCCTACTACTTAATCTTAGGTAGTTCCACCTATACAGGAATTTTTGGGGCCTAATTATGATTCTGTTCTAAATCTTTTTAACAGATGACCATGGCATTGTTGTGATTTATTCACATTTTCAAACTGCATCTCAGCAAAACTCCTTCAAATAATCTTTATTCAGAATGATCACCCGATCGTGTATCTGGAACACAAAATAGARTGGAACATTCGTGGAACACTTATCGTGTAGCTATGTATTTTGTGAGCATGCAGTTAGCTATCATGTATTTATGCTATGTTACTTTATGTTTTAAACCTTTCTGATACACTTATACTAAGTCTTCCCTAATTCTGGTCATTAGGCCCAATGACTTGATATATTAATTAAAGTACATATTGAGAAGAATTTGACCAGAGAAAAGGGTCATTTCTTAGGAAGGAGACTTCTGTACACAAAAAAGACTTGAATTCCTTCAACTCACTCTGAAAGTACTTCTTGTTTCCAGTGTTTTGCAAATGTTTGGTCATGATCTCCCATTTAYCCTAGCACTGCCATTTCCTTAAAAACTGGCACTACAACCTACAAAAAAAAAAGTCAGTAATGTGGAACCAGAACAGCAATCAGCAACAAGTAAAAGCACTACAACTGTGTATGTGCATGAGCGAGAGCACACTGGTTTAGAATTGGTAAATTAYACAAATATTTGGCTTCTTGCCCAGCTGTTCCTAAACAATGGTTCTCTACAAGATCTTTGTGAAAGAGTCCTGTAAATTGCAATGTTTAAAGATAAGGAAAGGCATACTCATGGAYGGTATGCTYAGTCAAGGAAAAAGAATTTMGTTAGAGAGATCCTTCCTTACACAGCATTCTTTAAACGCTGACAGTAGCAATCAACTTGAAGAGAGATGATACCATTTTAAAGAAAGCACAAAAATTTCTTCCTGTTAAGTTGTTAGTAACACAGTGCCCTGGATTCAGTGACTCTGAACTTGTGCAGTAAGTCCAAATATCAGCAAGGCACTTGTCTTTTTTTCAGGGGGCTGGGGGTAGGAGTCAAACAAGCAAAATAGTTTGTAATTTTAGATTTTCAGATCACTTCAGTCCAATTCCCTGCTCTGATCTTCCTCCTCTACTTTGCTGCAATTTCCTCTCTTACAAAAGAACTTTACTTCTTAAAAGAAGTAAAGTTCTTAAAGTTCTTAAAAGAACTTACATTCTTTTGGGGTATTACCCCCTAGCCCCTCCAAATGAACAAGGGCCTATGATGGGGCTATGTCCTTTGAGTGAAAAAACATATTCAAACTCACTAGCAATAGTCAGTAACAGTTTTGCTTTAAAATGTAATAAACACAAACTCAATGATACATTCCAAAGCCATCCATAAAATGCAGTTTGCAGGACTGGTGTAAGTGTTGCGAGTCCAGGATAAGCACAACCTATTGCTGTAGCTTCCAGATGCAAAATTCCACAGAGATCTAATTATTTCAAATGAGCAAAGAAGGAATAACTTCAAAATAAAGCTAAGTCCAGATTTTAAATTGAATAAGGAAAACAAAGGAGCTGGGGGAGGGTTGGTCTTATTAAAATGTCCATAAATACCCCACAGAGCACCATAATACCATGAAACCAATACTTTCAGGAATTTCATTCCAATGCCAAGAAACAGAATGTACTCATTGTGATTAATACATTAAAATACTGAAAATAAATTCTAACAGATTAAAAKGATCTTGTAGCAAGTGAGAGGTATAGTTAAATCATGCCAAACTTAATCGAGCTTAAGAGCATGGCAGTCTTTGCTCATTATTAATAAGAATGTAAGATGGATAAAGCAGACTGGCAAACTGCAATTTATAATCAGTACAAGTAATACAATATTTTCTACAAATATGTTTTTAATTAAGAATTAAAAGACATTTTCACTRAAGCAATTTGCTGCACATTCTTAAGTTTGATCTTCTGTTGTCTCCCACACACATACGGCTCCAGCAAAATGTTATTAAATGGGGTAAAACCAGAATATAGATCTAAATGCAAAATCAAATCCATGATTTACATGTTTGCTTTTCTAGGTGGATATATGAAAATATTTTTAAATCTTGATCACTTAATCCTGYGCTTTGGGGTCAGAAAACGCCGCTCACCCCTGCCAATCTGCTCTCCAGTTAYACGTGAAAATTTCAGTTCCACAAGGGCAAAGCAAGTGACGGAAAAAATGCACACTACTTTCAGGCTTCAGCTGAGCTTCTAAAACACATGGTCAAACACGTTGCCATGGAAATGTTCTGCAAATATATGTAGCACTTCTTAAGATGGAGATGAAAATCCCTTTTTAAAATAAATTTCTCCTACAATTTTAAATATAATGGCTCTGTGATATATTCAAGAGAATACATCAGCCATTTTCTAATGTTTATAACACCTAAAGTGGTAACAGTATCTCCAAATCCATTTTATGTTCCATGCATGAAATTAGGCCACTATCTTCCTATGCAAAATACCCATATACTTGTTTTCTTCTATGTACTCTGACTTTCCAATACAGCATCACAACACATTCGCAGATCTACAAGTAATAGTCTTGCAATAAAGTTGACAGCAGTTACAAAAAAAAAAAGATGAGACATGCTTCAGTAAAATKAATTTGGTTTTTAACAACACTCTGAATTTTTAAGATATTAATCTTTTTTTTACAACCCAGTGGTATTATTATGCATCCCTGTGTGTAACAATTAAAAAGAGGAGAATTATCTTGCCAAACTTTCACTGTTGTTCCGTGAGCTATTTTTAAAACTCATTTGAAATGAAGCAAAAAGAAAAAGAATCTACTGCTGCAAAATGAAGCAAGATCTCTGCCTGCAGAATAGCTCGTCCTGTTACACAATGTGATACGTTGTTTTAAATAACCTGCCACTGTAGGTAAACAGTTGCCTTATACTGCATTTCATAYGACAAACAAACACAATTACAATAGCTTTTGTGTGTCATTAAAGATAAAGCAAAATAAAAATGCAATACAATCTTGTCATTCTACTTCACAGCAAAGGTATAACCTTTCCCTATTGATTAGTTAAAAGAAAACATATTCACAGTAAAACAGGTTAAAAATATATATAGAATAACCTTACATTGTTCAAATAAAAATTAACACATTAAAATTCCAAGATATGCATTGCTCTGCTTATGTAAACAGTCTACCCTATAAATCCTGTAGCAAATCCAACGCGAAGCAATTACACAGACAAAGAGATTGCAAATGACCTAAAACTGTAAAACAAACCCTGTGTTAGAAATATTAGTATAAACTATGAGGTCATACCTGATGACTTAGGGACTGTAATGTCTCACCGGTTCCAAGCTGCATGACCTTTCTATTTCCAGAGACCCCCAAAAATTGCATTTCCTGTCTGATCAAAGTACATCACAGACCTATCTATCTTGCAAAATCTTCTGGGCTAGTGAAGAAAGCATTAACAGCCATTCTGTCCTTCAGTAAGTGCTGGAGTCATTACCCTCAAGATATCAGATCTTAAATATAGTTTCCTCCGTGCGATTACAGACATCCAGTAGTCAAGGAGGCTGACACAGCTATATCACTGATGCTGCTAATGCCATCTGAAAACAGTAAGCTTACTGCTTAAAGCAATCCTGCATCGTCCAAACAGAACAAGCCACATCCTTCAACTCCTCACTTGCGTTTTTTATAAAACCTAGCACTGCCATTATAGATTTTGTTTTCATCTCTGGTCAGCTGAAGGAGAAATTAGATATTATGCAACCAGCTTTGCATTAACAAAAGAAAAACGGCAGATGAAGTGACATATCGAGGTTATCAAATTTTGCTTGCATGACCACTCCTCAGCAAGCACTGTCACGATTCACAAGAAGCATCACAGTCTGATCCAAAGGAAAATCACCAGAAATAAATTATAAACAACTCACAGGCAGCAAGGTATTTTAATACCTCTGTGATACTGAAACAGCTATTTTTATGCTGCCTTATAAATCCYAGTCTCTATTAAATTAAAAACATTGCCTTCCTAGTATTTTAGTGTCTATTTTTAATAAATTGCATGATCACTGCATTGTTTCCATTACTCCCTGCTAGCAGCCAGAAAACAGCATGACTTGAAAATGTGCCAGTATTATGACAGCAAAAATGTGGTTTGATATCAAACAAAACAATCATGCATGAATTTCTTCTGATATGAGAGACCTTTCAAGCTAACAATGTACAGTCACCTCCTTAATAATTTTTAAATTATTAAGGCTAAAAATTAATAACAGAATTTTTTAATAATATATATATTTTACTCAAAGTGAAATTTCCAAGTGAAATGTATTATTATAAATCACTATTTATATTTACTGTTGCTAGTATTATGGCAACAAATATGCAAACAAAAAAASCACTTCACAGAACTAAGATGAAACAGTGCCACCAAACTAGTAAAAGTAACATTTAGTCATTTCTCTGAATTCCAAACCCATAGAACAATTACTTGTGTTCATATAGTGAGAAAATAATATTGAGGCATTCAGTCCATCTCCTTAAACATGCAGAAGCTTTCTCTCAACACATATTGAAACACTTWGCCACCAATTGAATTTTAGTAACAAAACTTGGAAGAAAAAACTCTTCCCTRATTTAACCTCAGCTTGCTTCTAATGTTATTCAAATTAATTAGGATGTCCTTCTTTACTTCAAAATAGAAGCAGAGGCTGAAAGTAGAATTAAATAGTTATAAATTAATTCACTCAGGTTCTATCCTGTTAGTTTAACATCATTATTATACATTTGTAGTAATTGCTCCATTGTGTTACTGAAGAGTTAATCGAATTTAGCTTATAGTCATTCMCATTATGGCACTGATAGAAGCAAACTGGTCTCATCCATGAACAGCACACATTTCCCTTTGGAGGGAAATGCTACYACTTTAAACTGAGCTCAATACAACTGCCTCAACAGAAGGATGTGACACCTCCAGGGAAAGGGAACTCTGTCAGCCACACACTGGCACAGGGTCTCCAGGAAGTGTCCAGCAGCCAGGCAGAGCCAGCCAGCACAGCTCTGAACTGCAGCAGAGAACCAGATAATGCCCAACTTGATGCTGCTTTTTAWATTCCCTGAGAGTTAACCCTGATGTCCAACAACCTGGCACTGTCTTTTTACTGCTGCTGGCAGCTGCAGTCAGGGAGCCACTTCTGAACAGTGTGAATGTTCCCCAAAGCTGACACTTTYCAACTTGCTCCAGATTAACTCATTAATTCACTTTCAACCCAGAAAGCTTCACTAAATCTATCCACACAAAAATAAATGCATATGCACAAGGAGACAAAAGGCCCTTCAAAAAAACAAATAAGAGCGACTCAGCGGTAAAAGGATAAAACAGCTTTCCCTGCATCAGAATGGATATGTTCAAAAATTTCTGATATTGGAAAGCACCATTAATATATGGGGAATAGAACAGTACCAGGAAGACATGAATTACCTCTAGAACCACAAGAATAAAACTGAGGTAAAAATTAATAATGCAAAATGCAAAGATGTGAACTTACCAATTATCAAGTTTCTGCTGAAAATTGAGACCTCAGCAGCTGAAAATTACAGTGGATGAAACTTAGSGTACAAAGCAGATCACAAGTAATTATGAGCTACCAAAACAATGTCCCAATGGAAACGAAATTAAATTTGAAATTTATCAGGTAATATATTTCTAGTATCTAGCCATCAATATTAATGCAATAATAAACTCTATTAAAATTGCATTGTTCTTGATTCTGATCATCTATTGTCTAAAAAGGAATTGAAAATGGAAGAGAAAGACTGCTACAGCAGTCAGAGAATTTTTGAGAAGAAACTGAAAATATTTGCTTTGTTTGGGTTAAACAAAAGACTAAAAGGGGGGTCTGCATAGGTGTGTCAAGAAAGAAGTGCCAAGGAAAAAGAAACTCAAGTACAAATTTGTAAGCACAAATCCATACCAAGTCATCAATAATTTGGGGAGTTTTAACTATCAGGGCTGAAGGCCTGCATGAACAGGAAATCAAAATAAAAGAACAAAAGTGTATCTTGCATGCCTCCATTTCTACAAGATASAAAAACACTGACAAATAAACAAAAATTCACAAAATTCATGTTACAGCAGAATTGGTACCAAGAACAAGACCTAAGGAAAATCAGAAGATTGCGATGAGGCTCAACACTGATTGGAAACTGGTTTAGAAGACTGGATTAAAAAAAAAAAAAGATATGATAACAGTTGGTTTCTCATATACTAAAGACACTGAACTTTCATCTTGAAACACAGAACGGTATTAACAATACAAAAAAATCAAAAATTTCTCTTAACCAAAATRAAAAATTCTAAGTTTTAACTGATTGCTCAGAATAACAAAGGTTAAAAAATATCTTTGTAGTTGAGTGGAGGAGTGGAATAAGCTGAAAAGTAATTAATGATCGCCCATTCTCCTTTAATCCTGATGAGAGGACTATTTCTATTACCTCTCTTTCGTCTACATATGTATCTCTTGTTCAATTCTCCCATTATATTACTGGGGTTTGGATAAAGGCCAAGTATCCTTCTTTAGGCAAAAAGGAAAACCATTAGGAAATTGAAGTTTATTTTTATTAACTCAGTTAAAACTTGTTATATTTTATGGACATCTCAAATGAGATGTCCAAAGACTCTCCTGGGATTATGTCAGCAGGCATTATGTAAATCTAATCAGCTCATCTGTGGATAACCATGACTGTGGTTAAAGGAAACTCAAAACATTTATAGAACAAAACAAGAAACAAGTAGAGACAGACCTGAACCATGGATGCATAGTCAAAATTTGCAAATTTACTGCCTGGCTCCAATTCTACCTAGTGGACAATGAACTTTATTAAAACCTGCCTTTCCAAATACCCTGATGTATTCCAAAGTCCCTGATGATCCACATCACTACATTACGYATTATTGACAAATTAGAATAAATTTATAATAAACAGCTTCAAAACAAGATTTCTTTCCAATATTTTACCTACAAAAGCTATTTTAAAATGTCTGGCATCCCAGCTCCCAGAAGATAATGTAGGAGAAGGTTCCTCTCCTTTCTCTCAGACTGCTGAGGAGCAATCCTATACTTACAATGTATATAACAGATGGTTGCTTACACTGGTTCTTGGAGAAATACAGAAAATAAAGGATACAAAATCTCCTCAAAGCTTGCAATCATACATTTATTTTGTTAGCAAGATTATATAAATCATGTATTCTAGAAAATTAACAGTAAAATCAGATTGAAATGGTAAATTTTAAATGTGTAAATAGAAAGTGAATAGGTTCTATCTCAAATAACCATGCCAACCTTTTCTGATTTAAAAGAAAGCAAAGCTTTCCACCTTTTCTAAGCATCTCACCAGAATAGTAACTTGTGCTATGGCCTGGGAAAACCTTTTTACTTTTATTAACTGACTAAGAACATGGCTGACTAAGGGCTTAACTGCAACCACCACGATGCTTGAATTGATTCAGGAAAACACCTTCCMTTCTTTAAAAAGGTGATAGGATTTGGACTCAATGCTGTACAGCACAACAGAAGTTTATTTTCCTGATAACAAAGAAACAGCAATTTAAACAAAAAGGCTGGAACCCATCAGCAAAGCAAGTTCTAATGGCCTTTCCTCAGAAGGAGCAGCGGGACAGGTGATGTTGCTCTGGRTGCTCTGTTGCCCCCAAATATAACACAACACTGAAGTTGCAGCCTAGTTATATTGCACATCTCTTATGTTCCTTTTTTTTTTTTCCCTTTTTCATCTCCCCCTTGTCCCTGAAGAGGAAGAAAAACTCCTTTTGCTTAAGAAAAATTTGTCAGCTCACTAATCCTAGCTCCTTATCTGCCTCAGAATAGATCTGACTTTTCTAAATATTTTGCATTAAAAAGTTCTCTTTCAAAAAAGAGAAATGTTAAATTTTGACACATAATTACCATTATCCTCTCTGCTAGCAAAAAATGATGGCAAAATGCCAACTTGCTTGTCTGCTACAGATAAGACATTTCCAAGCTTCCATCCTTCCCTTCAGAGAAAACAGAAGGGGAAGACCAGCCAGGAGAAAGCCTACCCTGTCAGCTGATCCTCTAAGAAATAAAATTAATATTCTCCTAGCAGAAATCATTTTCCTCCAAGCCTGAGGTAAATGATATGCCTTACCATATGTTATGATGGTCCTTTCAAGAATGACAAATTTGATGAATTTTTCCTGGATGGTCTTTCTCTCATCCAATCTCTTCTCATCACCTCCAGCTTCTGCTGCAGGCAAACTCTCAAGAGGCATAAATCAGCATCGCATCACCAAATTATATAACTTCTATCCACTGGGGATTTAGCCCCTTCTATTTCAGACTTAGCAAAAAAAAAAAAGTGCTCGTGCATTCTTCAATAATCTTTTTGATCTGTGTAGAGCTTTAGAGAATTACCCTGACAACACTGCTGACTTTGACAGCACTACACCCATCGTGAGCAGAGAACCCAGACATTTATTCTTAAAGGAAGAGCGCTATAAAGGTTATGTTCAATTACAACATAWTCAGAACTAGCTCTAAATCAGAAAGAGAACCTCTGCTTCAGTTCAAACAAGCCTAAAAAAGGCACAGAACAGGTTCAGTCGAGTTTCTTCACTGTTTATAAAAATATTGGCATACTTTGAATACAAACTCAGCTTTGCCCTCCTCGTTAGTTCGCCTTTACTTCTAGGCAAAAAAAAAATGACTGAATGTCTTTGCCAAATCCCAGAGAGAAGATTATTTGCACCTCATTTGTACATCGTGGKCCTTTGAGTTTTACTTCTATCAATAAAATATAGGTACAAATGCAGATATTTTAAAAATCCATCTATCAACACACAGATTTCAAAATTTCTCATTTGCTGTAAAATATGCTGATTCTAAAGAGAATGACAATAAATAAAGATTAGTTTTAGATAATATTCCTCAGTCAAAGCTCCTCCAAAAAGAAAACTGCTGGACATATCAGTTAGMCCCAAAATTTCCAGGTTGTTTTAACTGCTTATTTCAGCCACGTAAAACAAGTGGGTTTGTATGCTCAAATATTACAGAACAAACCTAATCTTGTTTCTATGCAAAATACCCTTTGGAGTCTTAAAAGAGTGCAATGTCAGATGAGAGTTGCAGAGATTGGGAGGCAAAGTCACTGCTTTGAAAGAAAGCAATGAGAGAAATGAGTTACTACTAGAATATAATTTAGGACTAGRTTAGTGTTGACAAAAAAATACAACAGAAAGAATGCTAGCTAGTAAAAAATGCTTTATAAATGCAGTTTATCATGGAAAGAAATGTGTAGTATATAAAAAAGATTGCTACCTAATATCACCCTTACAGTTACAAAAAAAAAAAAAAGAGCAGTTTATTCCAAAATGTGGGCCCTGAAACATTTGCTTTCTTGCTAAGTTAACAAAGCATTCCACTCAGAGATTAAACAAGCTGAGATTAACTGCACCAGCTCTATCCTGCCATCTTTTCTCTGCAAGGGGACACAGAAAAGCAATTCACGCAGCACACACCTCACTAACAGCTAAACTTACTTATGAAGGTGCAAGGAAAGGCATCCACAGCCTCAACAGGCACTGGGCTGGGGGCAACCCTCCCTCCTCTAGATTATGAATAAAGAAAGAAGAGAAGAACAAAAAGCCACCCCCAAACTAGAAGAAGGCCATAAAGCTGATGTTGGAATATTCTGGAATAAGTTATAAAATCAGAGATACAAAGTATCTAAATAAGACAAATTCATAGGTATTTTTGGATTAAAATGGGTGGAAAGTTGYCATTTCCTGGGACAACTTCAAATGTTTTAAAAATTTCATTGCCCATATGTTTTTGGGTTTTTTTAAATATTTAAAACAGAAATTTACACTCAATAATGCAAGGACATAGATAAAAATGTTCAGATCTCAAGAAGAAAAATAGCCAACGATTTCTTCAAAGACAGAAAACTGGGACAAAATGCTCATTGGAATATACACAGTCTCCCACAGGAGCTTAAAAAGTCAGACACTGCCTGCTTTTATATTTAAACTGCCTTTCAGCTACCTACTTCAGCAGAAGACACTTGCAAAAGTGTAAAGGTGTAAAGGACAATGAAAGATAAAAGAACACTAAAATGAAGAATTTGTCATACTTAAATGCATTCCCATCACAGAGTCTCACCTAGTTCTGAAGGGAAGTTGATGGTTTCGTATCTGTTTGTCTTATGGTGATGAGCAACAGTTAAAACCAAACAAAAAAGCTCAGCTCCCGTGAACAGCAGTTCTGTTAAACACTGTTTCCCACTTGAAGAGAACAYTGCAAACACTAGGGTGAAATTGCAATAGCTGCAGTGCAATAACAGGTCTTCTGGAACAGCCCCATTGGAAAAACCTCTTTACCCTTAAGAAAAATATTACCTGACATGTCGTGTAACTCTTAAGGTATTTTTTGTTGGATTTTGGGTTGYTTCTTCCCAAAAGAGAAGAGATCTTTATTTTCCTGCTGCTGGCCAGAGACAATGTAAATCTCAAATGCAGTTTCTTCCTACCCCACAAAGCAAAAGAACTTACTTTGAAAACAAACATACGGCAGTCAACACCCACTAAGTAGCAAGGTGAACAGAGACTTCTATTATTTCATAAATTCTTCCCATTATTAAAATTCTTATTCACAAAACTCAAAAAGCACAAGTTTACCACAACTAATTTTAAATATTACAGCTGTAATGCAAATCACTTAAATAACTCATCCAAGAAATTAATTAGCAACAAAAAACTACAAAGTTCACTCAATGATAATAGGAGAAGTATTTAAAATAAATGCAATAGAAATAATTCACACTAATGTAAAAAACAATACTGAGTTATAAGCCAAGAAAAGCAATTCAGACCATGTCATAAAAAGAAAATTCTCATAAATGTTTCATTTTTTTAAAATTACTTCCTTACCTCACTTAGCCTCCAGCAGCTGATAGACCATAAGCTTATCTACAGTCTATTCTAACTTCACAAACCACTCACTCACTTGCCAAGGAAAAGAAAAATTAGAAAAATAGGAAAACAGAAYCAGAGCTTGAATTTAAGGTAGTATTGTTCCTGGGCCTGTTGCCTCTTTTTCACCTTGAAAACAAAAAAAATATGTTCTGCTATCAGGTAAAACAGAATTAGTCTACCTGGAATAAATGAGTTCTCTACTGAAACAGATGCTCCATATATTCACTTTATTACATCTCCCAGAAATATACCGCTGAAAAACACACTGAAAGTAAAAGTCTGAATCTCTAATTCTTAGCACCTTCATAATCCATTCCAAGAAAAATGCATTGCTCTCCCTCACTCATACTCTCAAACCACTCTACGAAGTTGACATTCCTACATCTAAGCCTATTTTCCAGGTCATCAGTATGACCTTGTGCAAAGCCTTACAGCCACTGGGGTTTACAGCCGGGTGGCATTATGCCCACATGGAAACTTACACTCTCTATCAGTTTTGTACTGGGAATGTAAGCAAAGATTTTGGGTCTTCTAAAAAGAAGCTTTTGACAATTCCAATCTTTGTAGAGACATCTTCACATGTMTCAATCGCAGAGGAAAGTTTGGAGCACTGGACACTCCACCCAGATGGTGCCCAAGGGAATGCCAAAGCCKCTCCCATGTTCAGGAAGCCCAAAATTCTCATATGCTACCAAAACACAACAGGCCATGCTGATCACAGAAAACACTTCAACATTGCAAGGGAAAGGCTGATTTCCACTTTACCTCTTTTGCAGTTCCATAATTTTTCTTGTATATAATTGCATTTTTCATAACCCAAGACATAATGAAGTTAGGGCAGCTATCACAAGTATTAAAATAGCAGGTTCTTTGAAAAACTGATTTCTCAAGCACATTAAAAAATTAAAATTCAGCAGTTATCTTCCTGATTTTAATAGCCCAAGTGCAAGGTTTTTCTTAAGTAATGMATGTATTGCATTTTATACTAATTACCATCATCCACACTAGCAGGAATAGTAGTATTAAGCACTTCTGATTAGAACCAATGCTACCTGCGAAGCCGTGAAAGGTGCAAAAGCCAGAAGTCAGAGCCAAGGATCTCTTTGCCTTTGTTCCAGCTGGGAACCCAGGCTCAGGGATACCTGGCACCAGCAAGGTCCTCATTTCTGCTCAGCTCCATCGTTTCTTTTCCCCTCAAGCAGAGCTCTTGTAGGGGGGCTCCTCCTGCTCCCTTTCCAGCAGAACCCCCACATTCAGCACCATGGCTGTACCCACTCTGTCAAGGTAGTCCATACACTAAAATATTAAATATAGACCGTATTCATTATTCATATAGTCCAGATCGACTGTCACAGTTATCCTAAAGRTAAAAAATGTTGAGTTTTACATAACATTCATTAAGTTTAGTGAACTAATTAAAGTATGTTAATTAGGTAATAGACAAAAAGAACTTAGTATGTGGTAGAGACTGGTCACTTTTAATACAACGTGTATTGTACTGCGTTAATACCTTGGCTGTAATTTCATGCTTAATGAGCAAAAGGAAAAGCTGATTATTCAGAAAGCAGAAAAAAAAAAATCACATGTGTTATGTGTTGGAAAAATAGCCTCAGGTGACAGAGGAAATACATACCAAAGGAATTGGCACTCTAACAAAGAAAGTATCATTTCAAAACCCATAAAAAACATGCTGTCACTGGGAATTTACATAATCAGATTCAAGGAAGCAATACTTAATTGCTGATGTTAATAAAATGACAAAAATCTGATTTTATTTGCAAAAGTTATCTGTTCACACTGTACTGTGTAAACATTTTTTCCAGTTTTTCTTGCATTCACATTTGCTTCATGGTAATTCAGAGTAAGTCTTTCATATCAAATGCTTGAGTTAGGAGGGGGGGAAAAAAAAAAAAAAAAAAAAAAAAAAAAAAAAAAAAAAAAAAAAAAAAAAAAAAAAAAAAAAAAAATAGGGGGGGGAGGGAAAAAAAAAAAAAAAAAAAAGAGAGAGAGGCAAGAATTTATTGATTAAACTCCTACTCACACCGGAGAGATGCTGGTGGGAAATATATATGCATATGTCTGGCACTGAAAAAAAAGTCCATCTAATGCTCTACATGCAATTAAAATATACTCCAGCCTTATTATAAAACATCTTTTTCTCGTTCCATATCTTATCTCCCTGCTTTCCACTTGATTTGAAAAGGCTTGATCAAACTAGAAAGCATCTTGATGTATGCTATTAGAAAGAAATAAAAATCCAGTTAGTGCTCTCAGTAAAACAAAGGCCTGTACCATCTTCAGAAGACAACTGGAATAATGACAGCAACAAAGGGGACAGATGTTGGTGATCTCATACTACTCAAGATTAAAGTAAACTACTTAAATTCTTTCCGAAGCTCAGCAGCATATATTTTGGATTATTAGGCACTCATTAAAAAGTGAATCCTAGCAGAGAAGGTGTGGGAGCTGTGGAAGCAGATCAACACCCAGCCCCCAACCCAGACCCTCACAGTGAGCACCATTGTGAGGGTCCAACAATGCAACCAGCACCTGCACCAAGTTCAAGAGTCTGCACTAAAAATAAGGCTAAAACATACATTAATGGCCTGGAAACTTAGAAACTTCAGTCCTACCAAATGCCAGCAAAGGCACAGCTGCCCRAAGCAGCGTAGCTGCATGTGTGTCCTGGTGGGCTCCAGGTGACCGGGTGCTCCCCTGGACAGATGTCGCTAGCAGGGACACAGGACCATGCTGCTGTGGCAAAACTGCCTCCTCTTCCAGATTTATTTTCCACACAAGCTCAAAAATATGTGAATCAGATTCTCTAATTTTGCCATAGTGCAAAAAGGTTTCCCACATCAAGATGGCAGCCACACTTCATGCCTGGCCAAAGAGAACTGCTGGAACCAGCTCCAACCCACAATGGACCACAAGGTTCACAAACATTATTATCCCTAATGCTCACTGCTTAACTCTAAGCTCATTAACAGCAACTTCTGCGCACTCAGTTACAAGGTCTTTCACCTCTACCTAGTTATGACCTCTGTGAGAAAATGTGGTTGCAAGTTCCTTCAAGAACACACCATGCCACTGCCCAGCACTAACAAATACCTACTTAGAGAGGATAACACACTAAGTATGCAGGGGAGATCATATTAACACAAGCTGCATTCAAATTCACAAGAACCAGAACTGTTGTGTAAAGCTTCTTGCCCTAAAACTTAGCTGAGGTGTCYAAGGAAACAGCTTTTTTTTGGTTATGACTTGTCCTCCAGAATAATTCACAGCATCTGGACCACAGAGCTTTTGTCAGGACAGGCTCTATGCCCTCACACATCTCTCCTGGCCAAGTATTTCTCTTTGTGCGTGCACCCTTTCCAGTCCTTTTTATCCATGCTTCACATAGTTATCTGCAAGGGAATTATTATAAGTGAATTCAATTATGCATATCATTATTTTAAACAAGGGCATTGATTTAATGAAGCCCTGCAGTTTCACAAAYAGCAGAACCAGAACCAATTCTGTTGGATGCGTTTCCCCAGTGCATTTTCCATGGCATATGAACTAAAAGACCATGAGTCACTATTTGTCTGCTCAGGAGGGCAAAGCTGCAAAATAYTTCTGTTTCAATTTTCAGAATCACTTTAAATATCAAGAACTCGGGAAGTCCCAGAGTCTCTCATCAACATCACATAGCATTCTTTCTGGAATAAGTTAAATAGATGGAAGAACAACGCTGCTCCTGCTTTTGACAGACAGCGATGTAACAGCACCATTTTTTAGGGTGTTAGGAGCTCAAATACTAAGATAATAAGCATTATAATATGCCTTAAAAATAAAATGAAGCAAATAATCTTTCCAGTAGAGGATAAATCATTCCCACTTCCATTTCTATTCATGCTTTCCCACTACATGTGCTTTGGCAGCTGTTTCTAACTGTCCAAAGTGCATTTCACAAATCTAAATCAATTAGGCTGTACACCAGGATTCTTCAAGTCTAACTTGAAAAACCTAACCTAACTAAACCAAGGTGTATTCAAATGTTCCCTAAAAGCTTCATGAAATCCAAACAGTAAAGTGGTCAACAAATTTGTTCATTAAAATAAAAAAAATAAAAAAAAAAAANAAGAACATAAAGCTTAAATGGTTTAAGATATGATAACAAGGTATCACTTAAACTGAGGGTTGAGGTGAATAATTTAGGAAGGCATAATTCAAATGAACAGGAGTAAGTTTTCCACTGTAAAATTCAAGTTAAACTTGAAGATCTTTTATAAAATGGGATTATTAAAGCCTAAATTCAACGAACTGAATGAAATTAAAAACCCAAGTTTCCAGACGCCCAGAAGTGCTACACTGAAAAAAATACAAGGTAACAGGTTTTCTCCTAGTACAATTGCTAGAAACAATAACGAAATTACTTGCATTATCAAGAGGTAAATATCCTCACTAATCTTAGACATTTCCCAGATAATGGCTCACGGCTAAATTAGCTTTTAACTGTAAAGGGTAAGAACATTTCTGGCCTAAAGGAATCAGGTGCGGAGACAATCAAATAACAATCAAGCCCTTTGTTCATTCCTTAGAAGCAATAGGCAAGCACATGAGGAGAGAAAAATCTTCTTGATAGGTGACGACTTAGAAAAACAACCTAATCTTGTCAGCAAGACAAGAAAATGAAAATCGTAAAACATTGCTGCAGGGATTTATATGGGGCTTTACAACTTCACAACAAAATTTAATTTGGAAGTATTTTTGAATGGACATAACATTTAAAAATAAGGGGATAAAGATACGTATTCAGGTGATTATCAGATGTCAATAAAACTCAATGAGCATCATAATTGCTTCAGCACCATTACAAAAATGTCCATCTTCATAGTCATCTAAATTTTATAATGAGTTGCTGGGAAATATGCCCAAAGCTCTGTTAGTAGTGTATCACAACTATTACTGCTGTGATTCTTCTACCARAAAAAATTGTTACAACTGTGATATTTATAACACAGAGACTAAATATAAGTAAGCCTCCAAGCAAAAATACATTATTCAGATGATAAATGTCTTTCACTACATTTTTTTGTCATTTATTCTAATAACAGTTGCCCTATTTTCAGAAACTTTATATCATTCAACCTTAACAAGTCTTTTCCAGAGGGAGAAAAAGACTATTAAATCCATTTTCTGATCATAACTAGTTGGAGAAAATTCTGTCTCCTTAAGTGAACATAATCCTTCAGTATGCAAAGATTTTTAAAGTCTTGGTATTTCTGCTAGGAAAATGACCAYATTTTCCCTATATAAATAATAAGTAAACCAACATTTCATTCCTATTTTTAAGCAATAGTCAATAAACTTGATGTCAAATTACGAACAGCAAAAGAACATATCAGTTAAAATAGTTTCCTCCTTATGAATATGTTAAGCATGTAAAAAGTGTATACCAGTAACTTGCAAAAGCTGCCCCTCCCTTTCAGATCAAAATTTGASGACAGTCAAAGTATTACATTTCTGCCATCTAGAAATAGGTTACTGTAATGCATGGGTGCAATTCCCCTTCTTTGCCAGCAATCTCTGATTRTCCCTGTGTAGGCCACCCTGAGCTTCCCCTGCCCATGATCAAGTTCTTCAAAGTATTTACAGTCAGCTCTGACTGAAAGCTGTGATCCCTACCAAGTACATGAGTAAAGATGCAAGTCTGTGAACAGTGTGAGGGCTTCAATATGCTCTCCTAATGCAGATCATAAAGTATTGGAGCAAAGAATGTAAAAATAATTGTGGCTGGAGAGAAATCTGGTGCTAGAATGAACCCCTTCAGTAGATTGGCCAAATCATGCATGTTTCATATTATGAAATTCTGTAGAGTGGTCTTGTTTAACTACTCTAAAAATTATAGTTCTAACATGACATTSCCTCATGCAACAAAAACCTGCAAAAACAAAAATAGGAAAAAAAACTATTAAAAAAAAAGCCAAACACATAAAACCCCCATGACACAAAACAACCTTACAGATTGATATACAAAGCACTCARTTATGTAAGACTTCAGTGAGAGATTCCACCAATTACTACAGGATCTGGAGGAAGTTCCATACATTAAAAAGAAACTAATTGAGCAAATGAACAGARTCTCAAGTTCAATGTAATCTATTATGGAAATTTTTCAATACATTTTGCAACACCGTGGAACTTTTGCAATGCAACATGAAGCCCCATGAAACCTCTACAATGCACCAGCAATCCCCCTCTTTTGCATGATACCATCAAAGGCCCACTAGAAGTCCAGCAGCAGCTCACTGGGGTGGATCAGTTACTCACCTTGGAATTGGGAGATGYATTCCAAGTGTTTTCACAGGTGTTGGAGAGAAATTGCAACTGCATCACCTACACTTTATGGGAATACTGAGATGTGAAAAAAGAGTCACTCTACTTTTTTTTTCTGTTAGTTTTAGAAATCCCAAGATACAGCACAAATCATAGCAGCAATTCAGATACTACGTTTCAGCACTATGACCGGAAAASTCCCTACACTCTGTAAAGAATCTGAATTATGAAATACAGACACTAATTACCCAGAATTTTAAGCATATCATATTAGTCTATTCATGTTATAGTGATCCACAAGATGTTCTCAAGCCATAAATGGACTGTTGAGAGTGCACTCCTATTTTAGTCTACACTCATCTTCAACACAGAAATAAGTAAATGAGAAAACAATTTTTTTTTGTCTCCTCCAAAAGAAAACCAGTAGCAGAAWGTATCCCATCAGAGGGACCACAAAGAAAATACAGTTTGAAAACAGACTCAGCATTGCTGAAGGGGATGAAAGCTAAAAGGTACCTAGAGAAATAAACAACTTTAAGCATTTGACTAAACAAATGCACAACAGACTTTGCCACCGGCATCAYGCCAGCATAGCTCTCTCTCTCTCCAGGTTCTGCCCTTTTGTACCATGCCCTAAGCAAAGCAGATCAATTAAAAACAAAATTCATACAAACATTATTTAAATGAGCTTTTAGGTCATTTTAGTAAAACAGGCTATTTTAATCTTTGTTTACAGCTAGATTTTTATCTTCTCCCCCCMCCCCAMAAAAAAAAAAARAAAAAAAAARAAAAARAAAAAAGAGATCTATTGTCATTTGTTAGCRYAACAGGGCAGGTATACTGAAGAGGAAAACAAGAWGTATAGGATCTGGTGGCTGTATATGCACTATCACATTGATCAGTGTCAATTTTGCATTATTTTGTCAGAGAATTACAGCATTTAAATGCTAGTTGGGTTTCTGTTTGTTTGTTTGTTTTGTTTCTGTGGGCCTTTTAATGAGATAAGTTTCCCAAGGGTCTAATTCAGTGAAAATACTATGCCAAACYCAGTTACACATCTTTTTTGAAATCTCAGTGGGAACTTCGATGCATTTTTGATGTTTGAATTTCTCTGAAATTTTGTGTACATATCCTTTAAATTTTAAATGTTAGACCCCATCTTCTCTAGTAYATCCACGTACTATGTGGAAGAAAGGCTTTCTCGCTCTTTCAACTCCCAGCTGGGTTCTCAACTTTGAATGAATCCTGAATTGACCCACCCATCTGCTCTATCACACATCTGCAAGTAACACAGACTCAGTTTAGCTGGCTGCAAATGCAGGCAGCTGAAGCAGCACAAAACCCAGTGATTAGGATCCTGAGTCTCTAAGTTAATTTCAGGTTGCTGCCACTGCAGCTCTCAGCTCACAGAATTCAAAAACCAGTTTTGTACAGAACTGTATACACAATCCTGCTGAGTTATAATCAGCTGCTGATGGTGGGGCACAATGGAAAAAGAACCAAAGAAACGGAGAAAAAAACAGAAAACAAAAGGAAAAGGATGAAGATGTTTGCATATGAAAACAAGATGCTAAAATATGTTGATGTAGACTGTAAAACCACTACAGAAATACCCTAGAGAGAGAAAAAATCTATTCTTAACTTTTRATATTAATCTTGGGGAACTTCATTAGTTTCACCCATGTTACAATRCATTACACCTTCCTAAATAAAATTTGTCAAGTCTCACAATCTCATTAGACAAAAAATATATGGAAAACCTTCTGTATCTGGTCATTTCTTTATTATAGGTCAGATCCAAACCTACAGACTGAGATCAAAATATTGGTAAAAATATTCGAGATTTTTTCAACCCAAACTTCCAAACTTGAAAATTTACCTTTAAAGTAGAATTTGAGATTTATTTCTCAGCAAAAAAAAATCCAAAACTGCAAACATAATTCCTTAATCCTGACACAGAATATATTTTATTAGATTTCCTTCTCCTGACTATTTCAACACAGCATCTAGGTTTACCCAATTCTGCAAGGAAARTATTTCATGAACATCACTTTGCTACAGATATGAGCATTCCATTTTTATTCTAGCATCTCTGAACACTGTTTTAAATAATTTAAATATTTTAAAATAATTTTTAGTTTTCTAGTACTTGCAGTGGTGCAAGTTAGAAACCTGTTTTTTGTCTACTCTGATCCCTCTGAAGATACAATATTTTTGCACACCATGTTACTGTCAAAATGATACATAAAAACAGTTGCTGATTTTCCAACATATTAAGTGTTTATGCATCTAAAAAATAAATCTTTTTAAGAGCACACATGATTATACKGCTTGATGCTACAGACCAGGATGCTCCTATGTGAAACAGCAGAGTAACAGGAGACCAAACATTCTCTGCCTCCGTATCCAAACATTGAAACACCAAAATTAGTGGGGATCTTCAAAACAAACAAATTTCCTTACCCCCAGAAACTCTTGAACGTTGGTTGCACATCACAAGAGCCATGAGCTGTCACCACGTGTTCTGCACTCCTTTGCCGAGCAAAGCTCCCAATGAAGACCCAGAGCAAGTGCAGAGAGCAGCAGCGACAAGGCGGACACCTTTTATTGCCCATCAGCTGAATTACACACAGCTGGGCCCAGCAACAACCGGGGACACAGCTGACATTAATACAATTAAAGTGAAAGCTGTTGACAACCACCATCAGCTCCTTCCACAACTCCTGGCTCAGGGGCAGCCTTGTGCCACCCTCTGAAGCCCATAACTGAATCTATAAAAGAACACACAACTGTTTGCCCACTGTAAAAACCAAGTATTTCATTTATTACACAAAGCAAGTCCTGTCACAGCTGTAGCCTATAAATTGCTGGGCATCACACTCATAATTATCATAAAATCTTCTTGAAAATAACCTGGATTTTTTTTTTAAAAATCAGATTTGTGAGAACAACCAGAGCTCTGGCTTTAACCAAACTCCAAAAATTCAGCAAAGGGAGGTGCTTTGGGGAAGGACAACAGTTCACAAGGCAGTGAAGACACCCACATAAGCTCATTTGCTTATAAGAAAATGAGAATGCACAAGTAGAGCAGACCAGTGTTCTTCCTTTGCTACTGAATTGAGAAAGAGTATCGTCTGACAGACTTCTCCCAGGTTACTCCTGCTCACTGCTAAAACATTTGACAGGTTCTGYATTTTACTATCTTTGGGACCTCTCAACCGGGAGCATCTTTCTTCTGAGATATCCAACCCAACCAAAAAATGTAACTAATCAGAAAGAAAATTAACTCTTTGGCATATGAAAGTAAAGACTCATTTTGGATCACCTGCCAGTTTTAAACTATCTTATCAACAGGTAAATGAGTTATTGGTAAGACCAAAGAGAAATAKTTCCTTTTACACAGAACCATCTGAGAGATAACCCATCCCCTCAAAGCTAACAAAAACAAACCCCRTTTCATGGACCCGAGGAAAGAAAACAAAAGCAGAACTACAGAAATCTTTGAAATCCAGTATCATTCCTCAGGTTATCCCACTATATTGTTCTTACTGTACAAGGGAAGAAAAAAGGGAACTAGTAAGTGGTTTTTCCTCTGGTATTCAGTCCCTCATTCTGGTGATCAGCACTTTAGAGTTTTCCTAAGCTGGTGATTTCATCTTTTGAATTAGGATCATTGTACTCAATTACCTAATTCCTTTTTAACCTTTTACACGYATGGCCTCCACAATATCCTTCACTGTAATTTCTGCACTTGAACTCTATAGTTTTTTAAAAGGGATTCTCTCACTTTTAACTTAGTAATTGATAAATGTCATTGAAATTTACTATTTTTGCTGTAATTAAATAGTTGGGACTTATTCTGTATTAACTTTTTATTTTTCACAGTACCACATCCTGTGTCTCCTGAATTGCCTCATTTCCAGAACAACTCCTAATCTACAGAGCTTCAATTTGAATAGAATTTATTTCTTCTCTAGTCAAGAAATCCTGATTGATGWAACAACCAAATACGATCTTTACTGTCCTGAAACTGAAAGCCCAGGGAAAGCCCAGTCTCAGGTTGCCACCCTCAGGGCTATCATCAATGACATTATCTGAGACCATGCCAGATGGTGACTGTCACTAGCACATGAAAGCTGTGGACAGGTCAGATAACATTTAGCATTCCCCTTTTTTATTATGAAGAAATAAAAAAAATAATGTGCAGAAGACGCTCTGAAACATCTTTTTATAGTGAGTWCCCATCAGCAGCCACTTAACTCCCAGACACACACTTGTGTTCAGCACAAGACACAGAAGAGCAGGAAGAAATGCCTGAGCAGAGCACAGCACTGCAAAGAAGCATATCCTGGACAATGAGCATCCTTGATAGAGGAGAGAAAACTAATCTAGGGAGAGAGCAAGTTTATTCCATACAAAGGATATTGAGAACCAGCAGTAGCACCTAAAAAGCAATATACTCCCTCAAAAAATGACATAYAGAAGAAAGCACACAGGGGATGATTTTTGCCTTCTGGATTATCAAGACTATGTCTTCACATTTTCCATCTCTACCATGAAAGCCAAAATCTTGCCTATTTTTTTTTAACTTTCAAATAAATAACTAGAATATTGTTTTTCTTGGTGTCGAAGTTACCAGATTGCAGGATTATAGCAGAAACAAAAATTAACAATAATGATTTGAATACTAAATTTTCTTTATAATTTCTTGCTCTTTGCATTATACTCACAATTCATACATATGTCTTGGATCACTTATGACAAATCTGTAATTTAGGACTCCCAAATAGTAGAAGCTTTTTTTATCACTGTATTCCTATCCCTACCAATCAGGGTTTCTAAAATGAAACAATAAACACTTGAAAATTGAGATTTTGTAAAGAAATCATGCTGCTGACACTGGATTGAGACATTTTCCTCTTCCAAGTAAGCAAAGGAAAAAGACATCTTTTTTCCTTTTTTGTTTTTCCCTTTTTTTTTTTTTAATTCTACAACAATTTCTAATACTTATTGGAAGCTGCTTTAAGGCTTAAAATATTGTTATAAAACTGAATGTGATTTCAGTGCCTTGAAAAAGTTTGGGCAATAGGAAATGCCGAGCACTTGCCAAMTCAGAACAAAGGCTGGGTTTAGACAATTCCATGGTTCTATATGAGGCACTGGAACAGGCTTCCCAGAGAAGCTGKGGATGCCCCAATCCATGGCAGTGYTCAAGGCCAGGCTGGATGGGGCTTTGAGCAACCTGGTCTCGTGGAAGGGGTCCCAGTCCATGGCAGAGGGGTTGGCACTAAATAATCTTTAAGGTCCCTTCCAATTCAAACCATTCCATGGTTCTATGGAGTATGACAAGTAGTAAAGCACAGTATTAGTACCAAACTCAAAGGAAAATTTGCTTAGTCCTGCATTTCTTGAAAGCTGAAACCATTCAATAGAATGGCATGTTTGCCACCAGGAAAAAAAAAAWTTAAAATGGATTCTCATTAGAGTTAAATGTATTTTCACATTTGCATATATAGACACAGAAAACACACCCTTTCTAAACATAGAAGAAAAGCCTGCTAGAGAAATATCAAATGTTAGCAGGAAAATAATCAGTTCATTATGGACYCTAAAATAAAAACCAACCTAAAAAAAACCCCTAAATAACTTGTAACAACTATAAATTAATATTATTTTCCTATATAAAATATATCAGTAGCAAAACTAGGCCCAGTCTTAGGAATGAATTAAAAACTGTTCTACAACTGCAAAGCATTAAATATATGATATTACATAGGTTGCACACACCATCTATCAATTCATTTGGTTTTGCTCAATTTTGTCAGACTTATTTTAGGTACTTTTTTACTTTTAATAAATATGCATAATGTGAGTACTATATAAACTTATTTTTGCAATCACTGTAAAATGAAAAATTTGAGACTCAAAGATTAAAATATAGCAGATAGTAGACTAAAAGTCTCTGGATTACAGTATTTGAACAAGATAAATCATAATCCTCTATAATTTTTTTATTTCATATCCATAAAAATGCACTTGCCCTAATCCATAAAATTTGCTATTTGTTGTGCATGAAAATTAAGTTTTCTTATTCTAAAGGAAAAAAAAGTATACTAACTCTGAGGTATTTTTAATTCTGTCCATTTACAGTTTATAACTACTATTATTTGAACTCTTAGAGCAAGCACTTTATGTGATTACAGTCATAATGGTTATGCTACAACAGCTCATTAATTTCCATGAGCAGTCTGGAGAGTTACAAACTTAGACAAAGTAAGTAGATTTTTGCCTTGCCAGAAATTTGTTTGCAATCATGCTACTAAACAGGCCTGTTGTTCATATGTGCACTGGACAGGCCAGGCATGGATCAGGACCGGTGTGTGACAGACCCTGCATCCATCCAGCAGGAAAACACAGTCCTTATCACAAAAGGTTCCACACAATTGTTTTCCTAAACAAATAAATATAAAATACAACTACCTAAAGTTTTCACAGCATCTTAGCCATGCTTTAATATTCTTTATTCTTACTGTGTTTATTCCTGTGGGATGTCAGGCACAAAGCAAATTGGCCCAATTTTCTCAAGGGTAAACCCACCTTGCATTTAYGCAAGGTCAGCACACACAACTAAGGGACTCGAAGAGAAGGATCTGGTTGTGTCTCCCTTGCAGTTGTTTTTTCTTTGTACAGCCACCCTTTGTATACAATCCAAGGGAGAAGAAATGGACAAACAAACAAATGTGAAATAATTAAAAACTTTTGATGTGTGTCATAGTAAGCAATTTCAGTAGTCTAACAGTAACCAATAATTGGTTGTGCAGAAGTACCTATTTCTAATATTGCCATTGAAACACCACCCAAAATATTTATACGATGAGCTTGTGTTAATACCAGACCACTTTTGGAATCATAATTTCTACAGTTTTAGATGTTAAAAAAATTATTTCATAGCAAGAACACTCCCAGCAAACTTTCTCAGATCCTACATTGAATTTGTCATCAAAACCTACACTCTTTGTGTTGAACTACTCAAGACATAGAAGTCATATGAATGTGCAATAGAATAGATTGTGTAAGTCTGAGTCATTCACAGAAGAAAAAAACCAAAAACTTTAGTCAGATTTTACACATTTGCACGTTCACACATTTTGGTAACAACTTTCATTAGATGTCTTCAGTATTTCCCTATTTTTCTTCAAAAGATTCTCTGATGAAGTTCTATTTATTCTCTCTRGATTAAAACTTTTCATAGAATGTATCTATATATACACTAACAAGTTTCACATTGATGGAGAAATTTGGGGGAAGGAAGAAGGGTAAGGTAGCTTTGGCTGTTGTTTAGCTGTGATGTACTGGGGTTGGCAAGCTATAATCCCGTTACGAGGTACTGTCCCATCATATCTGCTAATGGGAACACAATTCCTGTGGCAGAGGCTAGTCCCAGGCAAATCCTTCATCATGGGTAGAGGGGAGATACCCAGTTCTCAAAAATATCTCTTGTCCTCCACAAGCTGGCTTCCATCAGCAGCACTCCTTGGTAATGCATGTACATTCTTCAGCAGCTCGATATTTTTCCCGGTAAAAAAGTTTTTGCTGCTGCTGTTATTTTTGCCCAAATTTGGCCTGCAMTGGACACAGAATTGGGAAAAAAAAACAACCCCATAGTTCTCAAATGGAAAGTTACTTGTTTCTTTTCGATTGGTCTTCACTCCAGAGGCAACTGCAGTTGTGTTGCTCTGGGCAATATTGGCAAAYGTTTAGAAACCTTTTATCTACCTTGGGTTATGGTTGGGCAAATAGAAAACAATGTTCATGTATTTGCTGGGCAAAGTAGATCAATYCAGATACAGCAGAGACAACTTTTGGGCAAGACAAAGTGAACACAATCAAACTACACAAACAATAGATCACTGAAAAGCATTTCATCCTCTTTAAGGCTGCATGTGGCTGTTGCTTTAAAAGTTCCTGTAAAAGTCTTTTTCTGCACACACTGTTTTAGACAAAATCCTGTGAGTTACTTGAATTTTCAGTGCTTACTCCAGAGCAGGGTTTTTCTCAAGATATTCCCCTACAAGATGAGGACTCGGGTGTGGAGGGTTTATTCCAAAAGCAAGAGGCACATGTGATGTTGATGGGGAAATCCAGACAGATTCCGACAGAAAAACTCCTTTTTCTGAAATTGGTGAGGATAAGCATAAAGGCTTCTACACTGCTCAATGCTATTTTTGAGAGCATATTCACCTAATCTGGAATCACTCAGATGCTTCTCCCCCCAAAAAATATGTGGAATTCACCTATTACTAGAATATTCATGAGAAGATTCTTAGATGAGTATGAAACACAGCTTTATGAATGCTTTTACAGCTCATCGCTACATTTAATTTCAAAAGCTCTTATAAGGTGCAATAAAAACAAGTGGACATAGTTAAGTATCTCACTATAGCACAGTCATAAAGAGGAAAAACATAATAAAGTGGAAGCTTTCTAAAAGACAATTATATTGTCAGTTGAGTCTTGTGTTTGAGCATTTCRGTCTTCTCTTCAAATTAAGGGAAAGGATAACACTAATTGAAGGAGAGGGATAATATGGGTTACAATCCAAGTTACAACATTTCCTGCAAAAAATCTCAGCACAGAGCAGACTTGCACACCCTGCATGAAGATTTGTCTTGGTGATCATACCTTGGAAACATATGAGTCTCAAATGAAGTAGCAATAGTTTCAAAAGAACTGGAAACTAAGTTGTTTCTCAGGAGCAGCATTAAGATGGCTGGCAGCAACTGCTGCACAGATTTCAGGATGAGGGGGAAGAAGGGAACTAACTTTATTCTACAAATGCTTTTAAAATACCAATATATGTAATATCTCCTCTGCTGACACAATAATGTACTGTTCTGGGACACTGGTTCTATTTTGGTAACTACTTAAATAGGTCACAAAAATTATTAAAAGAAATGCTTAAAGCATTTTTAGGAACATGGATACAGGTTATCTGCATTTCCATGAATTCAAAGGGAGACGAATGTTCACTATTCCACAGGCAATAGGAAATTCTAATTTTTGTTACATTCTTCATACTATAGAGTATAGCAGGAGAATTTATCTTCCATATAAATTCTTATGTCATAAATTGCAATTTTTTTCAATTTTGCATCAATACACTTGAGATGTTGGTGGTGCATTTTTAAGAGATGATAACAAACTTTATCCATTACCCATTTGGACAGAATAGGTGAGAAATTTTTTATTATTAAGGACTATAGTGGTTCAACCATGGCTCTTTAGCAGCCCTTGCGAACAGTGTATCTAAGCTCAACCCTGGGYCCCAAGATAAAGAACCAAGCCATTCTAATTCTCATCATTACTATTACTGGGCGGCAGTTTAAATAAAAACTATCAGCATCCTATATTTAGCAGAACACACAATTTATTAATTTAGCTAAAAGCTCAAGATTCACTTTCRGTTTACAGCTGTTGTAGCAGGCTTTCTCTTACAAGACTGGCAGACCACATAACAAAACAAGAATGAGAATGAGGTCTTCAATTCTACTGAGCTGGGCCTTGAAAAAAGATGCAYATTTCTGGATCTGCCGTTAGACTTTATTGATCACACAGGATTTTTGGCAACTTGAGCAGATTTGAGATATCACTATGCTGCTTAATTCCAAATAAAAAGCTTTCATATCCTCCTGCATGTTTTCAGTATACATTTGCAAATTGAAAAGAAAAAATCCATGTCTTGTGGAGGAAGTTTAACATCATGACTGACTGGGATGCTGTTTGGCTGCAAAAATACAGACAGATAGATGGATAGATAGATGGATGTTGAAATCAAAATCCTCCTTCTAGAGACACACTCAAGCACAAATTTATCAATTGCAACATTGGTCCAACCAGATCTAGGAGATATTATCCTGGAATTACTTTTTTTTTTCTGCTTCACTTTACAACATAACTGTAGCTTTACAGARTTACAGTTTCACCTTAGTATTCAGAAGCTTGATGTTTCAGTCCACTAACAAAACACAGARTTGAAAATTCTACTGACTTTTATAAATACTTAGCTCATCAACATAATGCAACCCTTTTCATTTCTAATTTGCATTCTACAACCATAAATCCAATTATTCAAATTTACCAGTGGCATTTCCTAAACCCCCAAATTAAAATGCTTAAGAGGAAACAACAGTCATGAAGTTTTTATTCCCCTGTGTATGCTAATCTTTGATTTTATACAAAAAACATATCAAGACTACTAGTCAGTGGAGAGATAATCGAATTCACTTACWATTTACATACAATCTCCCTCATTATGCCTTTATTTCCGATCCTATTTACAACACCATGAAGATCGTACCACACAATCACCACAAGTTTTCAATGGTAAAGATCTGGCATGAAGTCACATTCTTGCTTAGCCAYGCTTTCTTCTGAAGTAAAACCCTTGTTCACATTCGTATGTAGGGAGAGAAGTTTACATATATATATACCAACTTCTCCCCAGAAAGGATACAGCATTTTGCTCACGACTTTAATGACATTGTTTGCCAGACTAATTACAGTTTAAGTGTCTATCTTCTATTCTTGCCAGGATCTAATAGCAGGGCTGGGTCTTTTTTCCACCCTTACATAGCTTTAGTGACTATGAATGACTGTAGAGAGCACACATGCCATTGCTAATGATTGGTATCTGGAACTTTTCTTCCCAACAGTGGCTTCAGATCAAGGGAATTTTAATTTATAGCATTTGGACTAAGCTTAATAAAAGTTTCCGGAAAAAGGTGGAAAATCATCTTAATCTCACTCCAAAAAACTATGCAAATGTGCAATATTTGCTGGCATTTTTGAGTKTGAMAGCCACAAAGTAATTGCTCCCAGGRMAACTTGTCCYGGAACTTCTGGCAGCTCCCTTGATGCAGCAGTTCGACATACCAAACGTGTCTCCAGGCTAAGGAATCCCAGTTCCTTCAAATGTTTCTTCATATTTTTAGGCTCGKGCCCATTTTTGTTGTTCTTGAATTGTTCTGCAACTGCTACTCTTCTCTCAAAGCACACATACAGTACTGTACTAATCAACTAATAACTTACAAATGCCAACTTTTAGCTCACGTAACTTGCAGAYTTCATTTATCCTGAATACGCTACAGCACCAGGTTTTTTGCACCAAGTTCCTGGTTTGTTTGATTAAAATTGAGATCTTGCAAATCTTGACCTTATCTTTCACATCTCCACTGAATTTCAATATTTATTTATAAACTTTGCAATGTCTCRTAAATACCCAATTAAACAAAGTGGAAAGGCTCTAAGTGGGAAAACAGGGAAATCAGCAGACACAGAAGACTCAGGATTCAAGAYACAATTTTGTGCCTGCTGTACAAGGAAGCAAAAGCCCTGGGTTTCCCGCTTCTGTCCCTACACTTCTTTGCCCATGAAATTTAATCAGGTCCCTTACGCCTTTCACTCCAGTCAGCCATAATGCCCTCAATTCTCCAAGTCTGCACAAAACTCCACAACTCATTTACTCTCATTTCACCCTGCAACTTCTTTTTTTTCCCCCCAAGACATTTCTTCTATTTTTAGCAATAGCTTTTATCATCTATTCCAGCTTTCACCTTGCCTATCCTAATAAACAACCTTGTAGAACAAGGGTGGATTTCAATTATCTTTACATTTGCTACGCTTATTTTTTATTTCATGAGGATAACTTTTAAACTGCACCAACATGGGAAATTGTGTCCATAACATTCAGWACTCCATCAATTTGTATTACATCAAAATGGCATTATTATTGCAAAAGGAGTCACATGGATGTGATTATATTCTGGGTTTTTTACAAAGCAGACCTGAACATATGAAAGGAACATGCAATGCCTTTGACTTTGTCTTCTCATATCAGACATACAACTGTCTAAGATGCTTCWCAGTGGATTAGGTATTCCCTCGCCTGCTTAAACCCTCTCATCCATTCAAACGGTAAACATTACTTATTTAAGAACCATTAAAATATGTCAGTGGGAGTGTTTTGTTTTAGAATTCATACCATATTTTTTCCAAAGAAAATAGCAGGGAGAAGATACAATTATTRGCAGAGGAAATGCAAAGCATATATTTAACAAGTAGAATTTGTGGGAAGAAATTAAACAAGACATAGATGCATTAAAGTGGGATGATTTCCACATAGCATTCATACTTATTTTTGTGCAAATATGTCTCCGGGTGCCAATTATTCTTAAGCAGAAACACCACACCAYACCATATGATCCAGATGTATCTTTTTTTAACTATGACACTGGCAATTATAAGAGATTGGGGGGGCTCAAATAAATACATGACTGTTACTTCATTTCTTTCTAGCATTTTGCGGGGAGAAGTTTTCTCTTTTTACTCAGAACTTAGAAGTAGGCAGTAAAAAAGAAAATACAAAGAGCAGAACTTCAAYCCTAAATTTATACTTACAATTAAGTTTTAGGGTTTTACTTTCAATGGTGCCATTATCTCAGCACTCCTGCCTTGAAAATGTGAAACAGCCTTTGTATTTTTCCAAGAAATTCACAACTCTCCTGCAGTCTCTATAAACTTGCCTTAAGTGTTGCTATWATGCTGCACTCTGGAGAAGTGAACTGGGAAGGAGCACTGTGATACAAACCACGGGGTCAGGCTCTGACATCCCTCCTCACAGCGAACGATACATTTCATCTGCAAGTCTCATCCGAGGTCCCACTCAGCATTAACAAAAGCAAAAGAATTTGGCCTCYCAGTGGGAGCAGCTTCCCACACTCACCTGCTGCATCAAAAATAGTTACTCCCCAAGATCTTGCTATACCATTCTCCCACATACGGAGTTCTAAGCAGCAATCACTGCGTGCCATTTGCAGCAGCAACAAGAGCGCTCTTGATACGAACAGGATCTTACCTAGAGCACACGTATCATGCGCTACAGTGTGTGCATATGCAATATCCACATATAGCTCAGCAATGGCACGCTCTAAGGCCCTGTATCTACCAGATTAGAMCAATAAATTTAAATATAAGGAAATAAATAAATACAACAAAATAGTTTTTTAAGAGTGAATGAGGAGGAAATATGACCTCAGAAAGGAAAAGTCAATTTCATTTTCCATACACGGGTTTTACTGCTACCTTCAGAAAGCACAGGAAAACAATATGCCAAACATAAACATAGGTAGAATATCTGCACTTTGTCCATACATCCTCCTTACATCTGAAATATCAAACCTCRATTTGGTAACAACCCTATTGTAAAAGCCAGTTTTGACTTGCATATGAGAGATCCAGAAGGTACAGAAAKAAATATGAACAACTTGTGCTATGAATAAATTGCCAATAAAGTCACAATAAAGCAACAATTTTCAAAAAAATTTACGTGCAATCAGGTACACATGTACACAGACAAACTTGCAATATTTGGTTCCTTGCTAGGAAATCAACAGAAGATCTTTGTAAAGGTCTGCAGATTGTTTCTCCAGTTCTGTAAACAAATGATGACTCCTCAGAAATCTTTCAATTACTCACAACCATTTTAAAGCACTCTGAATAATCACAAAAAAAAATATACTTGATGACTGATAAACAAATCACTAGATGATTCTGTAAGCATCCAAGACTGCATTTTGTTACCATATTAGTATATGCACTGAACAATACAAATTAAGACTATATTTGCATTTCCAAGAGCAGGTTCAACTATTTGTTTCCAGGTGAACGATTTCCTTTTTCRTTTATTTATACAATATTGCACTTAYAGTAAATTAGCAATAGATTGCTAATAATATTCACCAAAATTTGTTCATACTGAAAAAAAAAATAGTACAACTGCTAACAAGGCTGTAAGAGACCTAACCTGTTTTCAAAAAAAGTGACAGGAACCTTCCAAGGAAATTATTTAACTCCTCAGAACCAYAGGCAACAAAGTATTTAATTAATTTTCAAATTGCTAGGAATTGGGGTTCTCAATTAGAAGCTTGCATAATAAATCAATAACACATGACTAACACTAGAATAAAAGTAGCTTCCACTTTGTACAGAGTGTGGGACTTTGGTGGGAAATTTTATTGAGACTTCACAATCTCTGAGCAGTATTAGAAGATAAAATTAATTAAGGACTACATTCACAATCTTCTTACTCGAAATAACAATTAAAACATAGAGTGCGTTACAGTTTCACAAAAAAAAAAAAAAAAAAAAAATAATTCCATTGCATATACTAGACTAACCACTGAAGGAAACACTCTCTGCTAGGAGCCTTTTTCTTCATACCCAGAGCCCACTGAACAGGGGCAATGCTGGGAACAGAGCTGTGTTAATTTTACAGCTTGAATTCCTGTTCTGTTTCCAGTCAAGATGAGGACTGAACCCTACAACACTCTAAAGGTGTGTCACAACACAACAGACCTTTGCATTGATTAGTGAGAACCTATTCCTGCTCCCTAAACTCTGCCAGGACTCCAGGGACAAGACTCCCAGTGTGCAAAAGGCWTTTCTGCCTTACCACATGCAGGGCCCTAGGCAGCAGCCAGGCTGAGATTGCCACCGCACATAGACACACTTCATTGCCTGACACACAGAGAACACAACACCAGAACCCAGAAATCGAGGAGCTGTGCCTTTGCCATCACTGTGGCAGGAAAGCAATGTTGCTTTGTTGAGCTACAGAGGCCTGAGAGGACTGAGGAAGAGGATATGCCACAATGTATATATTACATGGAGTAGAGAAGTCTCCTTCCCCACTTGAAGCAAATGCAACTGAAATAGTTAGCTGTAGTAAATGGAGGTGGAAACCAGGACACAAASTTAGCAAGCAACAGCACAGATCCGCAGCTCAATGGACAGGGACCTGCAGCTCTGCAGAGAGGAACTGCATCAGGGCAGGGCTGCTGAGGGAGCAAGGGACATTTCTCCCCTCATCAGCACAGAAGAAATCCTATCTCCTTTGGTCCTTTCAACCACAGTAACAACCTTCTTTTCTGGGCACAGCCCTAGAGAAACAAAATTTAAAGCCAGACAGCCCAAGGCAATCCTGCATGTTGTGCCTTCTGAAAGCTGACCCCCGTGGCTCCCTGCACAGTGGCCATCGCACAGAGACAACACACGTTAACAAAGTGAGACCAGCACACACGCCAGCAAGGAAAGAGCAAGAGCAAGACTGCCACAGACTGCAGACTACTGCACTGGTGTGAAATACTGAGGACTGAGCCTTCCATGGAATCACTATTATGAACTACAGACGGAAACTGGGATTACACTTAATTGTCTCTCCACAGAAAGGAACTTGGCAGCCAGTCTGTCAGTGAAAGCAACAGGACCTTCTACTCCGCTGTCAGAAACCAAAAGAGCAGCAAATAATAGTAGGTAGGATTCATAAGAGGATCCAGAAAGCAACGGGAAAAACTGTCCCTGMCACAAGGAGAAAGAAGATGCCAGAGATAACCTCACACTGTGTAGCAACCTGCCACCTGATTGCAAAATGGACCACGTCAACAGATGATGGGAACAGACCCTATGAAAAACGGGCTTGCCACGAGTGCATCTCTTCAACCTGCAGCAGCTGAGACTTGTCTCTTTCAAGCTTTGTCAATGTTGTGCARCTCGCTGTGCTAACACAGCCATTTCAGGAGCAGCAAAGCCTCTACAGACCTATGCAGTGTGTTGACAGAGATGTGTACGCACAGTCAGACACTTGTGTATGTACATGAGAGACTTTTCCCTGCCCCAGACAGATTTCCTGCGCCAGGCAGCAACCACCATTCACAAACAGAATCTCAGTATGAGATCGAGATCGGCACCCACACTTAAACCTTCAGTGTGYCTGCATCCCTGTGTTTGGGGGAGGCCTGGTAGGAAAAAGGGTCCCTACTGATCAACGATGTTAAAAGCCCCCCATTAACTGATCTCTGTCCCACTTGTAGAGGAAAGGCTGCCCAGCCGTAGCTGTGCAGGCACACGGTGCGTCCCCCTCAGACAACAATAATCCCCCCCAGACCAGCAGCTCCACGGTTGAGCACAAGAGACTGCGACACGGCAGCACGAAGCGAGCCCGGGCTCCGGCGGGAGGCAGACCCTGCCGTGCCAGTGCCAGCCCTCAGCAGATTTCTCTGCGATCTGCGAGCGAGGAGGGCCAGGCACCTCCAGATCCGGCCCCAGCCCCGGAGGGATCCCCTCAGGTGCCCACAGGTGATCGCTCCCCTGCGAGCGAGCCGGGGAGGAGAGGGGCAAGTGAGCCTGAGAAAGGAGATGTCGGAGGCAGGGGGACACGAAGAGAGGGGACACMGAGGGGAAGGGGATGCCTGAGGCGGGGAAGCCGGCGGGCAGGATGCTTGCACCGGCGGGACACACGTACACACACGCACAAACACACACCGCTCCATCCCCGAGCGTCCTGGCGCCCAGACGCTCCCGCCGCCGCAGCATCGCCCGGCAGCGGACCGAGCCAACCTGTTTCCCCACGCAGCGAGAAATCGGCTGTGGCGCCCAGCACGGGCAGGCGGGCGGGCAGGCGGCCCCCCGCGCCCCCTCCCCGGCCGCCTCCCCGCGGGGCGCGTCGCATCCCCCCGGCCGGGGCCGCGCTGCGGCAGCCGTACCGTGGGCAGCAGCGGCTCCATCTGCGCCCCTTGGTCCTGAGTCTCCATGCGGCGGCGGCGGGGCTGCGGCGGCGCCCCCTCCCCGCCGCCCGCGGGCCGGGGCGCTCCCCGGGCGCTGCGGGAGCCGCTGGGCTGCGCCGGGCTCGGGGCTCGCTCCGCGCTCCCGGCTCCGCGCTCCCTGCGCGCTCCCGGCGCGGATCGGGCGGCGCGGAGRCAGGAAGCGCGCTCCAGTCACATGGGCGCGCGCACGGCCGGCCCCGCGCGGGGGACGGGCCGGATCCACCTGCGGGATGCGGCCGGGAGCGCCCCTGGACACCGCACCCGGCTGCAAGGGCAGGGGGAGCGAGGGGCTGAGCCCGCCGAGCGCCGGGGACGCTGCCGAAAACATCACACACCGCTCGGAAAGTCAGCGCCGTGCGACTGGTTCCCCAGCACTGCTGCCTCGAGCATCTTGGGCCAAGGTTTGATTTAGCCAGCACCACAAGAGTACCAGAAAACCGTGGCGCTTCACTCGGCCCTGCCCGACTTGGACCCTTAGAAATAGACAGCACCTTCAAAAGAAAGTTCTGCCCCACTCCCTGCAACGATAACCCCACCGTGCCCTTCTACCTGCAAATCGCAAACATGTCAGAATACCTTGTTCTTCTGTATAGGGTTAATAGGAGTCTTACCCTGTTTTTCATCCAATTTTATCATTCAAGCCTGCTGCACAGTTGGCTTCTCCTGGTCTATCTGGCTGTGCATCTCAATGGTTACATTCAGCTATACCAAAACCCCAACAGGCTATGCAAATTATTGGCAAAGCCTTCATTTGCTGTACAAATGGCAATGAGAAGTTGAGTCCCCACAGTACTTGTACTATTGCTAAGAACGAGCATTGCCTACCAAAACAACTGAGCAAGAGAAATGTATATTTTCATCACTTCCTAGTGTATCATCCAAACCCGTGTGCATAGAAATCAAAATGGGCAGAGACCTGATTATGAAAAATAAAGTAGCAAAGAAACCTCTATCTCCCTGTTAACATTAATTTCCTTGCCAAAGCAGCAGGCCGTGCCCTACATTTTGGATATCCTTTGCATCTAAAAGTAGATCAATAAACAGCTTCACTAAATCTGATTTAATTTTCTCTGCCATGGGACATGTTCTTCAAGTCTCCCAGAGATCTTCCAGGTTGAATTATTTCAACCAAGCATCAGCCAAGCAAGACACAGAGCTGGGGGAGCAGTGTAAAGGAAAGGGGAGTCAAAGGTGGTTCTTGCAAAAAGGCAGATATTTTTCTGAGTTACAACTGARAATTTTGTATTTGTACAAGGTGACACATACATGTAATGCTGTGCAGCTGGACAGACGACGCTATGGTCCAGATTCTAGGACAAAGGCCAGATGTGTATTTTCATAACATGATTACAGTAATTAACATAGGAGGCCATTCAGGTCACCAGAGGTAAGGCTGTGTCAGCATTTGTGCAGAAAACCCTATTTGTAGGAGATTATAATTAAGCTACRAAAGTCATGATGAAGCTGGGAAAGAGTGTGTTTAAAAGTGATTTTCCTCCTTTAAAGGAAAGAGATTTAAAGTGGATATAGCACCTGTGAAATCAGGAAGACCAAAAGCTTTCAGTCTCCAGGCAGTTATTTCAATGAGTATTAGCATGAGCACCTTGGCCTTCTCTGCCTAAATATCTCAAGCTTGTCCAAGAGCGTTTTTTCAGYAGGTGCTGCAATTCTTCAAGTTCAATGGCATTTCGCACATCTTTCACTCCCCAAAATATTCCCTCAAAACATTCGGGCAGACATATCTAATACAAGTAAAGCCCAAAACCAGCTCAAACACTGTTCCCCAACATTTCACTGTGAAAACAGGATCACGACCACAAGCACCATGCTCAGGAGTTACAAGTGAGTTACTGAATGTACCATCAAAAGAGAGTTAGGATCAGCMATGTAATTGGTTTTGCACAGGTTTTTTGACACAGCGCTTTACAGTCAGGAGTTCACCATTATGGAATAATAGATGAAATATGGAAAAACTCTATTCAATAACAAACCTCTCCAAATCATTCTGTATTGTCCTGTTTCACATAAAAATATCACAGACTTCTGTGGCTACAAAGCCACAAGTTGATAGCCAGAGTCAWAGTGCCAGTCATTCTTTTGACAGCTGTGACAAACATGCTTCAATACGAAGGTCCAAAATGTTGAATCCAAAAGCTCCAAAGCCAAAGGCTTTGCACATACAAAAGTAGAAGAACATAAAGGACCTAGATGAAAATTCTGGTTTTAGTCAGACATAACTAAGCTATTTTTTTTGTAACATTCTAGCAGTATATTCCATCAAAAAGAGCATGAAGGGATTTTAAGTCATACTTCCRTGTCCAGCAATTTTGTTAGTATTACTCTATTACAGTAGTAATTTCACTTCTCATCCCAAAAGAATTAGCTTTCAAACTGTGAGTTAGGGCAGTCTTTAATATACAGTTTAAACTTTTAGTACACCGCTAGGTGTTTTCAAGCTTTTGTATGTGAAGGGTAAGAAGAAAAGAAGTTCTAAAATCATCAATAATTGGAGCAACTTAATCACAAAAGCAGGTGTGAAATCATGACATGCAGATACATTTAAATTTTAAGATTAAGAACACCTAGGATGTGGTATTAAAATAAATGAGTTTGTGGCATAATTATGTCAGACTAATTTTCTCTTTATATATACTTTTAGTGCCCTACATAAATSAAACACTGAGCATTTGTACATTCTCTTTTACAGTGATAAAGTTCCTAAACCAAACATCARTGGGAAAAGGGGAAATATTCTTCTTGTTCAATAAAATTCTGAATTTATGTCAGATACTGACCTGATCCCTGCCTGGTGTCATCTTTCRTAAGAAATTAAAGACAGCAAAAGTTGACTTTTACTCTTCTCCTTTGAGAGGAGAATATTCTTCTCCTTCCTCAAACTGTTTTGCCCCTTTGGCCTGCAGCAAGCCAATAACTCAGATGTTCTCTTGAGTCACAGTCTGTGTTAAACCCCACTGAACAGAGATTTCATTCCTCAAAAGCTTTTCACAAGGGATGTGTTTCATGTGTAAGAGCTGAATTACATTCAGTGGGCTCAGACCATTCTCAAACTRCTTTGGAGGCATACAGCACAGATTTCGGAGGCATTTACCCATCTCTCTAGACTTGACAGAAGAATGGTCAGGGGTGTAAATAATTCCTTCTGTATTGAACATCACTGGCTTAGCTCTGTATGTACAGAAATAGATGTGTGATAAGAAGCAGCACCATAATGAAGACCTAGAAATCAGAGTTCAAGCTCGTTGGAGGTCTTGCAATWCTTCTTTTAATTGCAGTCTTTGTAATAAAAGTCCTGGTTTTTACCTAAAGACCACTTCCTAATTATCAAGAGTGGCAGATATTTTCTCCACCTAAGTCCCAAGAAGGTATTCTGATATAATAAGTGATGCTATATATATGGGTGTATTTTYATATATGCATAAAAGCTGTCACTGAGTCCTAGTATCACTTACTGGCCCAGTACCACTCACATTTTTACTGTCATACCTTTCTGTCAGTTTTCATTTTGTGATCAATATATAGCTATAATTTAAAAGGAATGCTTTATTTAAACCATTTCTCTGAATACAATTCCTGTTCTAGGAAGACATCCTGGGAGTATTGGCTCATCTCCCAGTTTAGCCATAAAATATGTCACTCTACCAGGAAGGAGGGGGGTGGGAATTGTTACTAAGCAAGAGTGAACTCCACAGGGCTGTTAGTTACCAAACTGAACATGAGAATTACTTACTTTCAAATGTCCCCATAGTGGAAATATGCTTGAAGCCTAATTCATTCGTTTACATCTATGTCCAATACTCTCATCATGTTCTTAATTCCGAAAAGAACCTGCACTCTGTCAGACCTGTCGTGGTTGCCAGTAGATATTAGCAASATAGTGAACAATTTCACACAATATTCAGAATCAGAAAGGACTGGGGTTAGATTAGTTTGCCCTCTCTTGATTCCTGCCTAAGCTCGAGCCTCAAATACACGGGTAAATAAAATGCATGTACAATACACATTAATTCAAATGCTCATACTGTGCTTATTTATCATAAACATATTGCTTTAATGAAAGGAAACCTTTTTAAAAATTGCAAATTATTTTCAGCTTGTTACAGGTTATTTCTATTTCAAGTAAAACAGCAAATTAATTTCTAAGCTTCTGGAGGAAAAAGAATCACTATCAAGCAGCCAAAATCCTTTTCATTCTATTTTTGTCTTATTGATCATGGAAGATGAAATAGTAATGGGTGGACCTCTCAAACTGCATTTCATACTAATAAAAGAAAGATGTGAGCTACCTTTACATATCAAAAGGAACATCCCATCCATATGACCTATGCCTAAGACATTTTTCCCCCCTGTAATTAGAGAACTATTCTGACAAGAAGGTAAAAAAGGGGAGGGGAAAAACACAAATTCTGGCAGCAGTATTTCCTCTCTTCAGTCTTCCTCCCTAACTGAAGATAAATAACCATCTGGATCATTGTACTGCCTTTGTGACAGGTGGTACTCAGTTATGTTTCTCATTTGATTGGAAAGCAGTAATGGCTCTTCAGCAGCTCCTTCTTTTGCTAATATAGCCTGCCTGAAATAATTTAAGTTAATTCGTTTGAAATGTGGTCCAAAAAGGCTTAGTGTTGATTGGGATGTATTCTTCAATTGCAGCATAATCTCTTTCTTCCTATTGGCATTGAAAAAAAAAGTACTCTAATAATTGTCTCACTAATATAACTTCTCACATTGTTCAGCCAAGAAAAAATAATGCCAATGAAATATGTCTGTGTCCAYAGCCCAATCCTACAACTCTATGACACAGAGAGACAATCTGTGTTGGTAAAGAGCACMAAATATTTGTTACTTTCTTAATTTTTCCCAAAGTGAATCCTCAACCAAAGGTCATTAATTTTATGGTTTTCTGATTCTAAGTTGGGCCTTTGATTTTCGCTATAAGGTCAATATTAGAGAATACTATTTTAAAATCTAAATTAAAATTAAAAGGCATTAGAGACTTAAAATAATGCATTAAATTAATCATTACATTAGTTTGCTAATWATTAAGATAGTCACTCTTTCTAGGCTTATTTTTCAAGTGAAATTCCTCAGACATATCATCCATTTAATCCTACTTTGTAAATAAAATATGTTGAATCAGGCCCTGATTAGTCACTGACCTAAATAATCCTTCAGAAAGATTAAGCGATCTTAATTTGAAACCTGTGAGGGAGGGGTAATATACTTTACTCCAACAGCAAACTAAAACTAAACATGTATCTTACAGATGTAAGACAATATTTACCTAAACTGAGCTTCAAGTTGTTGGATTTTGCCTGTTGTTTTATTTCCGGGACAAGAAGTCCTCTAGCATCAGGAATGTTTTCCTTAGATAGGTGGGACTGTGTTAATACTTCTCCTCCTTAACGGTGCATCTAATTCTCTGCTTCTAATCCTTCCCTGCACCATTGTCACGGCTCCTCTGAAGTTCCCAGTTTGCACAGGAACACCACAGTATTACAAAACTTGGCCTGACAGTGCACATCAGGAAGCCAGACTGTACTCCTTTGACCTCTGGATCATCCCTTGTYTTCCACATCACGAAACATGATTGTTCCCTTAAGCATTGCACCRCAAGGAGAGTTCCTAACTGGGGCATCTGCAGGGTCAGATGATGGTTATTGGGAGAGATGGATGGGGATGGCTGCAGTTTTGTTTGTTTGCAATATTTGAAATTTGCAAACTCAAACTAAAGTGAATATCATGAAGTGCATATGTCTACTTTCACCTTTTAAATCCTAGTCATATTCTTGGTCTGACACTTACAATCACTTCAGCAGGGAGTTTATCAGAGTCTGTAAGAGAACAGACTGATCACTTGGCCCTACTGTGATTGAGCAAAAGGCACAAAACTTCATTCAGAAGCTCTTCCATAGGTATTCACCTAACTATAAAAATAACTATGTAAAATCCATGAACAGTAATATTTTCCACATTTACCTAGGACACGAAAGCTATCTGTGTTAGTCCCAGAAAGGGAAGCACTGAGCTGTGTCGTGCTGTATCCATTTTTCTCATTACAACTTGGATGAGATGCATTATCCCAACTGCTGGGATTTTCAACCTTGTCTTGAGCTGCAGGCAACTGAGGAGTTTGTTTGCATCACTTTGGCTAAATCAATTACTCCTGGCAGAAAAAGTGCCCACCTATTCCTCAGGTTTTCAGAATACAAAGGTCATTCAACTCACTTCATATCTAAATAGAGAAAAAGCAGAGAAAAAAAAAATCTTCATGGAAAATTATTTCTTAACCACTGTTTTGAAAACAAAGCTACAAAAATTACAAATATTTCAATAAAAATCCCAGTATAGACTGCATGTAACCCTGAAGTTTCTCAGCAAATCAAACCAGTGCTACAGGTAATTTATGGAGCAGGCAATCTAGTTCCCTCTCTACCCTTTATAGCAATCTAACCCTGTTATCATACAGTTTGCTTAGCAGGTAAGATTATTTTCTCCTCTTCTGGGAGTATCTCTGAGATCCCAAACAAGAGTGTGTGAACACTAACGTGCACTGTACTGTCTAATCGCACATTCCTTACATCCCGAGCAGCCTTTTTGCCTTACACTCCATTTTTGTAACAAACATTTTAGAAATTATATCACATGACAATTGTTCATTGTAAGCATGTTTTACTATTTCCATAATTTGCAGCTGTTTACTAGATCGTCACAAGAACTACATCCACATATAATACATTACTAATAAAGATGACAGTGATGGCTTTAAAATGYTTCTTTTGTTTCAAAATACCACCTTTGTCAGTTTGCTGCTCTAACCACTACATAGAGGAAAAGAATTTGCTGTGTTAGTACTGACCTACTAATTAAGTAGAAATGAATGTCCTTTTTATTTTTCCACATGCTGCATTTCTAGACAAAAAAAATCTTACCTGAAATCCAAAATCCAGGATCTTGACTGGCTCAGCATTTCACAAGACTGGCATAAACTGGCAGAGCTCAAGTATAGTCAAACAGGGTTTATGAGATGAAAGCGCACTCCTTACTGAAGTAGCCAACTCAAATCAAAAGTAGGAATTTAGAAAAGAACTATTTGAAAAGAATAGCTACAAAGAAGTAACTATTCTCTTTAAAGATAAATACTTCAAAGCTAAGCTTTGAAATTGCACAAAGAGAACAAATTCATCCATATCCCCCAACAGGCAGGTAGTTGGGACACAGAGTGAAATCCTCACTGAATTAGTGGCCTCACAGAAGTCAGTGACAGCAATTCATTGGCTTTGTAAGAATTTCACCTCATTAGGAAGACACTTTTGGCCTAAAGACTGGTGATCAGTGGTTCAAAATTTAACTGCAGACAGTTAGTGTGTGGGAGTGATCCTGTGTCTAATGTCTCAAGTGTTTAACATCTGTGTCCTCCTGGATGGGGCAGCATAAGCCCTCCTGAGGCCCATGGAGAGACACCCAGCCTGGTGAAGTTTGTGAAGATTGTCACGAACTGGAGGAGTGGCTGACAGAAACCTCATGAAGTTTGACAAGAAGTGTGGAGTCCTGTACCCGGGATGGGTCAGCTCCATGGGATGAATCAGCAAGATCACAACCAGGAACGTGATTATTCCCCTTGGCACTCCCAAAGCCCCCTCTGAAATAACAGTCTTGTGGTTTGGGGCCTCCAGTACACAGAGGAAGACCAACAAAATGGAGTCGGTTCAAATTGTACGCTCACAGCATGGACAGTCTAAATTTCCGAGAGCAGTCTAGACTCCTTTTACTTTTATATAGAGAAAAAAGCATTTCTCAACTATAACAATTCACATCTCCCTAAGGTAAACATTTAAGACAATTCATGACCTAGGAGTGCTTTTTCCTCTCCAAAGACTTCAGAAAGGTTTCACACAAATTTCTCAGATACCTATAGACACATTTGAATCCTCTAACACTGTCAGAGTAACTCCCTCTAAGTTGTCTTGCGTTACACCTGAAAAAAGAGAGATAATTTACAAAGTAAATAGCAGCATGATATCTGAACTCCAAAACTGTTATCCATTTTTGACCAAAGGACAACACACAACCACAGCACAAAGCTCAAAACTTATGCTTACTATAAGAAGCATTAAGCTCAAATACCCTTGTACTCTCCTCCTTGAGATGAAAAAAAACCCCTAAATTCCAGTAAGAAGGAGGCAACTGAGGGTTACTAACATGGCATATTCAGGAATTATTTTTGTAACATTAAATACATAGATAAAATGGTTTTTATGAACTCTAATGCTCTAATCTGAGGAGTCATTGCCTGTTCCTAAAAATCACGGCCAACCAATCAACACAGGTGAAATATTTTACCACCTGCCAGCAGGACCAGAAGCCATCAAAGCTTCCAGAATTCCTCTAGTACTCCCATGCACACATGAAAACACCTTAGAGTGAAAGTGTGAGGTTGTCAGGACCACCTGAAGCATCAGACATAAACATCACACCAAGTGCCCTGCACTGCTGCAAACACACCTTGAGGCTCTGTGTAACCCAACCTTGGTGTCAGGCTGCGTGTGTAGAAAACGGGGTGAACCGATTAAAACCATGACTGAAATTATGACATAAACAATGCTTAACATCTCAAACTTAGACTGTGGGACACTAATATTTAAACTGGCGAAAGGAACAAAGACAGCTTCTCATCTCCCGTGGTTCTCACTCTGACATATCCATATCAAAACAACACCATGGTACCATTTCCCCGCAGTGTCCTTGTTCCCAAAAAGAGGAAAACATCGTGGAGAAGCTGTAGTGCATCACAGGCAAGAGAGAAGGGACACCAACCGTGCAGGTCTTGATTCCAGTTACCTCAAGAAGCACTTACAACAGAAAGAGTGAAAAGTGCGCAGAAGTCCGAGTCTTCTCAGGAGAACAAATTATTTTGCCCTATCCCAAGAAGCAATGGTCATCAGGATAATCCTGCAGGCCTCAGCTGCAAGATAGTCACATCTCTAATGTCTGGCATCACACCTGGACCACTTGTGTAAAACCTACATTTTACCTGAAATTTGCTGCCTTTAGCCAGACCTAGTGAAAAGACCACGTGTCCAGGAGTATGGACATTTTTGCCTACCACACTGAGAGGTGTTTTCTGTCCATACAGACTTATGTTTCTCAGACCAACCACAACCATCCAACTTGAATCATATTTAGGGTTTGCAGTAGGTTAACATATTTAGGGGAAGAGCACTTTTTTGCATACCAGTGCTCCGAGCAAGGGAGATAATTTATATTTTACTATATTTCTTGGTGTTATTTCAGAAAATATATCTCTATTTCTATCACTGCAGCACGCTCAGTCATATGTAAGCCATGCCTAAATTACGAAGCTGGCATTGGAACTGCAATAGCACCAAGTACACTGTAAATCATCCCTCTTGGGAGGAATTAACAGCATTGGAAATCTAACTTCCATTTGCCTGAGAACTACAATGACAGCCTAACAGATGTATGATATTCTGGTTATAACTGAGGAGCAACTCCCTGTAAGATTTTTCAGGATGCTCTATGTTTTAAGATCATTCAAAAGAAGCAAACAAAATGAAGATCACACCAATGCATTTCCGTATGATTCTGCAGGTCATCTTCATAAACTTCAAAAATTACTGAAAGGAGTTTAAACTAATTCAGCATAGAAGCTTTGACATTTCCCCACAATGAGAAAAATTACATGGGTGTGACAATATGTGATTAATATTTTATTCAAGACTGAATTTTTATAACAAAATTTAAACAGATTTTCTAATAAATAGAAAGAAAAMCAGCTTGTGTATCAAAGGTAAATCTAGCCAAGATACCCTTGTGAGTAATTGTCACAAGTTCTGCTGTTTCTTTTAGTTCATGCACAAACCCTCGGGTGAGAAGAGTACATTTTCACTTTAGCTGATTGCTGCTGTTTGTCCAAATCACAAGGCTACCATCAATCAGAGAAGAATATAATTTAATGCCGAGAGGAAGTAAAAAACAATTTAATGGAAAACATTTTTCTCTCCCTTGTGAAGCGCCTGTAATAAATTGCCCATTTTCCAGGCAGGACATTCAGGAACATATCACCAGGCTGGCTTAAATATATGAAAACATTTCACACTGTAGTAAACACCCACTTGGGGWTATTAAATAGAAGGAAGGTAAGGAAGATTTTGTAACTACTAATGAATTTTCTGTCTGAAAAGAAAGAAACCACCATCCAAATTTCATCTGTAGAAAACGCATGAAGAACCCCAAGCCACAGAGATATGGCCACCATCTACGGTCATTTAATGCAGTCATGATTACATCACAAGAACAGCTTGTCTAGATCTGCAAAATGTACTTTGCACAGCTTTTGGTAACTGTGCAAAGGCACAAACCTTAGAGCAAAGAGCTTTGGAGTCATGTCAAAAGGCAATTCCACATTTGTCTGGAACTCCATATACTGGTGAATTATCTGAAACATGACATTCAGAGCTACAAGAATATGTTGGTTGTGTAACAACAGATGGAGGCCTGACAAGTTCAGAACACTTGACAAAAGGGTCCTTGCAGTAACACTCATCTGCCATTGCATACAGTCAAAATTATTTCAATAGCTATTTACTTTTATAGATATACATGTGAATATATACATATATACATATATATAGCTTTTTCTTTCATCAGTGCTAATGGCAGTAAAAACATACAATCTTTGCAGTGTACGAATGCAAGACATCAGATTAACTGTAGCCCTCCCATGGCTTTATTATGGGAGGTTTTCAACAGAAAATGTATTGTTTACTGTCAGTGTGCAGCAGGCTCATTCTGTACTRCTGAACAAGGTGCGGAATTCTGAAGTGTCACCTTCCCATATCTCAGACACAGAGCCCRTGAAAAAGTAAATGCAAACCACAGAGTTGAAAGATCCTGCAGTAAATTTGAGTTGATTTACCCTTCCCTGATAAAAATCAACCCAAGGCTTCTTATAATCACAATTCTACCTCAATCTTAGACATAAAGTTAAGGATTTTCCCCTCAAAGTGTATGTAGGTCTTATGGAAAGTGTTAACACTTAYGGAAAGTGTTAATTTTTCCAGATGATGCCACACTGTATCCAGCAGGCTCAGCTTCATTTAAAGGGAAAAAGTTCTTACCTGCCTCAAAGTGGTGTGAAGAAGCAAGGCAGTGCAGCAGGGCGCAGATGAAAGGTGACCAAAAGTAATGACATGCCACCAACCATCCCTCCCTGCCCACTTAAAATCCTTCTGTAGGACTTTAAAAACATCTGCCAGCTGTGAARAGAAATGAAGCACTACTCCAGTTAGTAACACACAGTCTGTGTAGTAACTAAATAGGGCATGGCACTTGTATACACAAATCAATGACTGAGTTTTGATCAAGTAAGAAAAACAGTGAGATACTGGTATTACCACGTGTCCTGTCACACTTCAGACAGGATTGAAAGGCAAAGCCRGTTCTCTGTGACAATCAGAAACTGATTTCGTGCACTATGATTAAATAAGTTTGAATGGCTGCAGTGTCATAAGGAAAGATAGAAAATAAGTAAGAAGAGGAACAGAAGCAATTTCTATAGTTAGCTTCATTTGCCTTGTGTTTGCTGCATCTAAGTCACAGCTTGAAACAAGACCATCACACTACGCCTGAAACCGATGGATTTCCCCAGAGTTTCACTTTAAAGCACATACTTCAACTACACCTCCAGAATTGTAGGTCAGAGCTGGGAATACAGTCTTGCCCTCAGCACAGTGATTGAGGGCCGTGTGCCAAATCCAGCCCTGACTTGARTGCCAGTAAAAATTGTCAAATACAAAATGCAGCTGTCTAAGGTCAAGTCCCAGACGTTTTGTTCAAGTGAAGCACAGATGATCCTGACCTCTTAAGAAAACTGAATGTAATATTCATGTCATGAGCTAGTCACAAAAACAGGGTTCCTACAATAAAAGCAGGAGCTCYTTATTTTTGAAGGAAGATTAAAAGCCTTTGATCAAACTGTACCTTTTGAGCAGATAGAAGCTGGGCCTCAGGCAACTTTAAATTTTACAAAATGTCTCCACAACCGTGGGGTATTGAAAAATACAAATTGTTGATCACAAATAATTTTTTCAAACAACATCATGTCTGTTCAACAGTACTTACTGCATTGGGCTTTTCTCCACACTTTCTCTTGGCTAAACAAACTGAGAAATTTTATTTGAATTCACATTGATACAGGACTKCCCGAAGAACAGCTTGTTTTTAATATATTGCACCTGCTTGAAGCTAAGAATTAAGGTTAACAATTTTTTTTTTAAAAAGTCAGAAGAATTATTCAGCAATTCCAGAATGATCTCTTAGCAAAACTTAAGATAAATTCCTTCTCAAAGATAGCTTGAGAGCACACATGTCTAAAACATGTAAGATATGCCCGTCACAGSTTTGCATCTACAAAACCGCCCTTCCCCGTCATACAAAAACCGTCTCCGCTGTTACCTAGCTGTTTGCGTCCTCCTGAGTTAAAGACCTATTTCGGAATACCTTGCGTTGCCAGTGACATGGGCTTTAGTGCCACTCAGYGTTCAAATGACACAACTGCAGGGAGCTGCTCTGCCAGGGCACCCAGTAGCRTGATACCAGGAGGAGTGATACTTTATGAATTTGTAGAAAAGAGTGGATTTTAGAAAAGAAACTGATGTTCATCTTTCATTTTTATCTCATCTTTAGCCCCAATACTTCTGTTTTGGAAAAGCATAAAAGCCACAGTGGGATTTTCAGAGGAAATAGACGTTCAGCAKGAAATGACACATGAACAGATAAACTGTCATGGCCATGAAAAGTAAAGAAATCACCACCAGAGAGGAAGGGGGATTGAAAGAAGTTTGCAGGACATAGGAGACAAGACAAAGTCAGAGGAAGCAAGAAGAGACAGTCAGCAAACACATGCAAGCAACAGAAGGACCAAGTGACAATGGAACAATGAAAAAATTATTAGCACAAGTCAGGTAGGCTGTTACTGCTTTGTGGCTCACCTGGGCAAAAACTCATCTTCACCAAAATATATAACTTGAATTTAAYCTAAGGGATGGAAGCAGTCCCATATAGTATATTGCTTTATTCTGCCTCTATMTCCTGACTGATTCATATCATTTTTATTATTTTAGGACTGGTCTTCTTTTTAAAACTTAAAAAAACCTTCAGAGAATACACTTTSAAAACACCTTGCCAAAATAAAGGCTCTGCTATCAATATGCTTTCTAAATGAAAGGCAAACAAACAACTTGCAGAGAAAAAAAGAAAAGATAATACAGTATCTGTTCTGCAGAGAGCAATTTCCCCAAAGATAAATATTTGACAAAAAGTTTCCATAATATAAATAGAAGTTACAATCAGACAAAACTACATTTTCTCCCAGGCCAATAAATATCTGAAAACTAAAATCATAAACAGAGATTAAAGCTGGAGTAGGAGTTAATGCTTCCTGTGAAAGACAAACATTATTTGTCCAAATAGAATAAGATGAAGCTAAGAAATGTCCTGAGAATCAAGCAAGCCAGGTGACCATCAAATACCAGAAACATTTTGCACTGGGATGCTAAGACTGAACATAGTGGRACACTGTCACAGCCTGTCCTGCCAGCCCCACCTGACCCACACGGGCACTAACACTGGCAAGTGGCAAAACACCGAATGTGAACAYTGTTATTTATAATACATGGAGACACCATTATCCACACAGCAGCTAGCATGCAGCAGCACAATAAAGACAGCTCCTTTAGCAGATTAAGCCCTCAAAAAATTACCAATCTCAGAAACAGGGAAGAGTCCCCCTCGGCTGGCCTGAGGACATCACATGTCTGCCAGAGGAGATGGGCTGCCGCAGTATGGCATCACAAAAAGGTGCTGAAGGAACACAAACTGTTTGAGGCTTGTGTTCTCTTTTCTGCTTGAATTTATGTAAAATCTCTAATGAATAGAAGTTAATTAGCTACACTTAAGACTGATATACAACTWCAGCCATAGGGAATAAACAGGTTCACCAGCTGCTGTATTACTTCAACTACACTGTAAATTGCTGCATGCTATTAACATGCTCTCCTGGCTTYAATAAAGAAAATCTTATTGAAATCAGTAGCACACATTTCCTATTTCAGTGAGACATTGCAAAATTAAAATGATATGTAGTAAAAACAATATGTGTGAGCCACCTGCTTACTGTATGATAGAATAGATTGGCATAGAATGACAGCTGCTGCACAGCCAACATTTCAGATACTGTACTACCTTGCCAACTGGACTTAAATTCACACACGATTTCCTTGACTAGCACTGAATGAATTTTTGCTGCTATAAATATGCATTGGCAATTGTGATGAATCATCCTGGATACTAAGGGTCACTGTTAATTCAAATACATCCAGAACCACATCCAGTGGAAAAAGCCCCCAGAACAAATATTGATGAGTCCAGACTGCTTTGATGACCTGCATGTAAAGAACATGTCTTGACCYACAGTAAGGGGTGATGAAGACAGCCCCTGCAGGGCTCACTGGATACTCACAGCACAAAACACTCAATGTTAAAACCAAAGCATTAATCAGTCATCACCTACCTCCTCACACCAGCTTGGAGTCCACAAGAGTGACTGTAATCAAGACCTTACAGCCTTGTTTAGGCACCTAGAGCCAGATTCMGAGAGCCTGAACTCCCTGATTTCTCACACTTATCCTAGCCTATTGTAGAACTGCATTTTGTTTTTAGCAGACTCGAGGCAGGCCTCAGCTCTGCCCCTGCCCTGGGCTGTCTGCRTTCCTTTCCAGGCTGATGTGGTTGCTCAGTCATAGAGCTCAGTGAAAGGCAGCTCCTTGATGTTGCTCCTAATTCCCATTGATTTCAATTAGAGCCATGTGTCTAATTATGTTTGCAGATCTTTTTTGCTGGTTTTATATTAAGGGGATGCCTAGAAACAGTAAATGTTTCTTTTAATCTAACTTTCTATGCTGGCACCTTATGTCTCAACTCAGTGCTGACAGGAGCTCTGAACAAGGAACTATCACTTTAGATTCCCCTGATAATAAAATCTTGTTTACATRTATAATAATAAATACTCTGGGTTGGAACAGGAAATAATTTTATAAGAATGAATATGATTTACAGTTCTACAACACGCATCAATACAGTAGTGTTCGTAGAAGGGCAGGTTTGGGGTAAAATCAGTAATCTATTTCAACCAATTCAAATGCCAATATCCCATCTGCTAAGTCTCTTTATTTTATATCAGTCTGCCATTTTCTCTTAGTGGTAGCATCAATAAACATTGTTGGTAATCATCTGCTTGTGCTCTAATGTGGCATATTCAGTTTCATTGAACAAAGCCAGGCTGAAGATCCCCAAAGGAAAACAAAAGTGAGTTGTTTAGTTGTGATTCAGACCCATGTCTCTGATTTAAGAATGACTCAAGTTGCATAATCACCAAACCTGAACATAAATAGGTTTTATCATATACAAAGCTAAATGCTAAAACAGCTGTTTTATTTATTCTGAAGAATTTTTCAATTRCATGGGGTTCTTTTTTTTCATTTTGCCAAATGCAGTGGAACATTTCAAAAAAAGCCATTAATTTGAGGAGTTCACWAAAAACAGTATTTGTATCTGATGATCTGATAGGATTCCAGCTGGAGAATACCACTTTGATTTATGAAAGGGTTTGTTTTTCTTTCCCTRTTTTCAGATAGATTTGTAATGCACAAAGGTGAAATGCTGGATACCTAARCCTAGATTCAGGCTTCCCTTAGCCAGTATTTGCCATTAAATTCTCAAATACATCAAGCATATTCACATTCTGCAGCCAGAGATAACSTAAAACACGATTGCAAAGGTGGGTTCTGCCTCTCTGGCACTGTGAAATTACAGTTACAATAATTTAATTAAACATGGCCATTCATATTTACAATAGGCCTGATAATTGGTAAAGAGAATTAATCTGAGAAACCTGGATATGGTAAGCTCTGGCTTGCTCAGCAACTTCGAGCCTCACAGTTTTTGGGGTTCCATCAGGATGCTTGGGTGTTTAACAGGAATAAATCAACAAGCCACTTGTGTCCTTCAGCCTTAAAAGGCTTATGGGTGAGAGAGGATCTAAAACTGTTCAGTCAATAGAGCACCCTGATACACAGGTTAACATAAAGGTGGAAGCTGGAATACCAGCCRGGGAAAGGACCTTCAGGAATCAGCTTAGTTTCTTGACATTTTTTGCTTCTTCAAACAAACTAYCTCCATTTAAAAAGCCATTTCCAAAAAATCTGTCTTCTCTGATAGGAAAATGTTCCATTACAGATAATTGTCAGGACAGGCAGATTCTCCCCTGGGTCACCAGGCCCTCAACAGTGACATGCTCCTGGAGGTCCATGGCAGAGCTGGAGGGCACAGAGCTCTGCGCACTGAGGAGGCTGGAGCAGGCTGTAACCTGCTTGTTCTGTCATGAGGACAGACCCTGTCAAAGAGAAGATTCTCATGCCTGTCAGCTAATAGTGTACCCTGCCCTGGCATTGTAGTGGAAACGGCTGTGCTTTCTGAAGGCGTCATCTTTGACATGAGACATAAAACCACACATGTTTGTCATTTCTATATTTAACACACCGATGTTGAGCATGGGGAGGAAAGAATAGCTTCTGCTAACATACATCAGAAATGTCTTTTGAGAGGTGGCATGTAAAAACCATATCCCCAGAAAAGATGTTTAGTAATTACTAAAAACTGTGATGCTAGCACTGCTTTTCCAAGTGACTAGATCCCACTTTTCCAAGGAAAGACTTCAAAAGTACAAATATAATAAATTTACAGATTATATTCTTGTACAATTGTATGGTCACCACCGACAAAAAAATCTATGACCTCAACAGAGGACCACTGTTAAGATATCAAAATCATCTAAATAATCTATTCCATTTATTATTCAAGTAATATTATTTACTATAGTATTTATAGTGTGAATGATGCTCATATGTTAAACAAGCACCTTATTGTCTCAAATGCCTAGACTTTTATGCACACATAAAAATAAAAAATAATACCAACCATTGGAAAAAAAGCAAATTTTGTGGTCAAAATATTCAAGTATTGTTCATATTATGTAATTAATTCTGTAGGTGTGGCTTGATCACATACAAYATGATAGATTATTTGGAGCACAGGCACTGGCAAGCCTGCTGCAGTCCCAGCTGGCCTGTTGCCTGGGCTATACATTATACATATAAAACGTTYCTTGGGCCTGAGATTCAATATTCAACAACATCACCTACATTGATGTCCACACACAATGGCACAGCTRTAGGAAACGTGGCAGCAGAGAGAGACAGCTCTGGCAGCAATCCTTGCCGAAGGGGCCGCTGCTGCCCAGGGAGGCTCAGGAGCCACCAAAGGGAATGGCAGTTCATGCCAGAAAAACAGCACTGACACATTCTCCCCATCCCCACCCTTGTGAAATGAAGAGGCCATTAGAAGCCAGAAAATAAATCTATATTGAGATACTGCTAATGTTCTAACAAAGTGACACAAACAAGTTACACCTCTATCAACTCACCTTCTTCCTACTCTAGGTATTTATAGCAATCTCTCGAATTTTACTGATATACCATAGTCTATTAACTGTGCTGATCCCCCACCCCTCGCCTCCCAAAAAAAAGCAGGATAAACAAGGGACAAAGTGAAAATTTTAAAATAGAATTTCCTCGCCTCAGTTTATTTAAGTTAGATATTTAGGATGAGCTTATCAAGCCAACTGGTGGGCATCCTGCACATGGCATAGCACCTAGCACCAGCTTCCTGCGTGTGCTGAATCATGGCAACTGATTTTACAGGAGCCCGTGGTACATTCACATACCAGAGAGCAGAAACAAGCTTTTTATTATGACAGTCTCTTAATTAGACAKTTGTTAATAAACTAAGTAAAAAAAACCCAATTGACTGACTATTAAATGACCTTAGAATAAAATGTGCTGTTACTATACTTGAGCTAGAACAGTGCAAGTAAATATCTCTAAAAGAAAAAGCAAAGTCTTCTATGACAGAAACCAATTTGATATGGAAATGGGTCAACAGTTGCTTAAGATGTAGCACAGTTTTGATTTGATCTGCTATATTTGGACTCTGTAAGAGGCGCTTCCAGTAACATCGGTATTGCTTATACATGAGACTTTTGCATAATCACTGTATGAAGCATTAGAATTCTTCAAACCGAGAATGATTTTCAAAACGATTATATATATCTATGTTAATAATGTGGATGCAACAGTATTTGCTGAAGAAAAAGAACAACTGTTTTCTAAAACAATTAGGATTCATGATAWATTGCTTGGCAGACTATTGTTCAAAAGCCTACACAGTCCTTATCCAAAAGAAGCCCAAATGCAGCCATGGACACCAAGTTATGCTTAACAYTTAGCTCAGAATACACATGGGTCAAACAAGCAGAAATATAAAAATAAGTGGACATACATTTGTTTTACAAATGAAATTTTGTATTTGTAGCAACTGTTTTGTAGATTGCTGCTTTTCAGACATGATCACAGTTTGAGTTGTTCTTGTCCTAAGGAAACAATCTGATTTAATTTTCAGGTTTTTCTTTCAAGGACATTGTATAACATTTTTTACTTCCACATATCTCAGCTGTTAGCTTTCCAGTCCACCCTGTTATTTCTCTCAAGTCCCTAGTAAACTTCGTGTCACCGGAAGGATTAATCTCATTTCACTCCTGAAAACTATCATTTCACCATGCTTACCATGTTAGGGAACCTACCCCAGCCAGCAGGGAATGTTCCTTTTTTTTTCATGCTTGGCCTCCACTCACACTTGCGACCAATACAACTGTGTTGGTTCTTCTTTGYCCTTGCATTCCGACCTTGGGAAGAAGAACACACATATGTAACATCTTCCTTTAAGTGCGCAGCAACAGTGAATATAAGCACTCACATTCTGAAAGTGAAGTGCAGGCATTAAATCAGCTATTGACACCTGCAGAAGGATCAGAGGAATTTGACCATGGCCATAGATGAGATCCTAGGAGCCCTCACAGCACACAGCCATGATCAGCAGCTAGGCATGGGCAAACTTAAAAAAACAAGAATCACAGTGACCATTTTTAATTTGTCTCTGTGTGTTCTTTGACATTGAAAAAGGACACATTCAGAAAATAYTATCGTATGTCATAACATTAGCATATTATCTCTGCAGAGACATAAATGAGTTATTGYAGCCATAGCCAGCCCGAGGTTTGCTGAAATCAAAGGGAGGTGGGAATGTTAGATATTCACACAGAAAATAAAATAAGACAAAAATGAGCCAGGCTATTTGTGATTAATAATAGTGCATCTAAAATCAACATGAAGTATAATTTCATGGGTCACTAACCTYTACATAGTCCACATGAATATCCATTGGATTTCCCTGTCCGTTCTACTCCTTATACGCCATTAAAGACCATATTCTGAGAACAAAAGTCTCTACAATACATGTCTCCACCAGGGTACAGCCCACTCCCTTGAAGCATATTTTAACCTAATAATTCCTATAGCATATTGCAATTTTTCAGACTAACTGCTATTAGTGAAAACCCAACTATTCAATCCTATGTCTGGCTCTGTAACAGATGTCATACATATTGTTTAACAAGTAGTTCATGTCTCTTGACACCATTTTACCACTTGTAAAATAAGAATGCTATGAGATCATTGAATGGTAGACATTATAGAAGTAGAAAGCATTGACTATTATTTGTTGTTTTATTATTATTTAATGTAACATATGGATGCAAAATTCTGGCTTGTTTGACCAGGAAGACAGCCCTATATGTTTAAAATTAAATTAGCATAGAAAAAAATTAAGCAAACAGACTATCTCAAACAGGAAATGAAATAAACAGTATGGAGCTCTTTAAATACATAACAAGTAATCAGCAAAAGGGCTGTGAACGGAACCTGAGTGGGAAGCTTGTGACCAGTGAGGCTGATACTGCTGGAAGCCTGAATGAAAGTTAAAAGGCTCCATGACTAGGCCAGACTATACAGGCAATTAGAAGTGCTGAATGTTGCCAAGGCATCAGGCCAACAAGAATTACAACTCAACAAACTGAATGAAGGAGAGTGGGGGGAGGAAAAAAAAAAGAAAAAGGAAAAAAAGGAAAGGCTTTAATTAAATATTTGAGATCTCACAAGGGATGGGGAAAGTGCCAGGTAACTGGAAGATGGTTAACTAAACAGAGGGGGTTGTTCACTCATTAATGCGTGGGGGAATTTACAAGTGTAACTTCTAGTACCATTAATTGGAGCTACAGTAAATGAGTGATGCCAGTGTACATTAGTGGGAAAAGGCTCTTGTTACTTTGTCTGGTCTTACCTGGTAAGACCAGACTTTGGAGAGCTATGGAATGATATATGGATCTGAATTTTTAAAGTCACCAACATGGAATTTCTTGAAACAAAAATTCCTACTTCTTTGAGTGCAGGATGRTCCCAGAATAATGCAATGTTTTCATAAGAACTTTCCTTAGAACCATTTTTTTGAGAATTGTGCAAAGATTTACTCTCCCCTGCACCTCAGAAAACCCAAAATGACCATAACATGTCATGACCACGTGTCAGGTTCAGAGTGGATTAAAGAGCTTCATTTCTGCAKTTCCTTGTCAGAAGGGTCGCCAGTTGGGATGGTTTGATTGTGCCTGTGCTGAAATGAAACAGGGAAATGAAGCAAGAAATCACTTGCCTGCAAAGAAACTGTAAGAAAGAGGAGAACAGAGGTGCTTGTGAAAGGACCCAACAATGGTGAGGGTGGAGTAAGAACTGTAAATTCTTACCGATGTCTAAGACACCAATGGATTCAATTTAGACACTCTATAGATGCCATTACTTCAGGTGAGCTTATATCCATTTTTATGCAGCTCCAGATTCCATGGCTTTTACAACAAATATCACATGTCAAATCTTAAATGCATGTTAGTTATCATACATCATTTTGCTATCCACTGTTCCTCCACTAAATCTGAAGTTTGCTCAAAACAAAGTTTTAATGGTCATTGTTCCTATAGCACTACAGTAAAGGCAGAAATTACTTAACAGTGAAGAAGAGATTTGTATTTTTTTCAGCCTCAATCAAAGAAATTTTGGAATATGCAAAATATGCTATATTTTCAGAGCCCATGAATGAAAACCAGAAATATATGTTTTAGTAACACTTTCAGGTACATGAAATGRAGAAATAAGGTCCAGGAAGCTCATGTCATGGTCCTGTATTGGTTGTTTTATCACTATTTCTAAGTGGAAAGGAGAAACCATCAGAGTTTCAGAGCATGGCATTTAAAAAAGGGCAGAATTCAGCATCTGTTCTACACGTGACTATATTTCATGGGACGGTTTGGAATAAGAAATTTATTTTAAAAATCCCCACATTAAAAAAGGCTATAAGCCTTCGCATTCTTGAAGCCATATAAAACCTTGTTAAAACTCAGGATGCCCTGAGATGTTCAAGAACTTGATGTCTCAAGTGAAATGTGTTCTTACAAGCACATTCAAAAAGATTTAGTATTCTCAACAATTACTAATGCTTTACCAGAAAAGCAGCCAGGTAGCCACTTCAATAAGCCCACCGTTGCTTAAACTTGGACTCCTATTTCATTATAGAAATAATATAATACACCTTAAAGAGTAAAGGAGAGCATTAGAACAATAAATTAAAATTATTACTACAACCAACAGTAAATCAGAAAGATAACCATTTAAATGTTTGCAGTGCTTGAAGACAAATTTCTGGTCACCTTCACAGAATTTACCTTACAAAAAGTAGCTGCCAAGAAATATTGGTTCTTCTTTTCTTGCCTAACCCTYATGGTAATACAGACATCTGTAAAGGACAGAACAGATCCACATCCACAATTGCTATGAAAGAGATTTTATTTCAAAAGTACATCCTTTMTGGCCATAACAGAATTAAATACTGGACAAGAATCAATTCAGCTACTATTTTTCTGTAGAACTTAAATGCTGACAGAAGAGCCAGTCAATGTTACTAGCCAAATCTGCTAAATTTCTCAAGATTAAGAYGKGAAAAAATGGAAAATTTTCACATTAAGGTGGTGGGCTATATTGTAGCTTAATTTATAATTTCCAGGCGTATAAGGCAAGCATAGACAGACCATATGTCTTTTCTTGGCCTTTAAATGCTCCTATTTTCCACTAGACTTGCCTTTTTCTCCATCTATTGGCAACCATACCATTTGCTATTCAGGTGATTGGCTGTAATGAGCCAACTCCTGTTTCCATATGAATAACCACTTTTTTCCCCAATTACTTAAGCTGCCAGCAAGTCACTGGTGTCATGTTCTTTGATGCAAATCTGACTGTCAATAGAGAACAGGACCACATAAAGGGAGAATTTATGATGACACCCTTAGCTTAATATTTTTTGTAAATGCTATTCAGTTTAGCTTCCAAGGAACATGGGGAAGGCACCAATGGTCCACAGTAAGAAGTAAGAATATCTTTAATTGGCTTTGTGCTCCACATGCCCTTGTAATCAGCCTTCCCATATGGTAGTCTGAAATAAATTTATCAATCTCAATTTATGTATTTATGTCACTTTAAAAGGTCCATTTTAGTCAATATCAAAATCTATAAAATGTCAGGTTTAATTTTAAAATTGTARTTAAAAAAGTTAAAACACTGAATACATAGTTTGATATTTATAATTTCATTAAATAAGCGACACACAGAAAAGCATGGGAGAGGGGATTTTCTGAGGCAAATGAACACCAGTTATTAACAATACAAGAACTAAATACATAATTTTAACTTACTTTTTTAAAATTACATTTCTTGTTAAAYCATTCCTAAGTGGGCTTGGATATTTTTTCACTTAAAGGGAAACAGCCTACACTTTGCAAGCCAGGAGACCTCATTCATGAAATGCACCATGATAAATGTGATYATGGGGTGAGGGCTGAGCAGATTCCTTGCTAGGGTTGGCACTCCTGACTGCAAGCATCATGTTTGATAGCAAATAGCTACAGACTAAACTATTTTCCATTTTWAAAAACTGTGATATTAAAATTCTAATACAGAACAATGAAAGCAATAGTACCCACTATTCAAAGCTGTGTCTATTTACTGCCCACCTTCAAACCCATTTGAGGTATCATTTCAGGATGCCTCTCCAGATCTCTATGAAGTAGATTTTCCAATAGTTGCTCCTTTTCTCCAGGTGATTCCAGTTAAACACCATTTTAAGCATCTGAGTAATTTCATGAACATCTGCTTCTGCAATATAGACACCAACAGCCAATCTAAAGAGAAAGACAAATTCAGTCCATATTTGAAACTGCTATTGGTACGACAAACCTCAGACTCAGTTCTGCATGTGCAGAAACCTGCAGTTTCCAGGTGCTCCCAAATGGGACTTTACCTATGAACTAATTAACTCCTATAGGAAGTTCTTTTGTAAGAGCAGGTATCCTTAACAAGCACTGCTCTTTTGCTGAAAGGGTTTCTGGATTCATTTTTTTATCATTGAAAACACAATAATAAATAATTGTTTTCATAAAGTTGACAGCACTTTTCGTAGATCTGAGACAAAACAAGAAGTCAGCAAAGGGAAGAGAGGTAAAAAGCAAAAATATTTCTTTAACAGTCTGCTAAGAAGTATATCATCTCTGATTGTGCCCATTTACAAACAGGAAAGGTCCTGTCTAAGYTTTGTAAGCAAAAAGAGAAAATAAATCCTAAACCTGAAATTCATTAGTGAAGTATATTTAATACCAAATGAAACAAAAACAAATGTCAAATTCAGTGGGCTTAATTAACCTCACATATAGAAATATATTTTTAAGTTTAAAGTTGTTGTTAAATGACAACCTGATTTTTTATTATTATTATTATTATTATTGTGCTAAACCCTGATTTTAGGGGCACATAAAATCAGAGCAGCTCACAGGTTTCTCTGATTATTCAAGACAAGGACTGGATTTGACTCTGTACTATCATGGTTTTCTCCCTACATGCAGAATAACACATAAATAATAGGATATAAACGTTGTCRTTCATTAACTTTGGTTCAGAAGTCAACTAGAATGTGTACAGTTATTCTACAGGTTTTTTCACCAATGCATTTTCGAAGGTGTTTTAAGAGTATTGCCTATTATAAAGTATGCACTCYAGCAAAGCTGGCTGCCCCTAACTCTAAAGGAACATTGCAGATCAGGTACCAGAACAGGGGCGTTTAGGCCTGGAAGGAACAAAGAGATGCCTGATTGCATTTCCTAAAGTTAAGGTACCTGCCTGTTCTCTAGCTGCCTAAACGCTTTAAAATCTTTWAAATACTAATGGACTAATGCAAGGCACAGACTAGCTGGTGCCTACATTTGAAATCTGCTCTCAAACCTCATTTGCAGATTGGCCAGATGGTCATTAGTGTGGAGGTGTTCTCCAGGCAGACTTGCTTTCAGGGCAGGGATTTTTAAATTTTGGAGGGGGTTGGGGAAGCAGAAAAGGAAATCTTTTTTTGGGTTTGGATTTTTTTTTTAAAGGATTGGAGGGTTTTGGGGTTTTTGTTTTTCAGTTAAGATTAGTAACAGCTAGGAAAGGGTGAATAAAAGCTGAGCTACAASAGAATATTCTCTAGTTTGGTGTATTTAAGAAAGTGCTTGCAATTTAATCCAGAGAGACCAATAAACAGAAGACTAAAATAAAAAGGCAGAAGGCTGCAGTGTCAAAGTGCTGTTAAAGTACATGAGAAAAGCAATTCACTTGGGGTTCACTGTAACACTTCTAATAATGAGCTTCCCATATTTAGACACAAGAGATAGCAAATTCAAACCCCCTGGAAAGGATACAATACAGTTATACAACAACATAGCAAACTGTATTTGTTTTGTTATTACTACCTATGCACCCTATGGTTTCTTTAGGGAAGATGATATGATATCTTCATACCGCAGTGTGTAAAACAGCCTGAAATCTCTCTTTGACACCAGTAATGCACCAAAATCCTTCCTAAATATTGAAAGACCTCCAACTTGATGCTAAGCTTGATCTTACTCATCACTAAAAAAAATAAATGTTTTGTTACTGCATTTCTCTCTGAGAGGTTTTCAAAATCCTTCCAGTCAGTACATGAGATAGGATACATATTGTCGGGGATAAGTTGTTAAAGTGAATTTGAAATGTGCTTCTCAAAATATCGTTTACACATTTACCAGATGGTAAAATAAACATGTAAATTGTTATCGAGTATACACCAACTTTATACTACAATTTTACCCACTGTAGAAATGGTGTAAAAATGTTGAATATAGTGTTACTTGTTCATTTAATAGTTTATTAACATTTTAAATACATTTGGAGAACAGGTTTACTTTCAAAGAAAAATGAATACTTACAAAAGCAGAATTTTAAGCCACTAATCAGGCCAAATTAATATACTGCCTTCTCCATTTATCATTTACCTTATCAATAATATGATTAACATAATTATAGTTGATTTCTAAGTATTTGCATATGCATAGATGTTATACATGTTTAATGGTATGGGTTTTAAAAGATAAATTTAAGTTGAACAAAGTGCTATAWAATGAATTTTAATAAGTATAGTTACCAACATCTTAGTTAAATGATGCGTGTTTTAGGGTTGTCCTGGGGAGACTTGGGATTTGGACTCAATGGTCCTTTTGGGTTCCCTCCAACTGAGTCTATTATGTGATTCGTAAGTAGCTGCTATTAGACCAACAGGTCCGTTTGTCACTGGAATTTACTCTTTCAAGACCCACCATACATGAACAGAATTAAAAATATGTGAATACTTTATGTATGACAAAGTAAAAGGYGTGTGCTCACAACTCTTGTCTCAAAGAAGACAAGCAGTAAAGCAAATATTTAGCAACAGGCAGGAATTAAAATCTTCAGCAATAGGCAGGAGTTAAAATCATCAGCTCAAGGAGTAACCCTTGTCCTTCTCTAAAATAAGAGGTCCCATGCATGTAATCACCTGCTAATGGTCTTGGTAGAAGACAGCAGACAAAGAATTTTGATGGAACACTATTGCTTGTACTAGTTATGATTGGTCTCTCCTTTTGCAATTCTGTTTCTACCAACCCAGTTCATCAATTACACTGTGCTAGAGCATTTCCTTTTTCACCTTTCAGACTATGCCAATTCCTTGTTTTTAGAAAAATAATTTTAATATTTTGCTGTGTTAGTTTTAGGATCTTGCCTCACCTATGATGACATACATTGGCTCAGTATATTTTCAGTCTCAGGCCCCCAGTAGACTCTGAATTATTTCCTCTTTAGATATGAGTTTATCARTTAGCCTCCAAAATACCTAATGACTTCTTTGGTCATTCCATGATAGGGGCTTAGCTGCTTACACATCCTGTGGGAATTATTTTTTTCAGAGGCTTTCCACAGCATCTAAACTCAGTCTGACACCTGCCATGAAGCTCCTGTTTATGATTAAATTGTGGCTTTACTATCATAGACCTTCACCAGTAAGGTGTTACCACACAAATATGAAAGATACATGATTTTCAAAACTACTAGCACAGAGCTAACTCAAGATAAATTAACTTTATTAATGAATTCTGGAGGAACTTGCATATCTAACAAATATCCTCTATCAGTAGATGCCACAACATGAACTCTTAACCAAAATTATCTTTAAATAATATCRCCCCTATGCAAGGAGCTAGCAGAAAAGTAATAGGCAATAGGCTTTAACAAACCTGTCTGGTTTTCTGACTCAGACTAGGAAAGACTGTAATTTAAGATTCAGAAGTCAAAAGCTGCTCCATACTGGGTATGCTCCATATTTTATCAGTGCTCCAAAAGAATCTTTTAGGGAAAGCCAAAAAACAATCAATTGCCATGTGAACACTTTTAAATCATGGCTTGGAATGTCCTGCTCTACAGAATCACAGAACCATCAAGGTTGAAAGAAACTTTAAAGATCATTGGCTGAAATCATCAACCCAGCACCACCAYAATCATCCCTAAACCATATCCCCAAGTGCCACATCCTGACTTCCACTGRGTATTTCCCAAAACAAGTCCACCACCTCCCTGGGCCTAACCACTGTTTCAATGAATTTTTTTTTCCAGTATCTAATCTGAACTTTCCCCAGTGCAAATTAAGGMCTTTTCCTCTCATCCTTTTTCTTGGAACATGGCAGAAGAGACCAGCCACCASCTCCTTTCAGGCAGTTGTAGAGAGCAACCTACCTTTTGGATTACAATCTGCAGCTGAAGTATTTTGCAAAAATAAACAGAAATACATATTGAAAAGACTGCAATAGTAAGGGTTCCATTTGAGAATAAATTATAATTTAACTTAATTAAATCCAAAATCTTTGGAATGGTCTGGTTTAGAAATCATTGGGCAGAAGCATAATTTCAAACTTGAAGAAATAGTCTAAGTGGGATAGGGAGAAGATGGATGTACACGGATAGGAGGTGTTCAACAGCACACAGTTACCATTATACCTCTATTATGAATCAAGAAATATATGGGGAAGCTTAAGAGTCTGACTCCCAAAATCCCTCATGCATTCAAGGCCTGTGCTGGCTTTGGTGTATGCACAGGTACCATAGACTGAACCACTAAACATGAGAGGGAGCTGCYGAAGAAAGCAATGCCTTCAAAGCCTGAGCCATGGAGCACCAAACACCTCTGCCAACTAACTTCGAAGCAGAGCCTGAGCCAACACTTCTGTAAAGACAGGGTGAGCACTGAAAACTTGTAGCATATGCTGCTATTTACATAACTAATTGTAGCATGCACAGTCAAAAAACAGCCTCTAGCTTTAGCATATACATGCAAAATAATTGATTTTATTATGTACAGAAAATTAGAAGCTGTCAGAAACAAAGCCACTAGTAACAGCCGCGAGGAAGAATTTCGAAGATTCGTCGCCTAGATTGCAGAGGCTAGTCTTCACACAGTTGTGAGGTTTACAGCTAGAATATAAATCTAGACAAGATTCAGTGACAGCTGATACCCTATCCAAGCTTTCGGTAAAACTGACATACACACACCATAGACTGATGGTGGAGACGCTCAAGAAAAATATTCCCAGTCTCAGACTGGCTGTGGTTTGTCATTGCAGGCATTGTGATACAAGATGAAACTTTGCAAAGGGTATTGCAAATGTAATAATAACAACCTAATCTCACACAAAATAAAAAAGAAGAAAAATGTGATGGCATGGAATAAAAGCACTAGCTGAGTTGCTCCTAAATCTCAGCTGAAAAATAGAAGGATGCCAAGATGGGAAAAAATATGGAAGATAAAGCTGCATTGCACTGAGTACTTTTTTATGGAAAAAGAAAACAAACCAAAAACCAAAAACCTCAGTAATTCTCAGCCAAAACAGTGCTTATGTGTAATCCAAAAAATATGCATATTAGTTACAGAATGTTCTATTATTCAGAAATAATATTATTTGAGACATTATTTAATCCTATAGATTAATTCTATATTGGCAAAACATGACACTGTTTTGTTGCAATTACAGAGCGGACTAGAATTTTTACAAGTTTAAACATTTTTATAAAATAAAAAATTTTAAGTAGGTTATTTTAAGATATCTTCTTGCCAATTACCATTTTAAAAATGGTGTTAAAATTTTAATTTTTTTTAAATTCAAAAAGTTAYTACAAATCAAAGTAGATCAGCAGAGGCCCCATAAATTAAAATGCAACACCCATAAAAATAGGAGTTCACCTGTTACATGCTGCTGAAGAAAAAGCTCAGAAATTGACACTGATTCTACAACTGCAAAACATGTTTTACATTTTAGRTTCTTCTAAATTGTGTCATGTTAAATGTTTTATATGAGTTAAACCCTTTACAATCACAAGGAAATATATGTAGATGTAAATTTGGAAGTTTTGGTACAAAGGAAAGCAGCCTTGCTTGGATCTCATCCTCTTTTCTAATCGTGCTTTCCGTGTTTAAGCATCCTCCACAGCAGGAGTTAAAAGAGAAAGCACTCGTCTACATACTCAAGTTCTACACACAACAAGCCATGGAAGAGCCAGTGAAGTGCCCCCCAGTCAGGAAAAGGACAGTGGAGAGAAAGTGGAGAGCTCCTGGGGAGCTTTGGAGAACTACCAGGGGAAGAGAGCAGAGGCTACCTGGGGACTGCTGGGGTAGATGCATCAGCTCGGAGCTCTGCTGCTTCTCCACCCGGGAATTCAGCGCTCGCACGCATCATCCAAACAACCCTCGGAGAGCAGGTCTCGGGTTAGAGATAAGCCCATCTCCTACCTGCCTGTGAAAGGGATCACCAGCTTCCTGCTGTCCTGCCCCTCCACCCACCAGCCTGGCAGCTGTTCCCATGCAATAGCACCATCACCATCCAAGTGACTTCAGAGAGCTGAGCTGACAGCAAAACAACCCTCGTGAAAAGGGTTGAGTACACAGAACTACACTTGAAATCTCCTAGAGCCTTATCCTGAGGCAACTGTAGATATTAAAACAAAGTCAAAATTAAATATAGCTACTCTTTAGCACATTGTGTATTTAGCACAGGCATTGGCCTTGTCCCTCTATAACTGGGAAATGTGACCGCAGTGACAGAATCGCATTTTAATTACCGGGGAGGGGGGACAGAAACRCCCCAAAACCCACAACAAAGAGCACTGCCAAAGCAGAACAGACTYGGGCCCTGATCCTACGAAGACTTATGTGCACATATACACTAAATTTTACACTGTTATAGGACAATCATTTGTGTTGTTTCTCCAGTCACGGTGTATTTGGAATATATTTGTAATGGACTACTTTGGGATTTGCCCTTTCAGGTTCATCTAACTAAATGGCCTGTGGGGCAATACAGTCTTGAAGAAACCTTATGTTCACATGCCATAAAAATTTTTTTTTATTTTAATTTTTTAGGCCCATATTTTATTCCTGCCATTATATTTCACATTTAATTGCGTTTACATTGCTTATGTAAATGAATCAGTTTGTGATTTTTTAAAAAATACAATTTAGAAATAATTTTCACTTATAATGATCAGGGAGAAGTTATAAGTGAACAACACAACAACTTAAACAGTGAAATGTTTAAAAATACAATACGAAATGTTAATATCAGAGGGGGTTTTAATATTTAACACAAAGGAAAAAAAAGGAGCTACACTGGATAACACTTCAAAAAAGGTGAAAAGGATTTGGGCATTACAAAATCCTAAACACTTACAAGAAGAATTGAAATATGTGGTTAACTTCTTTCCATTCAATTTCTAAACAATAATTCTATATTTAAAGAATATAGCTAGTTTAAATATTACCCCCAAAAGGGGCCAAATTCTTTGGTTTGGTGTTTTACACACACCAAACAAATTGCTTTTGAATCCATTATTAAGACATTTAAATAAGACAATTAAATCATCAGAATCCACCTTGACAATAAGCAAAAAGGAAGCTTCAATTATTCTTACAATGTAAACAGAAACAAAAATGTGAGTAGAGTAAGATATCCATTGATGTTTTCATAATTAYTTTAACACAGAAGAAACAAACTTGYATATCAATTTGTATATTAATTAGTACTTGGTCCYATTCTTCCCATCAAGTAGCACCTGCTTTTGATAAACCACAAGAGGAGACAATCAATCAGATTGTGTCAATAAAAAGCTGCAATGAACTACTGAAGCCCATGAAATGACATAACTATACACCAGCTGAGGATTTAATCCATGCTATTCTGACCCTAACTCTGCAACAAATGCCGTCCTCAATGCATAACTGAAATAACTGCTCGATGATGTCCCAAGAATAAAACCATAAAAAGTGTGAAAGTCATTTAGAACCACAAGCACTGGAGATTTTTCAGTAAGATTTTCATAATTTCTAAATGCAGGTAACTGAACCACTTGGAGATTTTTKAAAAATGTCCCTTCCTCTCATCACTTACGTACAGTGGGTTCCATAGGAAAGTCAGGAACTAACAACAGAAAGCAAAGCCTTTTACCTCTTCCTCAATACCTTGCATCTAACTCAGGGGARATGTTCCTTCTCCTCATGTAAGAGTTAACTGARCTTCCAGGAGAGAGCTTACCCAAAGCCTAAAGTAACACCTCTGTACAAAAGCCTGATGCTTTAGAAGTACAGTGGGAATGCAGTGGGAATGTGGGGAGAGGGGAGATGCTGAGAGGGTTTGCAGAGAGGGGATGCGGTGTGAGGAGCAGCTCTCTCCGAGTCACTGCACCACAGATGTCAGTGACACGCAGGCACTGCTCACAGGGCAAGAGGCAACACAGGGGCTGCTCCTGCCAGGCCCTTATGTGGATTTCCCAGACAATGTGGGTTGAGCCCCAACTTTCCCCAAGGCCAGAGAGCAGCCACTKTATTTCCACAGGGTCTCCAGCAAGGTCTGGGACTGAAGGGTGAGAGTGCAGCACAGATATTTTGAGTTGGAAGTCAAAAATGTGACAGCAAACATTTCCCAAGGGGAAATAACYTGTAATCAGGGTGTTGATCAATCACAAAATACATTTTTTAGCTTACATTTATGATTTCGGTTTAATTCTCAGTGGGTGGRTGGGTGTCTTCATCTAAACTAGGACACCTTTCAGCAGCCTAAAATTTCTTTTGACTCAAAATATCCATGTTGCTCTTTCACCCTTCAGTCCCAGGCCACTGTCTGCTTTTTGGCTAAACAAAAGCAGCCAATGTGTAAATAAAATGATTTAGGAAAGAAACTTACTTACAAACTGAATTCCGTAGCATGGCCCACAGAAACTGACGTGACTTTCARAAAGTTTAAATTATGTACCAGTGCCATCGGTGTTTTTAAAAAAATTACCCAAACAAGCCAAAAAAATATATTTCAAATGACTGAAGTGGGAGCTCGAATGATGTGCTTTCATAACTCATCAATGCAGTGTTTCTGCTATATTAAAAAAAAATCAAATTATTAAGTGTATCCTAAATCAGTCAGTCACTTCAAGGTATATGACTATCACAATTATTGAAAAAGGCCTTGATCCTGAAAACATTTATGTCTGTGAATTTTTAGACAAGTGAATAGTCTTTGTAGGACTGACCTCTTACTTTACGTTGTTCACACATATGAACTTGTATGCACGATCAGAGACTAAGGCAGAAATACACATTTACAAGCTATCAACATTTTACCTAAAATGTCTCTTAAAATGGATTCAAAGTCTTTACCAGCTGTTTCTTATTTAAAGCATAATATCAGTGTAATGGTATAAACAGTTTTACATAGAAGTACCTGAAGTTTACATCCTTTTTGCCTTCAGTTAAAAAAAAAAAAAATTGGCCTAAAAAGTCGACTTAAGACCAAAAAGATCATTGATACTCGTATCAGCCCCTTAGAATTAGAAGCACTCCAACAATGACAAATCACGGYGATAGCATGAATAAAACATCACAGGTTTTATTGTGTAATACATTTTATAAGGTCAAAAGTTAAACCTAATCAGCAATGGCAGCCTTGGATTCTAATTGATTTAAAATTATTCTACATCCAAGRAGTAAACTATTACATATGCTCAAAAAAAAATCAAGAGTTAAATATATATATTTCAACCAATATCTGTTTTTTTCAGGCATGCAAATTTGAACAAATGGACACCTTTCAAGCGACCATGCTCTGAAATAAATTCTGATGCTTTTGTTTGCATTTCCAGATTAATACGCATTCTGATAAAAGCATGAAATATTACCAGTAAGCTGYGTGGCTCTCTAGACCTACCACAAATATATTATCTGGAAAGAGCTGGATACTGAACRCAAACAGGCTGCTGCCTTCCCTCTACTTATCACTCTGCTGTTTCAATATTTTTTTCTTTGACTTTGCCCCCATATCTCAGCAAGTGACACATTCCCTACTGAAAACCACATTTATGACAGGTTTTAATACTTAGAATGAAAACTTGTGCCCATTCTGCACAGAAAGTACCTGAAAAGTGTACTTTCATGCAAAATCCTTTTTTTGTGCTTTTCCCAATACACACTTACTCTTTTTTTGTATCAGAGATYTAAAATTGTCCTATGCAATTTAAATAAGATTTCCAAAAACAGTAACCTTTTTACAGGGAAAAATCAGAGCATTTCCAGTTGACAAAATAATTTGCGAGGGACATGCAAAGCACCTGAAAAAACAGACTGCAAAGAAACCATTTTAACTATAGCAACAGCACTCACTGCATAATGTTAAAAGGAAAATTATGCAATTAGGTCTCTTATCAGACTTATGAAAATTCAGATTATGCCATTTGGGGGAATAAAAAAAGAAAAATCATTGTTCACCGCATCTCCCTTGAGCACTACCTAGGGGAGGGGAGTGATGACCAGACAGTGAAAATTAAGAACATGTCCCACCTTACGCCTATTCTGCCAATCTGTCGCAGTTGTTCTTCTAGCTCCATAGGTTTACATGATTTTTTTCCACTAATTTTTTTTTTTTTTTTTTTTTTTTTTTTTTTTTTTTTTTTTTTTGCTGACAAGTAATACAAGACAGATTCTTGCCTTCTTAGGATCTTGCAATCTAGTTTAGACATAGCACGTCAAGTGGTGATGAAAGAAGGTTAGGGTGGGTTTGAAAAGATGAGGATTCCAACAGTAAACGATGCAGAGACATCAGTTTGGTAATGTACACATGTTTTGCATGATTCATTGGACCAAAATGGCCAAAGGAACTTAAAAAGCTGTCAAAGGCATCTTTACCTCTGACCTACCTAGTCATCCATCTGCTTCCTCATACTGTCAATCAAAACCCTCCTATCCTTATCACTATTCTATTACACACATTTTCCACAACCATTTCTCCTCCAGCTCTTAAAAAATATCTTAGCAAACATTTCAATCAGTCATTAAAAACCTTGTTAAAATATGCAATGTGTCATCAAATATGCATAGCGTACTCGTGCAAAATCTGTAGAGCGTAAATCACTGTATTACATTTGATATAGTATTAATGTGAAACATCATAGGAAGYATTACCAATAGGAACTTTGAATTACTTTCTACAAATTTGTGCTTAATTTTGTGTTATCTTAAATAAAGGAAGGGCAATTGAATATTTTATTTTACAAAATAATTAAATTAAAACCCATTCAGCATGCCTAGAATAATTATATAAATAATACTTCTCATAAAATTCATGCGATTAATTGCTGTTCTAACAAATTCATACACGGGGGTTTGCKTCAACTAAACTGCACACGCTGCAATTTATACACACCGGGTCAAAACCCGCACATTCACTCTTCGGTGAGCATAAACGCTTTAACGTTTGTAAACATATGTTTAGGAGATACACAGGTGCACTTCTAAAAATAATATTCTAAAAAAATTATAATAGTAGGAAAGTGACCTACCGACAGRAAATAGCCTTTTTAACTTCTGCAGCCCTTATCTCTTCCAGCCTCTCGCACAAATAGTTATGGAATTATCCTGTCGAAATAGTTATGGAATAACATCAACCACTCTCCACAGGAAAGAATTTTGTTCAGACCTGTCACACGTTACGTATTTATCCCAGACCTGCTGGATAACCCCCGCTAAATAAAACCTGGCGGAAGCTCCCTGAGGAGCGGTGTGCCCGGGGACAGCCCGGCGGGCAGCAGCCCCGGCACCGCGGCAGCAGCGGGGAGGCGGCCGGGGAACGCCGCGGTGCCTTGGCCCGCTCCCTTTGCCCCCTCGGGGGGCAGCGCGACGGGACTGGCAGCGGCGGGGGAAGAAGGGGCGGCTTGTGCTGGCCCAGAGAGGAGAAGGGGGCCGGGAAGATGCCATGGTTTATTTAGGGCGCGGGAAGCCCGGGGAGGGCGCTGGGACAGCCCCTCACGGCGCCGCTGAGGGGGCAGCGGAGAGGTGCGGGCGATGCGCGGGGACGTGTGCGGCGCCCCGGCCCCCGCCGCTCGGGAAGAGGCRGCTGGGGAAGGGCGCGCATCGCCCGCGCTACTCCGAGGGGCGCTCCCGAGGGGCACTGTCCCCACGGCTCCTCTCCGGGAGGGTCCCGGGCCAGTGCCTTGAGCCCGACGGCCCCGCGGGACGGGCACCGCTCCCGCTGAGGGCCGCGCGGCCCCACGAGGGCGGCGGAGGCGCGGGGTGCGCAGGGCCGCGCTCGGGCCCCGCACCTCGGCGGGGGTTGAGGTGACGGAAGGCAATTGGGCTGCTCAGGTGTCCCCCGTCAATACCGCGCCAGAACAGAATCCCTCTGACGGCTCCGCACCGCGCTCACCCCACSGCGGAATCAAAAGTAAGCCTGGCTTGTTGCCCTCAGCCCCTGCGGCCTCAGTCCGCGCAGGTGCCGGGCCGGCGCCTGTTCTRGAGCCCACAGGTGGCTGTCTCTAAAGGGGGCAGAGTCCCGGGAAGGTCGCGAAGGGAAGGTAGTGCTGCAGGAGTGGGGGCTCCGCTCCCGCGCAGTAGGGCAAGCTGCTCCCCCGAAAGGGCGCCCACCTTGGGGACACCGTCATTACAGCCCCCGCCCTGGGAAGGCGAGGGGAGGCTGCGGGCGGGCAACCGCGTCCCCTCGCCTCTGCTCCGCCAGCGATGGCACCCCCCGCCCCGCGCCAGGCACCTCTCCCGCCTGCAAAGTGCTGTCAGGGTTTTAAAGCGTCAAACACAGGGATAATTATAAACCTCTCAAAACCGACCGGGTTTCATCTCCCTCTTTCAGCGACTGCAAACCTCCACGCTTGGCCACGCGGTGCAAGCACTATCCCCTACGCTCTTCCATCCCCCCAAAAAAGGCCAAACGCGGGGCAAGCSGACCTGCTCCGCCAGGGAGAGCAGCGGCGGGACTCCCGCTGCAGAGCCTCGCGGCGGGCCGGGAGCGGGAGAGACCCCCAGCCCCTTCCCCTGGCCTCACCCGATCCCTCACTTGCAAAACGGCGAAGTGCTTTTTTCCAACACGACGTTAACGTTTTGCCAGGTTTATTTTACTTGTTATACACAGACGATACAAACGGGCAAAAACCGAAACATTTCTCAATGGAGCATGTACTGGTATAAATTATTCAGTTCCACAGACGTAACAGAACAAATATAAAAATCACAACATTCGATTTACAGAAGAGTCAAAAATATACACACGTTTATGACCCTGAATTTCTATTAGGAAATTTCCCCGTCGAGTGTAATCTAGACTGAGTATTTAGCCTGATGCATATTTCAGTTCGTAACTGGTTTGTTTTGTTTTTCTTCCATATAAAAATGCGTTAATTGTATAGATTTGCTACTCAAAATTCGAAGACTTACTATTCTGCTTCGCCGGGCGGGGAGTCCTGGAGGGATATTAGTTCTCCTTCAGTAGTATAATAAGAGGTTTACAAGAATGGTCACTCTTACTTTCGATGTGCATTTGATTCCCCAGGAAGTCAGATCTCGGTTAGCTACTTTATGAAAAAGTCAATTCCAAAACTAAATGCAGTAAAATATACAACTCACAACTCATCTTCACTGGACTACACTATGGTTACCAACAATTCAGTCGTCTATATCTTTTTTTCTTTTTTTTT
>NW_026623313.1:1343435-1426223 GCF_030028575.1 Malurus melanocephalus | reverse complement strand
AGATTATTCATTACAAAGATTTACAGCAATATAAAGAAAGAGGGGGAAACTGCAAAGAAATTTGAAAATAGTTTGTCAGCATATTTGGCACCTGCGGGGACCAGTAATGGATTTGGCACTTGGGGGCAGGGGAAGAGGGATACCACGAAAATAATAATATTGCTGATCTCGAGCTATTCCTTTCAAAGAAAAATAAGAGGCAGTTAATTTTGGTTTTGGAAGGCATTATGCTCATTTAATCGATTTTCCTATGAGACATTATTTTGAAGGGAAAGCTGATCATTCCTTAGCTGTGTTAGCCCAGGGCACTGCGTAATTATTTCATGCGAGGAATTGGAGAGAAAGTGAGAAACCCATTACTCGCTGCTACAGCTATGGACCACTTACATTTCCAGAGGCATTTAGGAAGAGTGTTTACCTGGGGAGGGGCACAAGGAAGAGGGAGCAAAGAGCGGAGGATGGGTAAAGAAATTTAAACAGGATCTAAGTTTTGTGACTTAACAATGAAAACAAAACAAAAAAAAAATCCAAACAAATAATAAATAAACTGAACCAAATAAAAGTAATCTGTTACAATAAAATAAATACTATGTACAGGCATTTCACAGGCTGTTTTCCCCACTATTACTGTTTCCCCTAGAATCCATCCGTGGTAAAAGGAAGGAAGCGCTGTACGGTTTGAGAGTCTAAGCATCCTACTGATCAGTGGGTTTCGGTGCGGCAGTGCCCCCCGCGCCCCCGGGGCGCCGCCGGACCGGGCCGGGCGGGGAGCGGGGCGGGGGGGTGGCGGCGGCCGCGACTCAGCCTGCCTGCCTGCCTGCCTCCCTGCCGGGCCGGGCCGGGCCGGGGCACGGATGGGGCAGCTAGGGGCGGGGGTCAGTGCGCTAACGCGGAGGAGTTATTGTGCAAAAGGACGGCGGGCCGGCGGCCGCGCCTAGCTGTGCGAGTAGAAGCCGTAATAGCCGATGTCCTTGGCGCAGGTCTTTTCGCAGTCCCGCTGGGTGAGCACCTCGCTCTTGAGAGGCGAGGAGCTCTCGGACACCGGGGTGTCCGAGGGGGAGATCCGCCTCCTTTTGGCCTGCTCGTAAATCCCAGAATCGGAGGAATCGATGGACTTAATGGACGACGGCGTCTCGATCCAGCTGGAATCGGACAAATCTTTGGGCTTGGAGTCCTCGGCGCCCGGCAAGGGGGACCGCTCGGGGGCCAGGCTCTCCGCCTCCTCCCCCAGGTAGGGGTTGCCCGCGGCCATGCGCGCCGCCGCCGCGCTGTTGGGCCAGCAGGAGAGCACCGAGCCCGACTTGCTGCAGTACTGCGGGGGGCTGCGGGCCCCCCAGCCCGACGGGTCGGCGTAATAGCCCAGCGGCCGCCCGGCGCAGCCGGCCGCCTGCAGCGGCAGCGCCTTGACGCCCGCGGCCGCGTAGGACAACAGCGTGGCCGCGTTGCCGGCGAAGTCGGTGGCCGTGTCGTAGGCGGAGGCGGCGAAGTCGAGGCGGTTGTTGGCGGGGGCGACGAACCAGCGCTGCGGCGAGGGGGCCCCCGGGTCCTCGGCTTGCTGTGGGGAGAGCAGCCCGTTGGTGTGGGGCACGCTGCGGTCGGCGCCGGGCCCCGGGCCGGCTCCTGCCCCGGGGTGGAAGCGGGACTTGGCGTAGTTACTCACGAACTGGTCCTGGAGGAAGGAGCCGGCCATGGCGTAGCGGGCCCCGGGCACGATCTGCGAGCGGGGCGAGTCGTTGGGGGAAGGCGTCAGCCGGTCCATGTCRCAGCCCGTGTAGATCCTGCCCAAGAGAAGGGGAGAGAGCTGGGTGTCCGCCGCAGCCCGACGCCCTCCTCGGCACGGCACCCGGCCGAAAGCGGCCCTCGGGGGACGAACGGGACGGCGCCGTCCCAGCGAGCTCCTGCCCGGCCCGGGAGCCTGCGCTCCTCTCCGGGCTTGGCCTCCGGCATCAGTACCGCCGARGGCCTTTCGCGGGGACGAGGAAAGACGGGGGCAAGCATGGAGTACAAATTATTCGGAACCGGTTGGCCATTCCTTGACGGGACTCAAATGCCTCTCTCCGGTCCGAACCTACAACCCAACGGCGTGGAATCCCGCTCGGTGACACACTGACCGGTTCCGCTACATGCGCAACAGGCATCCCGGTCATTTGCCGCGAAAAGCATGAGTGGCAGACTACGGAATTCTATCGGCTGTTTAACACTTATTATTGGGAGTCACAGACGAACCATCAACATTTTACYGAGTTTAAATTAAGCTAATCCTTAAACACCTACTGTAGGAAATGTAAAGTCAGACACTTCCAGTGTTCCCTGCGTGGCCTATATATAATTCTCCCATGCTGGGCTGCAATTTGCGATTATAAAAACTTTAATGGATGAATAACTACTATCTGTATTTAATTCAGGCTAAAACTGTGCTTTAATTAACCCTCCACGCCTCCTGGAATTTCTTATCCAAAATAAACTTGGCCCTTAAACAAATCCAACGTGCTAGACAACATTGAAGCTTCCCCCTCCCCCCGTCTCCTTTCAAGTGACGCCCTATAAAGTTTTTTTCCTTCAAAAAGAGAAAAGCACTTTTGGCTGGGGGCGAAGGCCACGCAGCCTTTCCAAAGGCCGCACATACTCTCGCAGAGCCTTCGGAGAGCGGGCAGCCTAGGCTGCCTCCCTCCGTGGCACCGGGGACCGCCTTCCCGGCGGCGGCCCTGGTCTCCGCTACAGCCTCCACGACCCCCGCCCCTGGGGAAGAGCGACCGCGCCAYAAGCTGCTCCCTGGGGATATCTGGAGCTCGGCCCCGGGCCCCTTTCGCACTAGTTCAGCTCTCGGCATCGTTTCCACCCTTGTCCTGAGAGCCCGCAGCTGGTAGTGCTGGACCGCAGTCCAACGGAAAGAGGCTGGAGTGGGCRCTGAAGGTCCGCACAGGATGAGGAGCTCGAGGCCAAGAGGGCCCGCTCCCCGCCACAGTTTAGAGAGGAGAAGGTTTTCCTCCTCGAAGCCRGGGACCCGTCCCACAGACCCGAAGCTTGTGGCGGCACAGGCGAGCTCACAAGCTGCCTGCTTCCCCGGGAATACGGGCCGCCCTGCTGCCGCCACCTGCCGCTGACCCAAGCTGGGCAGGGGGATGCCAAGTGGGCATCTAGGGCTTCCCCCGGATCAGGGAATGCTTGCCTGCAGGGTCTGCAGGYCGGGATATCCCCATTTTTGTCTCGTGGGCCGGGAAAGGCAGCGGCGGGGGCCGAGTGTTGATGCCGCCCCAGGGCCGCACTCGCAGGGGCACCAGACGCGTGTGGTGCAGGGTCACGGCCAGGGGTCAGGAGGCTGGGAACGCCTCGGAGGCGGACGGGCAGAGGCAAAACAGGGACAAACCATGATTAAAACTTCAGAGGCTTTAGCTCCACCCAGAAGGGAGAATGGGAAAAAAAAATCCAACCCCGAAGAAGAATAAAACGAGACGAAGACATTTCCCTCCGGACAGCGGCTCTGCGGACCCCGGGATGATGCAGACCCGGAGGGTTGCCGGGGACTGAGCCCCTGCTGCTCGGGTGCTTCTTTCGGCGCCCTTGCGCGAAAGTGAAACGGAAGCTTGGGAAGAGGCGCCAAGATACGTGCCAGGAAAAACCAACAACAAAACCGCCGCAAGCGCCAAAGCTCGATGCGTACTCAGGTGCGGGCAGCGCGGCCCCAGGCGCGGATGCGGCCTCAGGGCTGCGCAGGGCCTCCCGCAGGGACAGCCCCTGTGCGGGAGCGGGCGTGTGCTTCCCTCCCGGAGGGCTCTGGAAAAGCCTGACATTATACATCTCGGTTCGAAATGAGCCAGCCCTCATCCTCAATAGCCCCCCTTTGACATGTGTGTGCAGCCGGCAGAAGGGTAGTAAAAATCCGGTTTACTTACGTGTCATAATTGTCTCGGAATCCTTTTGCGAAAGGGTTGTGATCTATTTTCAGCTGTGTGATCTAGGGAAAGAGAGAAGCAGAGCATACGTTTTGAAAGCCTGAAAAATATACCCCACTGCAGCCAACACATTTTTAAAGGACCAAGCCTTACTCTAGTCAATCATATTGCCTTTAAACCGTGAAAAATAAGCTCTGGCATGCTTGTAGACATCACAGTCTAATTTTAAGATTTACATTGTTGTAAAAAGTAAGAAAAATTCAATATTTAACCCCATGTTTTGAGGCGTGTTCAGCATTCCTAGTGCATGGGTATGAATATATTGAAATCCAAAAATTAGGCAAAACGTTCCGCAGAGCGGTAACTAGGAGTTTGCATTTGCATCGAGCAAAATAATTAAAGCGAGAATGTGGACTGAACATATGTCATTTGAAAAGGGGGCACCAGTCTGCAGYAAAGCCAGACCACTCCGAAACGCATCCAGGCATTAACGAGCTTTTAATTTAAGAAAGTTGCTCCGTCACCCCCGGCGCAATCAATGAGGATGTTAATTGATCTTTGCAGACTTAAAGCTTAAGCTAACAGCTTAACAGCTAACTAAGCTTTTTYCGACTGGGAGATAAACGCCGTGGGCCAGCGCCCAGCCCCGGGCGGAGGGGCAGGATCGCGCCCATCCTGGCGGGGAGGGTGATGCCGCTACGGGCGCCCGGCGGGGGCTCCTGGGGCGAAGGCGGCCGTGGCCCCCCTCGGGATGGCCAGGGAGGGATGGCGCAAAGTCGGGAACAGTGAGCCCCATCATCCCCGGAGAGCCGGGGGAGGGTGGGCAGCAGCCGGGCCGCCCCTGGTGGGGTGCCCTGCAGGGAGCGCGGGGATCGCGAGGAGAATAAATCAGCGAGATCTTTACATCGGTGTTTTGGTAGGCGGTGACGGCTATGAACTGCGTTTCGGGGAACGTGAATGTCTGCACTCTGCCCGGCTGGTTGGTATCCTCCGTCCCGTCTTCGTTCACCTCCACCACATGCAAGCGAGGTTGGTACTTGTGAAGGGACTGCAAAACCACCATCTGTCAGGCATGGCAAAAGGAGGGAGGGGAACGCGGGAAAAAAAAGAAGAAATTAGAGCGAGAAGGACGAGGAGAGCAATGCCCGCTGGCCGCCGCCTCTCCGGGACGGTTGCGGACTTCCCCAGCCGCACCGGACAGCATGGGCACCACGTTCAGGGCCGATGAGGCCCGTGGCAAAATAAAATGGGAGGACTTTCTCACCACCACCCCCCCTTTTATTTTCACCTAACGACACGATCTAAAAAAAAAAAAAAAAAACCAAAAAAAAAAAAAAAAAAAAAAAAAAAAAAAAAAAAAAAAAAAAAAAAAAAAAAAAAACCAAAACACGTCCTTTCGGAAAGGGTAGGATTTTAACTGAAGCAAAAAAAAATTCTGGCAGCGTCTGAGTTCCTCCACTGACCTGCCCGTTGTTGTTTGATGCTCCTTTATTGTTTGTAAGTTTTAGTTTCCCAAAGGAGATTTCCTGACGCATCCAGTGGGCTCCCGTGTTGGGGGAGTCGGGATGCATATACACCCGGTTTCCTAAGCAAAACAACAAAAAACACAACCACATCACAGTTCTCGCCTGTACCCTGGTTCTACCGCTGCACCCGCACACGAGGCTGAAGGACCCCGTTAAGTTACCAATATTTTACTGCCAAAACTCCCTTCATTTTAAGCGAAAAATATTAAAACAGCTTTTTCCGAACACCTTGTACTTTCTCCTCCACCCTCCTTTTATTTATTTTTTTTATTTAAAAAAAATCGTTGGCCCATTCGCGTTTAAGAAGTCGCCAAAGCCAGTCCGCAAAGGCATTAATTAATCATTCTCACCTACATATGTGTCGGGAAAAGTGTTAATTGGAGGAACTTGCCTTGTACATTGGTGTCCGCCTTGCCGCAAGGAACCCATTTGCCTCCCTGAAATCTCCAGTGATTAGGATCCGCCAAAATTACATCCACAAAAATATTGTAGTGAGCCGTAGGGTCGAGACCAGAAATATTGAAGCTTAGGAAAGGGAACATGCGCCTATAAAAAAAAAGAGAAAAGGGGAAAAAAAAAGAAAAAGAAAGGGAAGAAGGAAAGCAAGCTACCGCCGGCTACAGGCACACGCGGAGGAACCAGCCGTTGTGTTTATCCTCTAGGCTCCCGATAGCGACCGGAAAATAAAAATCAAAAGAAATCCCCTCTCCGGAGCGTCGAGCTTTCCGCGGGGAAGGGAGGAGGGCAGCGGGCACGGGAACTTGCAGGGAGGCAGAGAGGGCTGCCCCGGCGGGGACCGGCTCCGGCGGGGACCGRCTCCGGYGGGGASCGACTCCGGYGGGGASCGACTCCGGYGGGGAGCGACTCCGGCGGGGAGCTGCTCCGGAGCTCCCGGCGGCAAGGGCAGGGGCCCCGGTGATGGGCAGACCGCCCCGCAGGGACGGCGGAGGCTCCGGGCGGCTCTCCCGGAGAAGCTCGCGGCTAAGCCCCGACACCCAGAAAGGTCCGCGCGGTAGCTTACCTTCCCTGCTTCGTGATGATCATCTCCGTCTGGTGCCGGTGAAATTTCAGCCAGAGTGGCCTGTTGCACAGGTAGACCTGAGCCTTGCCGGGAACCAGCCCCGGCTGGGTAGAGGAGAACTGGTAGAAAGGTGCCCCTTGGTAGGAATGGCCATACTGCTGGGGGTACGGGTAGCCCGCCGTGGGGTAGCCTTGCGGAGAAGAGTTGGACAGGAGGCTGTTATAAGCTCCGTTGGTGATCACAGGATGATGAGCCATGTAGCGGCTGGGGCTGGCGATGGAGAAGGCTGGGTGAGCAGGTCCATGCTGGCTGGGATAAGGGAACATGGTACTAGGAGCAGAGGCAGCAGACTGGGGCTGGCTGGACTGAGAGAGCAGATAGCGATCTGCAGCAGATCCATCGAAACTGTGACGAAGCTCAGAGACCCCGTCCAAGACGGGAGAGAGTTTATTTCTCTGGACGTCCCCTGGTGTGTCCTTGGAGTCAGGAAAATTGTCTGTATCTGACTGATTCGTCATCCCCCTGGTAATTTTTTTCAAAGGTGAACTTCTCTCCAGGTTGTCAGTGGTCGAGATAATGGGATGATCATGCAAGGCAAGCTCAGATCCGCCTGCATGTGGGTAACTGCTGCTCACATTGAGAAATTTCTTGGAGAGCATGATAGAGGGAGAAAGACAATGCTCCAGCTGCATAGCTCTAGCACCACAGTAATAACCCTTCAGTCCCTGGATCTGAAAGGGCTTCTTAGTATCAGAAGCTAGACATCCTGGGACCCACACTAGGCAGAAAGCACTTCATCTACCAAATGCTTCCCAAACGTTTGATTTACTATTTTTTTTTTTTTTTTTTTTTTTTTTTTTTTTTTTTTTTTTTTTTTTTTTCTCCCTTCCCAGGGAGAAGAGATTGGCCAATTGACACTATGCAGCAATCAGGAAAGACTCACTTTTGATCTTGCTGCTTGTGGAGAGGATGAAACGGCTTCTGCCATTGGTTAACCGCTGACAGTAATTTAATTAGATAGACATTAATTAGGATAATCACCTGGCTCCTGGTCGCGACGATCATGGCAAATTGAAGGAGATGATTTTATTGTGAGATAGAAGGAAGGGAAAGGGGGAAGGGAAGATGTGTTTGCTGTGAGAGCTCATTATTATGTGACCTTTCTAGCTTTTTTAAATTTTTTTTTTTTTTACTGTGGCTGGAAAATAAATCCAAACCCTGCGATTCCCCAAATATTGCGCGCGTGTACCCCACCTTCGTGCGTCAGGGAGGAGAGCGGGCTCTGGGCGCTTTGGGGAGCGATTGCGAGGGAAGCGCGGGGCCGGGCGGCCGCTGCCCTCAGCTCACCCCCGCGGTTTGTCCCCAGCGGGGCGCAGCCCCTCTCCCCCGGCTCTTCTGAGCGATCCCTGGCGCATCGCCCCCACCCTTCCCACCCGTGCCTGTTTCGCGGGGGAAAATACACCCTCCGTCCCCGYTGACAGCAGCCGCGTATCATCTCTTTTAACTTCTGAAATAATCATAAGCCCCGCAGCCGAAGTGCCCTAATGTATTTGCCGCGATGTTTACGGGTTCTTTAGTAAATAAATATTTTATCTGGGAGCCGTAATGCCGGAGATTATCCGCAAAACAGGGTGGAAGGCGTTCATCTCCCTATCCGGCTCTRTATTTCTACCCTCTCGGTGCCTGCTTTCCTTCAGTGATTCAGTCCCGCGCGCAGCTCTCGGGAGRGGCAGATTTTTGGTAGCACCTTTGGCAGGGGCGGCGGCCCGCCCGGCCGCGGGGTCGATCGGAGCTGAGAAACCCAAACCAGAAAGGTGCTGCGGCAGCCGGCACCCTCTGCCCGGGGGGCTCCTCCGCGGCCGCCGCGGCCCGGGGTGCGCTCCCAGGCGGGCGGGGACGAAGCCCTGAGCCTTCGCGGGGACTGTGGGGACTCCCAGGTAGCGGAGGGATCGGCCGGCGGGTCCCCGCGCTGCGCCCGGGCGAGCCTCGGGCTAGTGAAAGCGGGACCCTCCWGGGCGCGAAGATGCGCCTGAAGAGTTCAGGGGGCCCGCTCACCACCCCGCCTTTGCCAAGCACCAGTCTCAATTTCTYTTCCTAGAGAAGCCCGAGAGTTTAAAAGCATGGGGTTTGTTTTTCGGTATTTTGGGGTTTGGATTTTTTTGTCCGGGAAGGAGCACTCCTGTTCAATTTTTCTTAGCGTTGTCCCCTTAACGGTTTGGACTTCAGGTATTTTACAGACCACATCTCTTCCCAGGTGACATCGGCAGCCGGCTTCAAATTTCACTGACAGGTAGTGCGGCTTGAACCMCTGCATAATAAAACTGAACCACCATATAACTGCCTGAAGCCAGACCGAAACTTTGCAAACTCAAATCCAGAGAAGACTAGCACCATGATGACTTCTCAGAATGTGTATTTCAATGCTTCCAGATCCCATGGCCATTTATTTTGCTGTTGCTTAACTGTGAGCTACGTCGGTTATTTGATATTTCATAGATACCAACATACACACTCTCTCTGCAAGGAAATTATTCTAATAATTTATGAAGCAAAAAGCAAGCAGTTCACCGTTCTGTTCGAGTGGTACAGCACATGCAACTTTGCATACACCACCTTGKTTCAGTGCTAAGAAAACAGTTTCATTATTATCAGTTATAACTAATGTTTCCGACACTTGTTTCACCAGGGCTCACCCTTCCCTTTCCCTGTTTGAAACAACAGAACGGTAATGGACTTATATAGGCAGGAGATGGATCGAAATGCAGATAAACCCTCGGAAACGCTGCCCTGAATTACAGAGCTACACCCATATAGATGCRGAGCTGCAATGAATTCAGTGGTATACTGCCAATCACATGGAAGTGCTAATATATGCCAAAAATCTTCAGTGCACAACTCCTAAACTGGTATAATAGGGGGGATATGCAATGGCAGGTGGTGTTACAGAATCGTCATAGAATGGAGTGAGGTTTGCTAATACAATATGCCCGTCCTTCGCACTGACAGGTGACAAGGGGTCACGCTGCTAATGAAGGTCTGCTCCGTTGCGGCTGGAGGCTCAGAAGGTGGCTGCTTGAAAATTTCTTTCTTCCTTCAACATGGTATAAGGGCTGCTGCTTTTCAGGTTGCGGCATACACACATTCTTCCAAATCCTCTGTGTAGCTCCTAAAGCACTGGACAAAAATAAGGAAGGATGCCCCAAAAAACTGCCTTTTTATTATTCATGCAACATCTTGATAAATGGAAAATTGTGTCTCCAAGTTAAACCGAGGAGTGAATAAAAAGCAGGGTACCACAGCACAAGCTTATAYTACGGGAGATCTGCGTCTCCAACAGACTCCCTTCAGCTACCCTCTGCAAGATGTACATTTGTCAAAATTAATTTAGAATATGTAAGACTCACTGGTTTGTCTCCCTGCTTACACCAGCCTCTCACGCATGTATACACTGCAGCACTGTGCTAGCTCCTCTCCTGTTCTGCAGTGCCATGTTACCCACGACCTGCCAAACTCGGTCTCCCTCGTGGTGTTACACGTGTGTGTGGGAGTAGAGAGCGGCAGGGATGCAGAGCCCCCCTGGCAGACGAGCCCCAGGGCAGGTCCCTGGATCAGCTCCTGCCCCATCTCACCCCGGCGGGCGCATCCGGCAACAGCGAGGCCCGAACGCAGCCCTCCTCAACCACCCGCAGGTTTGCCGTGGGAATCGCCAGGAAGAACTTCCATTTAACTACACGCAGGCAAATGTGGTTTGGTATGTCTCCATTTTCCCAGTCTGATATTCCACTGCCTACTGTGGGGGCAGAGGGAAGGCCATAAGGAGGGCAGCTGCAAAAATCTGCATGTTTCCCTCTGAAGTAAGTGCACGCTAAATATACTTTGAGAGAGAGTTAGTCTAAAAYAGTAAATTAGAAGACCTAAATAAGAAATTTCAAACAAAAGAAGAATCTTTGAATGATAAAGAGTAAGTAAATATGGGCATAAGGTGSAAAATAAGACAATTATATGGGTTATTTCTTTAGTATGCAAATAGGAAGTCAATTTAAAAAAAACTATCTTCAACAAAAGATGTAGTTTTAAAATCCTTGCCTGCCACTACTGCTGCTGTTTATTAAAAAAACCCAAACCAACAAACAGAAAAAGATAACTTCTGCCCAGACAAGATAATGAAATCAGCCTATGCAACATCCAGTACTTAAAAAAAAAACCCCTAACGAAAAGTTCGAGTCAGACCTGTCCAAAACCCAGTCACTCCCCAAACTCAGTTATCTGGCAGCCAAACCACCTGCCCTCCTGTGAGTGCTTCCCTCTCCAGTCAGTGGAAATGGTTTTAAATGTCATATTCTAGTTGGGACTCTTTCCATATATTTATGTATATGGACATCACATGTACATTCTCTTTCACAGGAGGGTGGGTTCATGTAACCTCGAACASCCTCTGTCACTTTAGTGTTTATTCTCAGAATACTGCTATTTATGACACCGCTTACAAGAGTTCTGTGATTCAGTTACCAGCAACTGAATTAATTTTCTTAAGGTCAGTTATCTTCTGTAGATATTAGGGTTTGAATAATATTCAGAGGGAGCTGACAGAGGAATTTTCAGCATTTTGGTTTTGTATATTCCCTGATTCAGCACTACAATTTTTTTGTTTAAATCTCCATGAGGGTAACTGGTAATCAATGGGAGCCAAATTCCAGTAGAGAATTTTTGCTTTCCTAACAATAAATATCTCAGTAGTTTTATAGTGGAGAGAAAAAAAAAGTTTACTAGTACTTTTTCTAGTCTGGTAATTCCCCRTCCTTTCTCAAAAAAGACTGTCCAGAACTTAAGACAGATTAGTAAATGTATTTTTATTATGTTGCAACAATCAAAATATATATGTACTGCTGATTTTTTCCCCCCAAATATTAAATGAAAACATAATACATTTTTCCCACATTGTGTTCTTGAATGCTTTGGAATCTGTGAGGACCCTGACATAAAGAAACTGAAGCAAATGCACAATTAGAGACTGAAAGGTGTTATAGTGCTGCACTTACATTGCAAATGAAGTCAGATGTCTCCGTTTAATCAAATAGAGCCTCAACAGTCTCCGTTTTGTGAGAATGAGAAACAATAAACAAATATACACAGAAAGCATCACAAACAGTAATTCAGTTATTTAAATACGACTGTATCCAACATAGCAGCTAGACACTGGACAATGTTTGAGGTCATCAGCACATCCACATGCTCTTCTAAATGACGTTTAGGATCCTGAAATACAAAGGACGTTATGAGAAGAATGACTAAAACACATCTCTGAAAGATTTAATTTACTTAAAGTCTATATAAGATGTCTGTGAGTTAATGAACATAGGCCAGTAATGGTCCTAAATTTTCCATTCTAGGAAGACCTAGCAAATGACTGAATTTCCATGAACATTTTATTAACTCATACTAACAGTTAAGTTCAGGATAGGTTTAGGAAGTAAATTTCTATCCAGTATATCAAGAATAACTGTGGCAGCTGTTAGCTAGTTTTAAGGACAACACACAACATGTGGATTGTATTCTACAATCTCACTAAGGCAAATATTTTAAWCCTAGCTCTGCACTGCAATTTGTTTTCAGATCTTTGCACAAATGTGTGTTCTAATCCTGTAAAGTTTCAAGTATCATCTAACACAGTTTTTGAATAGTTGTGTTGACTGCAAGAAAATTAGCAGATCTATACCCATAAAACATGCACAGTGCCCTGTTCAAATGCTCTGAGGAACGGAATGTTAAGCCTGAGCAGTATTCTCAAAATACATATCCCCACACACTATTACTCAATTGATGTAGGCATTTGTTGGCATCTGCATGCAACAATAAGATTATTTCTGGTTGAAAATCATCCCCATGCACTTCTTCATTTATATATTAAATAATGTCCAAATACTGCAAAAATATCAGACATACCTCAAAAATACATCTAAACTTTATAATAATACTAATACTTCCTGTGTSTAAAGAAATTAAAATATGGAAGACAATCATGCATGGGATTTGTAACTTCTTTAAAAAAAGGAATTATTGTCAAAATTTAATAAGTTCATCTATATTTATAGAAGAGTGCTACTGAATCTGTGTAAGCTGCCCTTCATAAGTAACCAATTTACAAAGATCAGACAGTTCTCCAATATTCTTTCTGTTCTTAACAAATTATACACTTAATAACATAATATCCCTTTGGTGAGTGTCTGTTWGTTTACAAAGTTTTTTATCTTGCATTAAAAAGCCTACTTGAAAATTACTTCACTGAACGATTTTTTTAATTTAAAGAAAACTTAAAAATTTTATCAAGAAAAAAATTCTTTTCTTTTTGAAGAAATGTATCAAAATATCACGTATGCGTAACAACTAGTGAAGCTCAAGTTCTGTTTTAAGATGACATCATAACCCTTAAAATACCACCCTTCTTACATATTTTATATGTATATATTTATAGATGTGTAGGTGTGCATAAACTCCATTGTTCTGAATGCTACAGAAATACATGAGTGACTGAACAATAGTGCAGATGTGTTATGACATTGCTGCTAGAAGCTGACACATAAGAGCAATCCAGAATTTTTTAAATTCTTCTACTGCTACTAGCAATAGAATAAGTACTGGTTCTTTAAGGACACAAGAGATATTTTAAAAGCTATTTCTTGTTTCCATTGCTCCTCTTGAACCTGAACACAAGCTCTTACAAATTTGCTTTGCTCTCCTCTTGCTTACAAAACAACATTTTATCGACCCTTATGATGAAATCAAATGTAGAAATAGTTTTCTGTTGAGTCTTTACAAAGACATTATATCCTGACATTGCAAAAGGATGGAATTAATTGAGTGGGTGTTTTTGGTTTCAGCTGTGGACCTAAACAGTTTTCCTCAAACAATACAAAGGAACTCAGCCTACCTGCCGGTGTGTGTATGAGAACTAAGCACTGACATTGTGTTCATGAACTGAGGACAGGAGTGAGGTGGCTCTTTAGCCATGATAATGTACAAATACTTCCCCCTCTGTTTCCATGATTACCATTTTTTAAGTGTCTGCATAGCTTGGGTCTCTCTGACACAGACTTGGATATCATTTTGGRTATCTTGTCTTAGAAGAAGTTAAAACAAATGAAGAAGGAAAAGGGAAAGCTATTAAATCTCAACACTGCTCCTCAGTGCGTAATAAAAACACACAAAGAACACGGCTTGTAGATATTCTGCCAATTACCTAGAGTCAAAGGCCTGTTCCTTGCACAACCTCCAATAAAAATAAATTTATTATTTGAGGCATTGAGAATATCATGCACGTAGAACTAAAATCACCTACGCACATGTAAAAAATTAGTATTTAGAATGAACGAAGCATATCATTCCACCTCACTCTAATTCATCACACCTCACCTGCTTGCCAACATTTTTTATTGCCAGCTGTTCAGGTGTCATCTTATCTTCTTCTTCAACAGCCTGTGAAAGAAACACAGAAAAGGTCAGTGTTTCAGATTTCATTTACTTTTTCCCCAAGCCACAGATTCTCAAAATACAATTCTGTTCCTAAAAAAAAAAAAAAAAATCAAAAATCAAACAGCAACACATTTCAGAAAGTCAAAAGGAAAGGTACTTCAGCTTTTCAGCAGACGTGGTTTTAATTACTGAGTGTTAGTGCAAAAGATCAAGGCAAATACTTATGAATGGTTYTATTGTCAGATATTTGCCAAAATGTTATTAAGCAAAAAACTTAAATGASTGGTATCAATAGAAAAAGATAGTTGAAAACAGTCAAAATAGTAAGGAGAACCAAACTCAACATTATCTATAGTGTTTTAACTACTGTACATTTGATCTCAATAAATTTTTATACTGTTTAAAGCCATTTGTTTTAACACATTTTGATCCTGTTCTGTTGTCTTYAAACACAGTGTCTTTAAAAAGTTCATCCACTAACTTAACTAGTGAAAGCAATACCAAATTTTGGTTTTAAGGACTTCTAAGGAGCTAAAAAAATAACACTTGTAAAGAAATACTGACTACTCATARAATGGTTGTTGAGATCTAATATTTGCAAGAAATATTTTTAAGTGTGTCAGTATTAAAACAGTGCAAGTAGGTGGGATTCCTCTTACTTACAACACCAATAACAAATTTCTGTCTAAACAGAACATTGAATTGGGCTCTGGAATGTGTTCTAAATACTTATAACCAATTTACTAGACTGGTACAGATAGATAACCTTTACTCTGCTACAGTGATCAAATAGTCCTTGTCTGAGGGATTGAAAAATATAACTAACTGCTCATTTTGATCTACAGGAATCTTATATTCTCTTCACTAAGTAAAAATACAAAATTGATGTGATTACTCACATTTCAAAGCAAAGCATGCAACTAAACACTTCGACACTTAAGGGAAAGAAGTCTGGTCCCCCTGCCTGAGGAGCTAATTGTGGCAACTTCACACAGAAACCATACRTAGTTGATTAGTACGAACTACAGTCATTCTGAACAAAGCTCGTGATAATAAATCCCTTCTGAAATTAAGCATCTAATTTCTACACTTCATAAACACAGCTACAGTTATATTATCATTGTGGGATATGAATACCTTGTTATARTTCTTAGCTAATTCTAACATCTCCTTCACTACTGTTTCATTGAGTTTGCAATGTTCACTGTAGTCCTGAAGTGTCAAGCCTTCCATCCAGCTCTTCTTATGCAAATTTAGCAGCATCTGCAAAACAAAATCTCTTTAGAGCATTCATCATTAAATACTTTCAGAATACTATGAAGATCTCTTTGACAGAAAACAAATTTATAATAAGAAGAACATAGTTTATTGATCTCACAATGTCAATGTTCAACTGGAGGAAACACAATCATCAGCTATTCTGCTAGAGCAGATGACAGACTTTGCATACTTTTTAAAGAATGAACTTCTTGAACCCTAAGTATCAAAATGAGGCATGGAAACATGGGTCAYATTTTCTTCGACAGGAATAGGTAGATTTGTTTTCTGTGATTTGTTGTTTTTGCTGCAGGTTGAGAATCCACAATTGYCCTGGAGCAGAACTAAGAGAAAATTCACTACTTTAGCCACCATATGAGGGATAGTTGAAGCTTTTGGCCTCTGACAAAGTTGAAAAATATTTTAATGCTTGGATTAAATTAATAAAGAAGTTATTTAAGCTTCACTGATTATCTGATCTGTACGCAAGCAACTGACACAGTTAWGCTAAATTTTGAAAGTGACCAAAGCATGACTTACGTGTCTTTGCCTCATACAAAATAAACAGACATAAAAACAATAAGATAAAATGTGCAGAGTTTTCATGGTGATAAATTCAGGCACTATTACAAATATTTGAAAGGTTTTACTTGATACTTTGATGTCATTCTTAAATACTTACATATCGAAAGAGTAAAGGAATAGATACAACGGCAATTTATTTTCGTCAATAAAGAAAGTGTATTTTGYGGATCTCCTGCACTTTTGATGACTGTGGGGAGGACCCTTTCAGCAAACAGTTTCAGCTTGCCTTTAATTTGTGAACATTTACTAGACATTTTTGAGAGCTGGTAAGCCCTGTAATTGCTATCACCTGAATAAGAGCACCTATTTCATCCTACGTACAGCTTCCAAAGAAACCTGGCTTTGGAATACATGAACTGAGTAGAAAGTTTGTGTCATAATTTGTGTTAGCAAGATCTTAGCTACTGACAGAAGGAGTCGTAGGCAAACTGCATATGGACAGTTTAGCTAGGCTATCTTGATTTTAAAATTAYGGTTTGGTGTGATGAGCTCTTAATCTAATACATGAAGCATGTACTCTTCTTACTACAGATGGAGATAACAGATCACCACCACCACGAGGGGGGTTTGAGATATGYATGAAGCTGCCTTATGAAAGATGTGAGAGATAGTTGTTGCCTCACAGATGAAAGCTTTCCTAACTTGGTCAAGATTATTCTTCTACTTGCAAAGGTAATAACTTACTTATGTAAAACCATTGACTTGGAACTTCAGACCAGATTGGATCTGCCATATTGTTGCATTTGAATGGAAACATAACTCCTGGAAGTTTCCTGGACATTTTGAGAGAGTTGGTTTTGTCAGTAACTCTAATATTTCTTCTGCAAATGCAGGACATCACTACTTCCTGATATTCAGTGATGTCTTGGGGAGCTCCAATCACACCAACTGGAAGTACCTTCCGTCAAAGTGACAATAGCAAATAAAAACCCAACATCCCCTCGTTACATGTTCCATTTTGGAAAACATGGTTTCCTAGCTTCAGGAATTCCAGCCCACGAAAACTGAAGGCAGTATGTCTTTGTCTTTCAGTTTCAACATTGAAAACTTGAAACTTTGGACAAACTTAAGTACAGAGAACAGCATGAAGAGTTTCCATAAGGTAGACAAAAATGTCAAACTATTCACATGGTCATTAGAATGTGGTTTTGAAAAGTTTCATCACCATGACTGTACATCCAAATGCTTTCTGGAAGAGAAGACAGGTGCTCCAGGACAGTTAAAACAACTACTGAAAGCAACAGCCACTGAAATCAGACTATTACCACAAATCTTAAATGGTTTRTATAATGTTCCTTGTGCTCTGAATTGCAGCAGAAACAATTACCTTCTGTTCTAGTTCATTCTTCCTGTAGTTGATGGTGATGGAATAGTAATGTCTGTTTAGTCCATGGATTAGTGCCTGCATAATTTAGGGGAGAAACTGAATTAAATCACCCACCACTGAAATGAAGAAATATTATAAGGAGAAAGTTAATTTCAATACAAACATCTTTATACATCACTCAAACAAAAGAAAAAACACAAAGAAAAAAATACACAGATACTATAAGGAGATATGAAGTAAATATACCTGAAATTACATTTTCATGCTCATTAACTGACAGTTAAGCTTTCTATTTCTAAACCACGGATTTTTTTTCGTACAGTAGCAACTATAATAAGAAAAAACAGCAACTGCCTGCAAACATTTGACCAATACATATGCACAAACATATTTCTCTCAAATCCTTCCTCTCTCAGTAAATTTGGTTATTGCTCCTATTAAAATAGTCTATTAAAATACTCTATTACAAACAAAAGACTATTTGCTATCTATTTATTTACAACCACTRTCAACATTCCCAAGGTACATTCTCCAGAGTACAATATGAAGAGAGAATAACTGAAGGAAATAAAAACCTCAGACAATGTGAATCAATGTTAACCTTGGATATTAAGGCAAATTTTATTTTTAACTTTAAATGAAAAAAAACCCCACTTTTTCCACTATAATTATACCCTATGCAAATTGGTTAAACTTGTAGGTCACATTCTGATCAACTGAGTTTTAGTTATAGCTGTATGCATGTATTTTCTATTTTGCTCATGTGCATTAGGTACTTCTTTTCACATTTATGGCTTAAGAGTAAGTTGTATTAATAYCTGGGGGTGTAAAATTCTGTGATCAATCCTCATCACAACTAAAAGAGTCTATTTTTCAAATAAAATTTTATGTACGAAGTATACATTTACAAACAAGATACAAAAAATCATAAACACATAAAATATTCTGAATTAGTGATAAATACCTTTTCTGTTTCAAGCATTCCACCTATTTATGTTTCAATATAGTTTGGAGCAATACAAAATGAATGTGTATTTGTATCTTATGCAACTTAGTATTTCAGCATTACAAAATTATCTGCACAAAAGCTGAAAATGTTTCCATACATACATTTTAAACAGATTTCTTTTGCAAATGTATATACAAAGATACAAAACTACTTGAAAAGTTTTATTTATCAGAATCAGCACTTACAGAAAACCATTACTTGTGCAACTCACTTTAACTGAAATTGTAAAATACGAGTTTTATCATCAATAAAGGAATTTACAGTTRAAACTATTACCAGTAAGTAGTTTCCACTGCCATTTTCTTATTACACTCAAAATGATTGCATATGAGGTTTTGGTGTTTGTGTATAAACTCAGGTATAAGTATTTAAGAAGTTTTCTCAAGCTGTTAAAATTTGACAAACATATCTGCCTTCTCCCACTGTCCTCTCCCTTTCCTCTTCCCTTCCAAAAAGTACCCTTTAAAGAGTGGGCAAAAGTAAAAGTTAAACAGCTGTAAAAAGGCKGTTGATAAGGGAACACAAGAAAAAAACACACACACAAAAAGGGAAGGAAGCCAAGGCATGTACTAATGTACTAATATTCTAATATTCATGTATTCTAATATTCTTCTTGCTGAGATTTTAAGTAATGTCTTAAAATTCCTGCTTCTAGCCCAGCTGAAATCAGTATTTAGCTTGCTTCTGTCCTCAATTGGGTCAGAATTTCATTCATGGCTTAAAATAAAAGCAAAACAACACTACAAAAACTCTTTAAGATGAGAGTATCATTTAAAACTATGATTTTTATCTTAGCAGTGACATTTGCAACAGCTCACTGCTAGCTCRCAAAAAATCCACACAAACTACTCATTTTAACAACAGAAACCCAAAACTCAAATGGCCAAAATATGCCATGCTGTAGTGACAGTGATCTTAGAAYAATGAAGCTGAACAATACTACAGGGGTTTCCAAGGGAGAGCATTACACATGGTCTAGTAAAGCCCAGCTAGAAAAGCCTGAAACATGCAAGCATGGGCTTGCCTACATCCAATCAAGTTTATTAGCTGCTCATTTAATACTCATTATTATTGGTAGTTTTGACCAGTTTTTTGACCAATTCAAAAATCAAAAGTAAAACATAACCTACCTGAAGCAGACTATCTTAAATTTAAKACTCTTTTTTGCTAGCATTTCTACCAACAGCGAAGAGTTTCAACGTATTAGTAGCAAAAAAACAACTGATCTTTTGAAAGATAGGGGTATGGTGGTMTACTACCTCCCAAAGGATGGCTCTCTTAGAGCAATTCAGCCCTTATTTCAGCTCTGCTCAGACTAGTGGATGGTCTAATGTTTACCTAGCAAATATTACTTCTATTGTTCAAGTAACGGAACAAAAGGCAGGAATTGTGCTTCATGGTTTGAAGGACACATGCCTTTTAGAATACATAGTAAGGGGGAAAAGTTTTTTAAAGGAAAAAACATTGAGGTAGAATAAGGACAGGGAAAAAAGCATTAATCACTCCAGAGTGATACTTGCTCYAGGACAGAATCCAATTCTCAGAATAAAGGCTTGGTTCGATGAAGACCAAAACTTTTGCCTTTCTAGTGAAAGTCAACTTCGGAAATCAAACTTTGAATATTTAAATTTCACAAATTCAAAAGAATTCAAAAGAAACATTACAACACAAGCCAATCAGCCATCCATTTTTTCCACTGAATATTTTCCTCCACCATTTTTGCAGTGCATTACTGCATTGCATAAAAATCAGAGATCATTATTTAAAACACAAGGTTTAATCTAGATTATTGCAGTGAGCAATAACCTCTATAAACTTAAAATAAAAAGACATGTGAGAATTTTTTCCATACTTTACTTGAGAGTAACTTACATTGATTGAAATGCTGGCTAGCAGCGGKTTTTAAATTGCAGGACTGAAAACAGTACCTGTCTTGCATCACGTTATGTTATCAGTTGACATTTTTAGAAGTTTGCTTGCATTTCCATAAATCTGTACTCGAATTTTTGCTGTACACATTAAATACATGCACTCACACTTAGGTAGCTAATTTAGGGCTCAATTTTAAACCCTTCACATATACATCCCCATTCAGGAATCACATCAATTATAAATGCATGTGGAAAAATGCAATAGAGAGAACTACAAACAATTTGTAACCTACTGTTTTAAATATCTTTCCCAAAAATTGGTGAATATTGCAATTTACAGGACTATCAGCACTAGGTTTACCTGGATAGATGGCTTGTTTAAGTGACCCAGATTTGAAGTTGTTTGTCTTGGTTCATGTCCTAAGACCATCATATTAGCATTGATCAATCTGAAGGCATCAATAACAACCTGTAAAAACAAGATGTCAAGTCAATTCTTTTTAGAAAATGCAACTAATAGAGCCAAGCAACAGTGGACAAGGCACAATCAACTCTCATCTGTTTTTGGCCTTTATCCAGAAAATCATTTAATTATAATATTAATAAAAAAGAGCCTCCTGCTGGCTATGTGATCAGCACACTACACTACCTTGTATTGTAAGGTAGCACCAATTATTACATTTACCATGGAACTGTAAGTTTTATATATATTACATCATCATATAACATTGAATTTTATGTACATTTACTCTAAGCCTCAAAACTATGCATATGTTTGTCACCTAAAGCCTATCCAATCAAAATGAATGACAGAGAGAGACTAAAACTGAAAGTGAGCACAAGCTAAGGGACCAAGTCTAAAGCCCAGTCCTGTCACATCAATTATACTACCACAATACTTGAAATGACAACAAAATTATAGCCAGCAAGGAACTTGCCCCATGTATTCCCTTCTAGTCAGATGCTTTTTGCTTCTTGTGACTACGAAAGGGTCTATGAACTGTCTGATGGATTAAAAAGTCCTTGTCAGTGTCATGCTCAGGAGTAAAAAATAGAGTAAAAGAAAACCAAGGTCATTTATGATTTAAAGGTACATGGAAGGCAGYATTCAGTGCTATTTTATTGCAAATAATGTAAACCCATTGCTGGTTCTTACTCTGTCCTGTGCTGAATTTGTCTATGAAAATTTTTGGGAAGAGAAATTCATGGTCCCACGCAATAAAACCCCCACCCCTATCCAAAAACTACAGGAGCTGAAACAGACCAAGGAACATACCAAGAATACACTCAAACCCACTCTCATTGTGTCCTTACCATTACAGGTTCGTAACTGCAAGATAAGAATTCTTATTTAGGTTCCAGTCTTTTAACTGGACCAGTGCAGGTACAGCCTTGCACACCCACAGCAGCAGTCCTGTGCAGACCTTGCAGGCATCTTGTTTGCATATGCTTGAAGAATTATTAACTTGTAWCTCCTTTTAACAGCTTTTCTAAGATATTTTTTATTCTTTTCCCCTCTGTACTATGGGTTGGACAACAACAGAGGCATTTACATGGCTGGTTTGATATTTTGAGGAATTAGACTTGAACCTTGTTTACATGGCATAAACAAATCAACCACTGTCACTGAAAGTCTGCAGAGAAAGTGACACTGTGTCTCCCAACTTGTTCCAGCATTTTCCTCTCCATTTACACAAATATTAATAACTAAACAATGTGCAGTTTTTGGGATTACAAGATAAATATTGAGGTCCTTCATGTGGGAATAAAATTAAATTACAAGTATTTATAACAAAAAAATCATCAGGTGTAAACTGAAAAATCCCAGAAACTTATCACCTGTTTTATTTACTTTTGAGACCCAAGTGAGGCAGTGGTGTTGAGTGACTGAGTGCCACTAAGGGCTATTGCTTGGTCTCTCAGCTGCTGGCCAGATCTACCTGCATATGCCATGTTTTCAAATTGCATGCAAAAAAACTTCCAAAAAAGATCTTCTTTGTTAAAGATGTTCAGTTGTGACCCAATGAAAGTGAACTACCAGTGACATTTTTTTTTCCTGAACCATAAAAAAACCCACAATTCAGACCAATTCATATGTAAAAAGCAGCAGATGTATGCTATCTGATACCAATGCTACAAAAAAGGAACTACATTTAGAAGAATTTAATTCTCAAAAATATCTAAAATGGTTTCTATATATCTATACATTCTTCCTCATAACGTAACAAGTAATATTTTTTTTTCCTTTTTTACCATTTTTTCTATCTCAGAACACTCGTGACAAGCTTTTGTATATATCTCCCTATTCCATTTTAACCAGATGCTCTAATTTATCAACACCTGGAAATGCCCAACCATAACAAACATGCAGTACAAATTAAAAAGCTAAGCAGTCAAGAAAAGCAAAAAAAAGATGCACACCACAGGTTCTCCAGAGACTAGCTAGATAATGGAAAAAAAAACTAAGAAGCAAAAATTTACTCTGGAGCAAGAAACATGAACATGGTGACAGTATACCATAATGACAAGGAATTGCTTTAGAACTTAYTAAGAGTCACACTTCTAGACCTGAATTTAACTGAGAACTTCACTAGATAATGTTGAGCTTATCCAAAAAGAATGGCATTGTCCAGAATGRATGGATTTGTTTTGGGACTTGAGCCATGTAAAATAAAAGGAGAATCCAAGTATAAAGAATTATTAAACTTTGTTTCGACAACAAAATTCAACATTTCAGTTAGCGTTTTCAGATTAGTTAAATTTCACATTAAAATAYGAGAACAAGTTGCCAAGTTATTTATAAGTGATACTGAATATTGCTCAAACATCTTAATTCTGACCAGAAGTAACTTCCATTACGTTTCAGGTAAAAGGTGTGTGGGATCACACTTCACTCTCTATCWGTCCTCCTCAAGGAATGACATGCAAGTATTTCTGAAGTAGAACAAATACAAATCTAACAGAAAGAGGTATGGAAAACTGAAATCACAAGTCGCAAATATTATGCTTTTAAAAGGGATAAAACTGCAATTCCTACAACCTCAGAGGGGTACAAAAAGTACAAGTGCAAATGCTATTTTTCATCTTAGTTGCACTCTGATGACCAATGGTAACTAAATACTTTAACTACACTAAGATTAAAGGAATTTGCTGCTATCACTATAGCAACCATCTTAAAGAAACTAACATGCTCAGCAACCTGGAGGCTAAATTTAGACCTAATACACAATAAAAACATAAATACAACAATAAATCCTACATATTAATTTCTATGAAATGTAGTTGCTTTTTTCACAGCAAGCATAAACTACCCCCCCCTTTAGAGGATGACATAAAAATAAATAGACTCATTAATGTCCAGTGTACTAATGAGCAATGGGTGAAGTAGGTGTTAATTATGCCACAGTAAGATCCAAGAAAAAAGCCCCAGTGGGCACTKGGAGGTGTGTACAAGTTGAAGTCTCCTCTCTACGTTTGTGTATTTTGAAATACAGAATGATGCAGGTGGATGACAGAAACATGGTCACCCCAGATTCTACGATGGAAACTTTAGACACAGTATTTTGAACAAAGAACTYCTAAGGATTAATTAAAAACAGCACAAACCACCACTCAGTAGCTTCGATTTTTGTTGTAAGAAGTCAGTATTTCCCAGCCAAAAATATTAAGCCTTCATTGTACTTAAATTACCTATGTAATGTAATGCAGCATGTACTCTTTTGGTAAAAAATCTTTTCCAAGCTTCATGCTAAATTCCTTTTCTAAAAAGACATAAAAAAGTTAACCAGAAGTCTATGTCATTGGGATGTTTTCCAGAAATGTGAAGGTATTTYTTTTTTTAAATGCACTTCCATAGTGCAACTCTTTCACCACTCTGACCATTTAATTTTTTGTTGTGTAAGTGTCTCCAGACTTTTCAGAGGTCATTCCAACAGCAGACAGCTTATAACAAAACCATTAGCAGTTTGGCTAGCTTAAGGAAACCTCTTACTTTCCTTTTTTGTTTATTATCACTGCATGAATCTGCAGCATATGAGAGTTTATAATTTCTCAGGCTTGTTAAATTCATGTTAAAGGTCTGTTTTCTTGTTGAATAAATTTTGTTCATATAATGCTGCCTATTTCATATACTGAGTCTTTAATAGCACCTTTGGTCTATGCGCAACTCACAGATCAAAACAGAGGACTAAAATAGGGGTTGATGATGCTATTTACATGTGTGATTCCTGCTGTCTTCTTGTTAGTAGCTTTAATATAATAGAAGACCTTGTCTGTTTTGTAATTAACACATCTTTACTGGAGAGATATTTGGAAGTGATTGCTGTGAATATACTGGTTAGTAAAATAAACACAATCACACACCACTTTCTGTTATCAGACAAATTTGTGAATTGTACACATTATACTCCAGATCAACAAACTGTGATATAACAGCCAAGTAGAAGACACATTTATATAACCCTTTATTTTTCTGAAAATATGTATTCAATCTGACCTTGCAAATATAATTAGCTTGTGGGATGTGTGGATTTCAGTACCATGGATGCTTTACTAATTGCAGTTCTTGGAAATAGATACTAAATATTTGGAAGCTGCCAATACAAAATAAAAACTGCATCTTTTTGTACATCTGTCTTAGCTTCAAAATGCATAATAATCTAAAAAACAATAACTATACAGCATTTTTTTAGCATTTGCCTGGGGTCAACAGCCCACACTAGAGTCCATATAATGTATTTTTAGAAAGAAAATTTACAAATCTGTTCAGTGTAAATTTCAGGACAGCTATAATTAATATGATTCAAATTTACTCACAATCTAAGACCAGTACTGGATACCTCAACTGCTAGCTAGATAAAAACCTGGCCTCTTACAGTCTTCACACAATTATTAAAAATAATGGCTTGATTAAAATTTAGGATGTTTAGTAGCCAGACTTCTTTTAGCTTCTTCTGCAAGTGTGAATGTTATATGTATGTATTATCAGTTTTTCTAGAACAGTCTTCATAACTTCATGGGGTATTAAAAAAATATTAATTTACACACTTGATTCTTAAATCCCTCCAATATCAAATTTCCAAACAATACTGAATGAAACAGTCCTGTTTTTCAAGTCCCACTATATTTTAGTGGTAAATTTCAGTTACCAGTAAGTCAGCCTTTATTGTTTAAATTTTWAAAAAATCTAACATCAATATTTTTCCAGTGAAGAATCTATGGCATATGGTGACTATCTTTATAAATGCATTGTATCCTTCGAATTCAAATGGCGATGCATTGTTTATGCCATATGTTTATGAATAAACGTACCAGTGCTTAAAGACAACTGCAAAGGATAGAGTGTGGTTATGCCAGGTGTGGAAAAAGATGTAATGTCCCATCTAAAATCTCTTTTATCACCTGCAACTGACCTGTTATCAACTGCTTAGTTTGTTTCTAGATTCTTTAAAAATGAAATGGAACACGTGACCAGAGAAGTGCAGCTCAGGTTTATGACCAATTCGTTATTTATGCTGCCATGCACTGTTAGACAACTACAAGTGAAGAACATCTTCTGTCCCCTGCAAGCCCACAACATAAAAAATTCAAAGAAATCATACTTTTTATGCCATTTCCAATGAAAAGCACTAAGAACTGAAACTGACTCATGCCAAATGCATATCACTGAATTGCTGTGATTGTGAGTTTGAAGTTTGCAACATGGAAATTATTTATAAAATGTCAATTTTAGCTCTGGAAAACATATTCCTAGGAGTATGTGCATTTTCCTTCTCTATCCTTGGAGAATTATTTACTTGTGGTCAAATCTGCAGTACAACTTCAATATCCATACTGGAAGGGGAAGAGAACTACAGCATAATATATTTATCCTGACAAGTGAGGGCATGCATCCATAACTCTCAAGCAGCAGAGCCACAAGTTTTAAAGCTATATGCCTTAATGAAGATAAATGGACTATTCCACATCCACCATAGCAAAAGGAAATTAAACATTTAATACTTTTCAACAAAGTCTTGGAACTTTCTGTTTTAGGGAAGGGCATGAACTAAAGTAACCTATGTTAATGGTTTAAATAGGTAAACATACTTCATTTAATTAAATYACAACAAGTCCAAAGGATATTAAATAACAAATTTCAGAATGTCAGCATTAATATTAACAATTTCAGCACTCCATTAAAAAAATTAGGAAGTAAAACATGCAAATTACGTTAATCTGGATAAGTATAACTACTCTAGAAAATGTAACAAAACAGTAGTGCACTGGCAGTAATAAAACTTTGTAGTTTATGCCTAGGTTTACATAGCCTGACCTGGAAACACCAAGTGGTCCACAATGTGATGCAGACACAATTAATATCCTACAAATAGGATTCTCCAGGAAAAAGAACATCAGYCTTTACTGAACCAACAGTGATCAAACTCAGCACAAACATACAACGTCCTCACTCTCCAAACCAGGCTCCTATTGAAACTCAGTTATTGCCCAGACCAAATGAGGATGTTTCTGTCCAGTCAACGGCAAGAAATAGCACAATACTGTGARAGTATCTAAATGCATTATACACTGTGCAAAATGCTTAGAAATATATTCTTGATATTTCAATCAAAATTACACACTGAAAAGTTATGCTATCCATTTTAGAACGTTTCMCTCTACAATAAAAAAGTATTAGCAAATACAATTCTAACAATGGAAGTTGTTCAGGTGTAAAAGATTCTGACATGAAATTGTTGGCATCACATTGTAAAACACATTTTCTTCTAAATGCTATCTGCATAATAATTCACAATAAACAGACATATGTCCAAAAGAGTAATATAGTCAATTTACTGTTTTGTTTAATTGTTTTTAATTACTAATTTCAAGCTGCATCCTTAAGACTCTTGAATTCACTTGTGTCTAGGGAAGACCAACAAAGGTAAAGATCTAGATAAATGCATGAAGTGGGGAGGAGGAGTTGGGTATATGAAAGAAGTCTTGTTAGGTGACTCCAATCTGCTTACARTTCTCACAAACTTAATTCTTAATGGGCGATTTTAAATTTCAGGCATTACACTAGTGTCTCCACACATCTCATTTTAAGGAYTGCTCTTTTTCTGCCTTCTTAAAAAATAAAGTTTCTTTAAATCCTGTGGTTAATTCAAACAAAGAAGGGGAAAAGACAAGTTAAAAAAAAATAACAGCACTTCAATAATAAAAGAGTGGAGGTTTAAAACCATGCAATCAAAAAACTAGTGTTAAGATATGTTCAGCTGAAGAAAATCTTGAAGGTAGATGGCAATTCTTATATTCAGGAAATTAATTCTTAAATTGCTTTCTGCTATTGGTTTCAATGTTTTAGACTAACAAATACCAAATTATGAAACCATTCACATACATATTTGTYTTGATAAACAGGGAGGATTAGCAGCACAAAAAAAATCACCAATTCTGAAACAGTGTAATATATGGACAATTTAATCTAAACTGGAACATAAAAGAAGCTAAAGAAATCAAAACTACTTGAGAATCACTATTTTTATGGTCAGCACTCAACAAAATGACCATCTGTTACTCTGAAGAGTAAAAAACTGAAATCAGGTATTAACAAACTTGCAATGCTCATTACATGACTAATTACACACAGGTTGTCACCCAGATTTACAAGTACCAATGGACAAAAATGGGGAAAGAGGAAACAAGTCATCCAGCTCTCCTCAGGTTCTTTATTTGTATAARGAGGATAAAACCAGCATGTATCTTTCTCTCTCTCCAGCTTGGTAAGAGTAATTTTTTCGTACTTCAAAAACGARTAAAAGAACAAATGATAAAGTTCAGCACATTTTCTATTCCTTTTAGAATAAAATTCTAAAGATCTCTTTAGTTGAACGAAAGAAGGCAATTTTTGACTTTCAATGAAAAGAAACCGCATGCACAAAATGGTTTCAGACTACAACCACATTTGGACTCTGAAATCATTCTGACTCCAATTTCAGAACCACAGAACAAGGTTCTTCAATGATGTATGTGGCAGGAGACAGTAATAAACTGAAAAGAAGAGCTGATCATATGCATACAAGGGGGGAAAAACAACTGCAAGAAAAATAAAATATTGGAAAAGGTATTGCCATGAGGCTGTTGAATCTCAAGACTCAAGTGGACAAAACACTAAGTGAGCTGATCTGAACTCAGTGTTGACACTGTATTTAGCATAAAGTTGGACTAGATGATCTACAGAGATCCCAGCTAGAATTACWTTGATTTACCAGGCTACTCAAAYGTACATATTTTTTCTTCTTTGACCCTCTGAATGAGTTTAAGATAAGGATAAAGTACCACACAAAATCCTCTTATAAAAGTGGCAGGATCTGGTTTAAGACACATAACACAAGATTAAGATGCATAGCATATTTGTTTTTATCTATCAAAGGTAATTGAAACAGAATTTATAAAGTTATTGTTACAACTACTATTTTCCTCAGCAAACGATTAAAAAAAAGAATATTTTAATAAACTAATAGATCTTCTAGAAATACTTCTGATAGTGCCTTGCTAGGAAAGTTATGGCTTAACAGAAATTAAAGTTTGCTGTATAAGTAAGAGATTTTGCTACTAATCCTGCTAAACACCACAAGTGCCAACAAGCTTCTCAGATGTACAAAATGGACTTTTGACAATTTCGGATATTTTACTAATCCTTATGCAAGCAATTATTAATCAAGGGAAACCAGTTAACCGTCTCAGAAGAACAAACAACTTTAAATGGTGACTGTTATAAAAAGATCCAAAGTTTTAAATAGTTCAAAAATGAAGCCACCACCTTTTTTTTTTTTTTTAAATTTAATGATACAATGAGTGCAACACAGCAAGTTAATGCTTTTGGAGTTAAAGAAACTATGTTACAGTGGGTTTAGTGTAGTTATATTTTCCTTAAGAGGTGAAGAACAGCTGCTAAGTTAAGGTCCAAAAACCACACTTATTTTTAACATTTGGCAAAGGTTTATGGTTCTCTGTACAGACATTTCAAAGTGTATGTTGGAAATAAATATGAAATGTCAATATTTAGTTTTATTCCAGATCTTTAATGAAATTACTGCTTCTGTGGAATAGTCTAAATATGTATTACAGCTTCCATTGCACAGACTGGAAAACTGGAGGGGATAAAAGACATGTTCATKAGTAAGCATAAAATGAAACAACAGCTAGTCAGGTTGTCCCACTGCCCATATTTCATTTACTTTGACTTCATTCAAAGAAATCAAGCTAAAAAAATTAATTCAAACCAAAGCTTTCCCTCTCTGGGTTCTGAGAACACTGACCTTCAGTTAAAATTCACTGATCTGTTGTGAGTTAATTTCACCGACAACTGGAGCACTATTAGCCTAAATATTGCATAATATGGTACACAGTAATGAAAAAACATGCTTTGTCTGCAAGAATATGGATGTAGAGTAGTAAAACCAGTATTTAAAATTGCTTGTCCTTCATGTATCCTATTATATTTATGAAAAAATAACCCAGTCCTAAAATGGTCATTAAAGCAGTTGGCATTTAATCTTCTGTTCTATATGAAGGCTTTATTTTTATATAAAGATTTTATGTGATTTTTTTTATTTTTGCTCATTGGCTTTAAGACAAAAAATTACTTTTTTTTTTTTTAACTGAGGAGAATTACATGTATATTTATCTTTAAACTGCAATCACACATCCTGGCCCTATGAAGTGTTTAGAAAACATGTATGGAGATGAGGCAGTTAACAAAGAACTTAATAAGTTGTTATTTTCTACAGTAGCAGARCAAACTGCTTTTTAATGTTTTAGCTACTCAAGGTGAACCTGAGGTTCCTCATCAGAATTCACTGCAACTTTCTGACACATCAAAATAACCTCTGCCCCAGCYATTCTTCACCAGCACAACCATGACTGCCTCACTGACCACAAAGCACAGCAATTTATATGGGCATGGACATGCCCCGAGGCAGCTCTAAAATTAGCTAATGTATTATTTTGGACTTAGCTTTTAAATACATCTAATCTCAGTCAAAATTCACAATATTAAAATCTTCTATGCCACATATCCACTATATTTTTTGCCAGACAGTCAAGCAAGATATAATGAATAATGACCTTGGATTCATGTAGCTAAAGRCCACCAGTACAATGGTTACCATATCAGTGAAATGACCTCTGCAAGTGGTTCTTTATTTGCTGATGCTGGCAAAATGCAGACACTTCCCTGAAACAGGCTGAGCTCGAGCTCTCTAGCACACGAAGAGGCTCTGGGCACCACAGTGAGTTAGCCAGGAACCTGAAGCACTGACACCTGACCTAAGAAACCCCCTTGAACTCTGATATATCTGTTCTTCTCTTAGTTCATCTAAAATCCAAGCACATTTCAGTACAACTGATCTTGCCAACTAGGATGATAAAAGTCGAACACATTCCATATCTTCCAAATCAAGAAGTTAATTACAAGTGGTATTCATAATTTGGGAGATTCTTTTTATTTCTAAGCTATAAAGGATGCACTTGCCAGAAACATGACAGATGTAAATTTTTTTTAATGTGAAACCCGAGAACATAATTTAATCTGACTGTAGCAGCTAAAAACTTGTATGAAAAACAAACATTACAAGACTTCCAGTAATCTCAAGTACTGACAGCAATGCCATAAGAGCAGCTGTAACTGAGAAATGCTTAGATGGACAAAAATTTATTCACATTTAAAATAAATATGTCAAGGATTACTTTGTTGTAATCTCAAAGTACTTTATTGATCTCAAAGACCTCRAAGATAGACATCTATGTCAAACAACAGTGGCAACAAAGTTATTAAAAAGAAGCACTTAGTTAGCAAGTGTGTTRTAGGAGTAGTGTGACTTAATGGGAACCTTTTCCTCTTAGTGCATTTAATACCTAGTAAGGGGTAAATTAATTACAATTAATAGTCTTGACAATAATATTTTGACAAAATAAAAAAAATTCTATTTCAACATTTTTACGGGAGTGGGAAAACACAAGTTCTAGAAAAAGTTAGGAATAATTAAGAGTTCTACTGCATCTTTTTTTCCCCCCCAGACTACCTGTATTTTCTTCTACTCTTTATGCAMTTTAAAAAGAAGCAAAATTTATACAGATGTCTAATAGCTTCCAAACCACCAGAATTGCCTGTTACATAAACATATTTGTTATAAAATTCAGAATTTAAAAAAATGACCAACTGAAAATGCAACTGTAGATTCAGAACGTTGTACTATGAAATTAAGAGAACCCATGCTTGGTAGCTTTAATAAGATCTGCCTCCCAGGAAATGTGATACTACAGTTTTACAGAAGATGGATGCTTTTAAAATATTTATAAATTTACATGAATGTCATCCATATATACTATGACGCATTTCAATAATTATTCTACAATACAATGGGAGTGCATGCTCAAACAAAACACCTCAGCAGTATTTTAAAGCAGTAAACCACCTAGCCAATTTCTGTACGTTCTGTAGTTTTTCTAATCCACTCTCCCTGTGGTTGAGCAAAATCGAATTGCCTCTCACATTTGCAGACAGCTCTGTGAAGGTGATAATAGAGCTGCTCCCTGCTGTCATGAGGCAGGAAATAGGAAAATGGCATATGGGGCTAGAAAGAAATAAAAAGAGAACTAAACAAGAACAAAAGAGATTTCAACAAAGGATAACTATAACCCAATATGCTTTGCAAGTTAATCTCTTTTCATAATAATTTAACGTACTTAATAATTTATCTGCACACTTCTCAAAAATTCAAATGCTTGATATCAACTCCTCTGTGAAGTTTTATTGCCCAAAACATTTGGAATAGAAATTTTAATAAAAATCATCACATGCAACGCCTGCAAATCAGTGCATTCTTAGTACCCATATTAAGGGGCTGAACCTATTCCAATCTGTTAGTAACTGATATTAGATTTTGTAGCTAAAATGTAATATATAAAAAATGTCTACTTGGATTATGAGTTGTAAACCTGTTGAGCGACACCTGAATAGCAAAATATTAAGAGAGGATTGATTGGTTATGTGTACTGAAAATATCAAAGACTTCCAGCCTGTTTAAGGACTACTGATCTAAGATGCAGAATAAACTAGAAATGATCATTTAATTTACAGTGAGGTTTTGGKTTTTTGTTTGGTTTTTTTTTAATACAGTATGGATCTCCAAAAATCAAGTATGTGCACATATTTACAGTACTTCTATATTAAATCCAACTGAAGTGCCTTAAAAATAAAAAGCAAGCCTACTATACCTTTCCTTTTACACTCTGAATGGGATCCACCACAACAGCAACAGCTCTTTCTGATAAGGCTTCAAAGCTCTGCTGAGTATTGATATCTACACCAGACAACCAACAGCCAAAGCCAGGATGACTGTGATACCAACCAACTACCATCTCAGGTCTGAAACAAAGAGGACATATAAAATATAAACAGGCATCACAAGAAGAAATAGGAACATATTAGAGCATAAATTAGGATGAGCTGTGAAAAAAACCACCACTACTAATATTTAAATTAATCACTATAGTATGGTGAAAACATGGACATGAATAAATGCGACAAAAGAGGGCTATCATTAAGAGATACACATTAGCAGTGGTAGATCATGTTTTCAGTTTTTCACCCTGTTACCACACCTTCCCTGAACCAGTTTTTACCCTTTCAGCACTTGAGTAAATATCTACTCTTTAACTCCTTGACGTCGAAGGTTGAATTTTCACGGCAGAAAGTCCATTTCAGACATGGACAACGGGAACCAACGGTGGGAAAGGATTAAATATCAATTAAACCAGCAGTAGAACTAGGAACTCAGTCAAAAAGCAATTTGCACTGTTCTGTTCAGCTGCTGAGCCTTTTGCTAACATTAATTTTGAAGTTTTTCCCACAGTAAAAGAATTTGAGCAAGCAGACGACAACTGTTGAGAGGTAGGAGTGAAATAAAAATTTGTTTAAATAGTYGGATCTTTCACAAAATTATTTTCCCTTTCTTTTCATTAAAATTGTTTATGAATAAGCTGCAACTTCAAAATGTTTTAAATTCTTATTTAAAGGGTTAAATTTTAAAAAATCAATCTCTTAAGCAGGTACTGTGTAGTAATTGAGCAGCATTCTAATCTTTCTGGGCGATAATCAAAGCTGTACGTTTAACAGGAGTGACAATCTCCTGACAATTGAAATGCATGAGGGGCACTGAATTACATGCTACACTACTCACCTAATTTGGGGGGCAATTTTTTATTTTTGAACACAATTAATAGCCCTTAGATCACTAGTTTTGCAGAAAGCCAGCTGTTTCTTCTCAAAACCGTGGAGGGAGTACTTGTTACTGTCAGCCCTCTTTACAGTGACTTACCTTCCCGTCTGTTTCAGCATATCCAACATTTTTGCTTGAAATACAGGATCAACTGCCTCCACACTGACACCCTGATTTAAAAGAGACAAAAATCATAGTAGTTGTACATGAAGGAGTATTATCTTTTAACTTGTAACTTTACACAAACAAAAATATTCATAAGCATCTGTTTAAAAAGGCAACCTGAATACTTTAGTACTACACGACAGAACTCCCTTAAACRCAAAATATAATTTTTAGAAATGTATTTCAATGTGATTTTTAAAATGCTGAAATATTATTTTGAATTRCTATTTAAGCAATCTTTACTATGAGTAAATATGATTAGATAGGCATAGGAATGCACCTTTTTCTCCTCTGTTTGTCTGCAAACAGTGGCCTGTTGTTTCTCCCAAGTTCAGCTCTGCAGGTTTTATTCAAGATAAATATCACATATTGGCTTTTTGCAGATTTTTATATCATGCATATGTATAGAACAAACTCAGGACAAAAGAATTTGAAAATTTCATGAAATGCAGCCCTGAATTACAAAGGAATCCTCCCATGCTTGTTTTAAGAACATTTCATTCTAGTTACAAAAAACAAAAAGCATAATAAATTCCAATTATGCCCCTTGACTCTTTGTCTCTTTAATCTCTTCATAAAAGAAATATTCTTACCCAAAATTTAAGCATGTAATTTCTTCAAATCACAAACGTATCATTTAAGAGACATGCAACTAATATCTATCAAAGACAGCAAATTTGAAGTATATCTAGTTTTAAGTTTATCTATAGCACYATGATAATGACATGATAGAATTCTAATCAAACCTTTTACATTTTGAATCTTTCTGCTGGCTCACAGTATATGAAAAGTTATCAATTTGAAAGTCTTACAAGTCATGCTATACCAATATATATTTACACATACATAAGRACACAACATCTGCATATATTCATATACTTAAGCACTAGCCTTTGCTAAAAAAGAAGTTTTGACTACTTTTTTCTTTTTTACTGAAACCCTTTAACCATTAGTATTGTTTGAATTATAACTCACAGATTATACCTTCAGATTGTTTCAGAAAGGTAAAGCATAAAAAGCTTTTAAAAAACAAATTTACCATAAGGARAAAAACAAAAAAGCAAATAAAATTATCAARGTCTAGATGCAAAGAACTCACCGTTCCAGACTGTGGCATTGCAAAAACATCAATCACTCTCACGGTATAATCATCAACAAATTCCCCAAGCATCAGACCCATAACTTCCATAGGGACACCAGCACGACCATGCTTCAACATCTGGAATTAAGACCAAATGACACCATATGCTTAATAGGTTTGAGTTTGATTTGAGGTAGTCCTTTCAGCCTTTGTTGATCTATAGCTAATTTGCAACTTGTAGCACTTTTGGAAACTGTAACAAACTATAAGACAGTAAAAACAAAGCCAGCAAAAGAAAACTAATTAAWAAGTTTCTGAGGGTTCCAATCAGTATTAATTTATTTTTAAAATTTATCTGGCCAGCACTTAGACAACACAAGTCCATTAACTTTGGACAGCTGCCAGGTGCTCTATCTCTAGCATTATATTCAGACATAGTATTCACACAGAACACTTACTTTCAGCAGTGCAAGGGAAGAGATATAAACCTGTTCCGCTGTATCGACCGCAGGAGCATCTGTTGGTGGCCCCTACAAAAAGAATAAATAATTATTTTCACCATCATTGTTATTCTGCAGCTTCTAAACTTCTAAACTTCTAAAGCTTCTAAATTTTCTTTTGTTTTGCAKATTACAAAACWTACAGAAAAACGCATAAGTAATTGTGATCTWGTGGGTTAGATGCTGTTGTTACAAAATATAAAAAAACACACCCAATTCCCAAACCCTTCTTTGCAGCACCTTCTTTCACTGTCATTATTTTGTAACAGGTCACCATCRTCCCGAAACAACACAGTCTAAAGAGCAATCTTATCAGAATCAGTCAAATACAAAGCAGACAAGGACTGCCGTGGATACAAACCTGTTACAAAGCCATTCAGGCTAAGAGTCAGATAAGTTTCCATTAGTCTGCCTTGCTGCAATGCTAACCTTCGTCAGCTGTAAAATATGGCCAGTTCTCCAATTAACTATGTGTTTCTTACAGTGGTGTGAATGTAAATGCTGCTGGGCTAGCATGATTAACTGGCACCAACACAAACAGCAATTTCCCTTTGCTTCATCAGCTTTCAGCTAAAGAGGACTTGCAGATAAAGGCTATGGGAGTACTTTGCAGATACACTGGTACAGTGAGAGAAAAAACGGACCTCTGATCCCTAGGTGGAAAAGCTGTGAACAAAATACTTTGCTCTTTGCCTTATGAGTAGTTATTCAAAAATTAGCACAACTGTCCCAGGTGTGAATGATTGGTTGAAACAGGTTTTGTGTACTGTTGAAATTGAAAAACACAGGAGGCAGCAGTTTAAATGTCCCTTTCTTGAGAAGCAAGAAAAATACTGCTCTTACAGAAAGAATTGCATATCAGTGCAATACCTCATTACAGTCAATTAACAGCACATTCATTACTTTATTACCAAATTGTGTACAACAAATTTCCACTGAGAAGACAYAGCTTACTTCTGCATGAGGTAATGTAAACTTAGAAGAGCAACAAAGCAACTATGGATTATGGTAAAAAAAAATGATATTCCACATTGAGTAAAAAGAGGAAAATGGTGTCTTTACACAAACACTTTGTAGATTTAGAGCTTTGATTCCACAGTTAAAAGCAAAATTCAGGAAAAAAGTTTTTAATAAATTCTTAGTTTTTCATTTAAAGTGAAAAAATTGAACACAACATGCATCCACATGACATCAAACAAGACACAGCAATCAACCAAGCCAYTACCTCCTGAAGATAAAACTGGACACTTGAGTAATCAACATATTACATTTATATAAGAATTATCCTTTCTGCATACTTTGATTTTCACACGAACAGAAAAACATCAGTCTTCAGAATAAAAGTAAAGACAGAAAGAAAATTCAGTTATGGGCTTCCCACCCCCCCCAAAGTCAATCAATACCTTCTCTATTAGTTCTAGATCCAATCTTTATAYTATGAATCCAATCTTTCTATTTTGAAACTCACACTGATAGATCTGCCAACCATACCCACTTTTCCTAACAACTTCAAGCCTCTGCTGACCATCTTTCAGTATTTGCTCTTCCTCATTTCTTACTACTMATTGCTAGTTCTTCTGTCACTTTAGACTTTTCATCACCAGTCTTCCAGCAGGTCTAACTTTTCACCTTCCAAAGTATTCTCACCGAAGGGCCAATTTTCATGAACCCCACCATCAAGTATTTCCCTGGCCTAGCCCTAGCCAACAGTGAGATGCTCCAGTGGAGAAGTGCTTCTCTAGCACTCACGTGCAAAAATTCCATGAGCAGTTCTTCAGAACATTCCCAGAACCAGATGGGCAAAGCACCTGCATCACTTATACTGAATTTTCTACAATTAAAGTGGTTGACTGGCAAAGCCTCAAATGCCCAATCATTTTGTAATGCTGTTCCTATGTTTTTTCTCCATAAACACATCMGTTTACTTTTTTAACTGTATCTCTCCTACTTTAAAGTCTATTCACTTAGAAGTGCTCACTTAAAATTAGGAAAGCAAAAGGACTCATGCTTCCACTTAATCACTGCTAAGAATTAGCCCAGACAAGTYGAGTTTTAATTTTAAAAGTAACTTCCTAATTTGTAAATAAAACCTTTCTTTCATAYATAAAGCTCTCCTAATTTTCTACCAGTTCTAGACCAGAGATGCTCTGAAGGGAAGACAAAAATACAAACCAGTAATCTTCTGCTTTAGGAAGAACCATATTACATATGCTGTGATCACCAAATRCATTCTACATTTGTTACGTATTTTAACATTTCCCTGTAAGCAACCATCCCATTGCACCATTTATTTTCTAAAATAAATAGTATAATAAAAATCTCCCTCAGATTAGTACAGATYTAATAGTTCCATGATTTCTAGAAGGCTAATTTTGATTTGACTGAGACTRGCTTCTGAAAAATCAGGAGCTGGAACTGACGTTTACTCCGCAGCCTATGGCTCTTGAACAAACTCTCCTCTGAGGAATTTCCAGTGTTTGTTAAAATCACACTGACACCTGTCCTGCAGCTGAGGCATTAATCACAGCTCTGTCCCCTATATATATGCCTGTGTCTTCAACTGATAAGAGCTTATTATTTGYAACTTTTCTTATTTTAAGGTCAGTAGATTCACCACTAATAGGGAGGAAACACAGGTAAACATTAATACATTGTGTTTCTGTAACAAGGCAAATTAATCACCTTTAGTTTAAGTGAAGATGGGAACTAAAGCAGGGTGTCCCTAATATTTCCTTATGATTTCTATACTCCTTGGAGCATCCAAATGCTCATTTATCTTGATGATGGTCCAGAGGTRGGGATACTTAATACTTCATCAAATCTTTAGGCACTCTATGAGATAAAATAGCTTGTTTCCAAAACTTACATTGAATTCCTGTTGCCAGCATCCACAGTCAACGATTTATTTTCACCACAGGGAACGTTGCTAATTCATAAAGGAATGCATCATTGGTGTAAACCAACTTGCTTAGCTTTTGCTATTTTTTGAAAGCCATAGTATTCACTGTGAAGGATTTTACATACTACAYGTGTTTAAATATATATAAAAATTACCACATTAAGGATTAGGAGGTATCAAATGCATACTTTACTGCTTCACTTTAAGCACATGCAAGACATAGTAAAAATATTAAACATGAGTTTCCACTCTTACCATGCACTAATTTACCTGAACTTGTAAAAATTAGCTAATGGGAGTACACAAGGCAGGTTTGTTAATTCTCAGTCATCTTACAAATACACAGCACATACCAATTGGTCACTGATGCTTCTTTGTGAGACCTCACTATCTCCTTTCTGTCTGCTCTGTTCTTCTTATAGATTTTAATAACTAGCTAAATTATGGGAAAATGAAAATCCTTATTGCACCATACCAATTACATGTATTAATTTTCATATTAATATTCCTTTCTTTGTTTTGAATATTGATTACATTGAATTTCTCAAAAGAGTACTGAAATTCATGAATTTTAAGAAGGAAATGATCCATAGGTCATGTTTCASATTATTTTTCTACCAAGGATAAACTACCACATAAAATACTAGAAGCACACATTTGTATTTCTACAGAARATTCTAAACCAAAGTTCATAAAATTCTTAACATAAAACTTTTTGGATTAAACAGATAAAGCCAAGAGAATGGAACTTGGGTCTTCCAAGAGTTCACTTGACTTCAGGTGATTTGAAAAAAGAGACATTTGGAAACTGGAACCAATTTCTTCYATCTCTGATCACTTCCTTTTTCACAAATGGCTGATAATCTAAGACAGCCCTGGAGTGACAGCCCCAGCTTCTCTGTGTTAGTTACAGTATGTGGGAGCCAGCTAAGAGTTACAGGCTTTGAGACCTCTTTGGCCTGTTTCTGGTAATCCCTCACAAAAGTTTATGCATTTCTTTCATCAAGCAAAGAAGAAAAAAGGTTTTATTAGCATGGAGGCAAATATTTTACACTGACCCTCCACAGTATGTGCTATTACCACTGCTCATAAACTTCACTGCCTGCCAACTTTAACAACGAAGCACCACCCTTACAAAGCAGAGCATCAAATTAAATTAACTGCTATCAGGAACCCAGAGAAGAAAACGTTTGTGCCCGCAGTGCAAAGRTCTGCTGGTATTTTTGGTTACATGAGTGTATTCCAAGGACAGCTACACCATGGCATGGTTTTGGAAGACTGTCCATCTCATCACAAAACAGCCTACTGCAGGCCTACAGGTCTACTGGATTATTTCTTGGGGAATTGGAGAAAAAATAGATTTGGAAACGGCAAGGAATACTGAACATTCTTTTTCCCAACTGTGCACATATAAGCTGGATTCAGTAATTATTAAATTTAAAGAACTGCTATTAAAAATGCTTTTATATGTTACTGAAAAAATTTATACTTCTTCTGAATGAACTCTACATGCTTTCAGCCAGTGAAATGAGCTGTCTGATGGCCACATCATAAAACCCAACCAAACTCCAGGATTGTTTTTGTGGCAGAATTCCAAGTTCAATAATAATGGATAAAATTAAGTTACCACTATTAAAATATACTTTTAGTTTTGTTTTACTAAGATGTGTGAGGGAAAAAGAATCACATACAAGTTATGAGCAGAAAATTACATTGTAATATTAAATCATGCATGTTACTATTTTTGTTTCAAATAGTTAAAGAGATGATCCAATATAAAAAGCAGTCCTTTACTTGGGCAGCCCTTGYTGACGAAGTGTTAAAGGCATTTTTCATTCTTACAGGATAAAAACTCACGCCTTGAAGTGTTACCTACTCAGGCCTTTTAGCAAATTTGTTAACACTTTTAGGTATATTACTTCACCTTTCTCTTAGTGTGAACTGATATCAATTATTTAGCCAATTTTATTATTAAATGTGAACTAAAGTGTCATTTTAGAGCACTGCTCTTTATTTGTACTATTTTACATTTATTCAAATAGGTATAGTAAGTGGACTTGATTAATTACAGAATAAACTGAGAAATATTCCACAAAGGGATACACCTCCCATTGTTTAAATGGATCTTAAACACTGCTCTGGCTTCATGCTAATAGCACAAAAGGTGATTTTGAAATAAATCATAGCTGTTTCAAAGAAACTCAGTTTTGCAGGGGCAACTGTAATAAAAACCCAAAGGTAGTGAACTAAAGTGCTGTAAAGTACATCTCAGCTTTAATGCACCAAACAACATATTACTGTGTAAAATAAAAGAATCATTACTACTTTTTATTTATTTTTGCAACTGGAACAATTTAAATATGAACATAGGACACGCAAGCAAACAATGACTGCTATCGTGTTTTATTTCTTTCCCAGTAAGCAAAGAAAGAACCTTTTAATAGTTTAATTTTGTGAGTATTAAACAACTAGTGTGAAAAACAAGCTGCATGTAAACTATTTCTACTGCCTCTGCTTCAATGACTAGCTGAGGCAACCTGTTATAGGAGGTGTTAATTGGCAATAGGAGTACAAGTCAGAAGCATGTTCCCCATCGTCCTAACCCAGCAAGGCTAGGTCATTAAAGTGGAAATGAATTCTTTCATGCCGACTTAACCCTTTCACTACATATTTTCAGCTGTTATAGCCAAAGACAATTGAGAAAGATTAGCTAAAAAAAAAAAAAAAAAGACAAAAAAAAACCCCTTGCATTACTTTTGATTTTATTCACCCCACACTTCTTCAATACCCTTCTCTACCTCCTCCAGAACAAGTGTTTCAGGTAAAGATGACATTTTATTGCGTAGGTAAGGGGGAGAAAGGCAAGTAAGGTATAAATGCAATGACAATCATTATAAAATAATAATTTATCATATTAAAAGATGCATGGAATGATAAGGCATGTAAAATGAGCTTAAAGCTACCATTTTATGGAGGTAAATTCCACTTTGTGTGCATAGCTTGGTCCAAGGGAAAAATAAATCATTACAGAATACTACTGGCAGAGAGGACACAAACATGAGCAAGTGTGCAAAGGAGATAGAGGTATTATTGATCATAAGGCCTTAAAAGTTCACCAGAGTACCACTGCTCTTCTCTACTTACCCTTTGCCAGTGAGTGGTACAATCTGCTGTCACATTGATTATAAAGAATAAAAAATTTCTTAGATCATCATAGTACTTKTTACACATTGCTAAGCCTAAAAATCTAAGCACAGTTGGGATTGTTCCACAGTTCTTTCTGGTACTGAGACAATACACTTATAGAAATTACTAACTCATRTTCCATCAGTGGAAGTGGCAAAGGAAGCAAAGCATATTCAGRGATCTCAATGGTTCTGACAACTTTGTCATGACAAGCACCAGAAGCCAGGTATTGCATTTTCTGCAGTACAGGAAGTTAACATGATCAGTCATGACAGACAAAATGATTGAGGTCATACAAAAATATTAAAAAATCAGACAGCTCAATAAAAAAGGGAAAAATACTTTACTTTCCACTGTGAATCACACACTAATTAGTAGCAATTTGAAATTTTATTGCTATTCTCAAGCTATTACACATACAATTTTGCAGCTAGTTCTACATCAACAGGATTAGATTTTGAAACTAGCATTATGTCTAAACAGTTTGTATGTTTAGGTCCATTTTTATACCAATTATAATCAAGCATGCATAACAGACCACAAAATACCATAAGACTCAACAAACAGCCTAGATTTCTCAAAGGATCACATTGTCTTGTTACACCATATGTCAGATGAAATAAAAATTGTGGTAATATGTTTAGTCTCATAGGCTCCAAAATGAAGTAGGGATACTAAGGAWGCACTGTGGCAGCAACTGCTACTGTAAATTGAAAAAATCTCTGAAAAAAAACCCACCTTAACACGGTAGATAAAAGCTGTCTCAGTATGTCTTACAAAATTCTGTCTCCTAAAAAAAGTTTACCCAGGTTCACATTTACAACAGAACTCCATGAACAGCAATATAGATGGACTTGAAATATATAACATTTCCCATCTCCCTTCCTCTTCAAAACCAAAATTACAAAACACAGAACTTTGTATAGCTTTGAGCAGTTGGTTAAACGGGTTGGGATCATAAATTTGCCAACACCTCTTTGGTGCAGAGCCAGAACTTTACTGCTTAGCTTTTCTGCTTGTTTAGGATTTTAATTTCAGTGGGGTGGTTGTGTGGTTTTCTTTTTTTGTGTGTGTAGGGGGGTGGTTTTGGTTTCTTATTTTGCTAGGGTTTTGGGGTGGGGATGTTTTTGGTTTTTTTGGTTGGCTGTTTTTTTTTTGCTTTTGCTTTTTTGGGGTTTTTTTTGGTCAGTTTRTTTTGTTATTTGACTGTTTTTAATTAAGCAGAACTTCAGACAAAAAYAGTCTCTTATTTACTGGGACACTCTTGAGAACTTTATTATTAGAAATAAGTGTTTACTACTCAATATTAACATGTATTCATGATATAAAAAAATCTTTTACATGTATCACCTGGATGCAATTTGCAATAATCYGACTTCCTGCAATGTTCCCAACACAACCGTTGCTTGAAATGGCTGCTTTAATGTAATCTCTCCTGGGTTTCCTCTATCTTTACCCTATTTAATCTATAAATTCATTGAGACAAATAACACAAARGGGTAAATATGCTGTATTACTGCAGTTAATATTCTTTATCAAGCATAAGGAYAATTTGGACTAGATGACCTTTAAATGTCCCTTCCAACACAAATCATTCTACGATTCTATAACAATGGTAGCAAAAAGCCATAAGATCAGGGACACAAAACAAATCCTCAGTAACACTGTACATCTTTTTGAAAAGAACTATTAGTTTTCACAGCTTTGGTCTACTGGAAATAAAAAGAAAATCCAGATAATACAAAGGTGAGTTTTATTCCAGAATAAAACCAGAACTAACCTGKTTTTCCCATCAGCATTACAGAAGGTAATTTATAACTGAGATCCTCAAGGCAGATGATGAGCCAGCATTTGTAGTTTTGTCTGCCTCCAGAAGTCTTGCTCTAAYGTAGATTTTTAATTACCTTGTTCTAGACACAGCTCTGCCAAGAAGGCAAGGTAAGCCCTCAGCAGGTTCTGCCTAAGCTCAGCCTAAACTTTGTGAAGCAAAGCATTTAAAAGATACCTCCTCWATATGTAGAATAATGCACTGGGTTCTATATGCCAAAAGGTTCTCTGTTTTGAAAAGCTCTGGATACAAATTGGTGAACTGGGAGACTCAGGAGCAATATGCAGGAAGGTTAGTTGTTTGCAACTCTTGCAGAAACAACCAACTATCCAACATGCCCCCACAGATACAAACTACACCACAATAACACAAAACCGCCTCAACCTTCCCAGAAAAACCTAAAGAGGACTCTTCTACAGAGCAGGAAGAACACAGAAACCCTTGTTCAAAGGTACTGCATAGTAGCATTGCAACTTAATATTCAATAGCATGGGATTTCAGAATGAAGACACAATTTCCAAGAGAAATATGTTAAATCAATCATTATAAGGCAGCTGTTTCCTGCTTGCAAAAAGGAACATTACAAGAATAGGTGTAATGCTAAAAGCACAAAGATGTCTTTCTTCTTTAGTTGTTTTTCCGCATGTCCTTTCTCATTATAGCTACACTCATTTCCTTGTCCAAGATCCTTTGTCTTTTCTGGGGAAAGTCRAAAGTCAGCTGGACTGCACTGGCAATTAAATTGAGGAGAGTGAATCTAATTGCCTAATTATTAGAAATACGGAAGTTTAAGATCTGAGACCAAGAAGAGGCAGCTAAAAATGGTCTCCAGAGTTAAACAGAAGATCAGAGAAAACTGTAATTCTTGGACACAATGCACTAGCCTTTTCAGTTTTAGTATTATGGTTGTGATTAATATGTAAGATGTGTCTGTAGTGCAGCCATTCTACTTTAAGACAGCCTTTATAATACAAATTACATCAGGGTTTAAATACAATGATATGACTGCTCCTCCACCAATTCTAGCAGGTTTCTCTTTCCCTCTCCCATTAGCCCCTTAGGAGACAAATTACAGGACAATGACTCAACTGAGCTTCAAATGTATGAGAACAATACTCTGCCTTAGCAATCCCCAGCAACTTTCAAACAAGYCTAACACGATCCATGGAGTTACTGTCTCCAGCAAAACCAGGCCCAGGCCACACCCTAAATTTGATATAAAGCTTTTGTTGAACAGCCCTGTACTAAAACACTAATCAATGCAGTAAAACATCCATCCAAGACATTGAAAGTAAAATGGCACAGTTTACTATCTCTAAGGTGTTTTTTTTTCTCCTTAAAACAAAMCCATGTATTTTGTACACATAAACTGATGCTGAGACTATCTACAGAAAATAATGCAGGCAATTAATTAAGTCTTCTGAACTTTCTATGAGATTTCATGTTGGATGTTTTTAATGGATGAAAAATGTTTGTCACTGAGAAAATTTTTTTATTCCCTAAATGGGTTGACAGCTTCCAGGGACAAAAAGCAGAACTGGAATAACCCACCTAAACTGTACACCATCACATCTACTGGGAGTTATATTTGAGTTCTAGAAATAGTAACGTTCTTTGCACTTGAGAACTTTGCTGGAAAATTCTCAGAAGCAATGGCACAGAAACTATGCACAATTTTAAAAGCTATAATTCAGATTTATTCCCCTGGCAAAATACTCTCAAAAGGCGTATTTGAAGCTTCAAATACATATGAGAAGCAGACAACAGTGCATCACCACAATTCAAACAGTATAAAGCATACATACCCAGGAGACACACAAAGGAGAAAGTCATATCAGAACACTACAGCTTTACAAAGAAAAAGGCACTTCATTAAAGACAACACATTTACACCCTTCAAATTAAAATACAACCTTTATCAAGAATATATGAACCAAAATAGTTTTCAGTAAGACATTAAGGTGTTGCAGTTTTTCCTGGATGGGTTGCTGGTGTGGTTTTGGGTTTGTTTTTTTTTTTTTTTTTTTTTTTTTGAGGGGAGGATGGAGTGTCTGCATTTGTTTTGGGTCTGAGGTTTTTTTATTGTTGGTGGATGGTTTTGTTTACACATGGAAGATGTAAGATGCAAAACCAAGTCATGTACTTCAAATGACACATCAGCTTAATGAAGGAAATTTGCATCCAATTGTTAATTGGGAATGATCTACACTGAGCCTGACCCTCCTCTCTCTCCCTGACCACCAACTTCTACTTGGAAGCCCTGCAAAAAGTGTGCTGCACTGCTCYCCATTAACCACCCCGACTAGATCAGCACATGAAACAGAACTTTAGATCAGCAGCAGGTCTCCCAAGTTCCCATGGTGCCACAGATTTACCAAACAGGATAAGCATGTTCTAAAAAACCCAAGATCCTATGAAGGGAAAAAGGTTCCACAGCACCAAGCAGTACAATATTTGAAACCTCCTAATCAAAGTGACAGTTTTCAAGTGCCATTTACAATGCCCTAATCTGGAAACATCCCAGCTAACCCATCTGATCAACTATTTCACAGATGGAAGCACTTGATGGCTAATTGGCAAGTCCATGATTCAAATGAAATAGCTATCTGCACTTCTATTTTCTATATTCCAAGTCAAGGTGTAAACACTCCTTACAAGACACAGGTCAGTTCTGTCTGCCCCTCCCTTCCCATTGGAATTTTTTCCCTTCCCCTCTGTCATTAAATATGTAAAATCAAAAATACAGAATCAGTTTTATTTTTCATTTATAGTACTAGAATAGTTATCTGCACTACAGTGCAGTGTAAATGATTAATTTCAAAAATCTATCAAGTAATGAAAAATTACTTAACAGCATTTTTTTTGAAGTGTCACTGTATCACTGCTTCCTATCACATCTGGATTCAGAAAAAACAGACAGCCTGTGCTAGTATGGACAAGAACTCGCATAGCTTGAATTACTGTTCTGAAAATGTTGGGGAGAGAAAGACTRGCTACAAAAGCACTTAATTTGCTCACACCCTTTGCAGTGGGATTGCCTAATAGAGGCATATGTGGAACTGATTTCACCAGCAAACAATAGTTCAGCATACAAAATGAAGAGGAGTGTTGGTCCAAATTCCTGCCTGCTACATAAGCAGAATGTTTTTACGTACCCCACAAACCTGTTCATTTGTCTGCAGCAAATGTACAATGCAAACTGAAGTACTAAACCACTAGTGAAACTCTGCAGTAGGCAGTATTCCAGGGGGACAAACAAGGAGAGACAGAAAAGAATGACTCAGGAAAGAGAAGTGAATGAAAAAAACCCAACATGACAAGGGCAGAAGGAGAAGGAGAACAATATAAGTGAAGAAAAACAAGGGCATTGCCAAAATTTTAATTCCCATGAACTACAGGAGGGAAATTGAAGTACTAAGATTTTCTTCAGGACATCACAACCCTTCAATCTTTTTCAGTTCCCCTACATCTTTTTTAAAAGGCTTCACTCATTCATTCATCTTATGCATTTATCACTTATCTCATTCTTGATAAGCATAAATTCAAGATAATATGAACTGAACTTATGTACCAGGTCTACAACACCCATAAGATACAAATAATTTCTGCATGAGCAGTGTTCCAAAGAGGGTCATACTTTCAGCATCAAGTTCAAAACTAAACACAGGTACCTTCCCATGAAAAGAACACACTGTTAATGACCAAGTGCACTCTCAGAAAATACTGTGAATGTATTCACAGCACATTGTGAATCTTGCAGAAAAGCTCTAAGTAAGATTCTCTTCCCTTCTTTTCTCTTGTCCACCTCCTGCTCCACTAAGACATCCCTTTGTCCATCTATGATTAAAAGAGAGGACATGCCTCAAGATTTCTAAGCCACAAGACATGGGAAGGAAAGTTTATTGTAAAAGTACCAGTTTAAGATTGATTGCTTAAAGATTTGTTAATTAGCCATAGAAAGACAGGCTTAGAGTAGATGGAACTTAGCACTGACCACCTCAGGACAATTGAAGGCCAATCAGCCACTCAATTGCATCCTGAAGGAGCAAGAAGTAAGAAAAGAGAACCACAAATTCAGTGAATTTTTGAATTCAGTAAAATTCAAAAGCAGTTCTCAAGTGTAATACAGTATACCAAAAGACTTAAAAAGCATATTGCAAAAACATGAATTTCAAGTGCATTTGGGACAACATATCCCAACTTTGGAAATTAAGAAGACCAAGAAATGCTAAATGAGACAATAGAAGAAGCAGTTTTGCCAAGGAGAAAGAGCCAAGCAACTGCTGCTGAAGAAGATAAAACAAGTCACTGAGAATGAATGCCTTAGCATAGATCAAACAGATGCTGGCCAAGCATCTGGCAGCACTTTAACATCAGGTACAAAGCAAATCAAATGGACTCTCAGCAGACCTTATATGATGCAATCCCCTTGCTAAGCAGACCTGAAGCCACAAGAAAACGAAATCTCCAAATCTACACACAATGTGATAAAATTACTTTGAAAATGCATCTTTATCTACCAGACTATATACACAGATGATTGCTATGCTGCCAAGTATGACTCAGTCAGATGTTTTTACTATGTTCAACCTTTGGAACAACTGTGACRCAGCAATAAGAACAAAAAGCTTTGTACAGCTGTTTAAAACACTCCAGTGCTAACAAATGGCAGTAACTTTGTGTGCTTTCCAGCAGTAAGTACAAAATATATCCAAGAAACACCTTCTTCCTCTCTTCTGTCTATCTCAAAGGCATCTGATTCACTCTGGATTATCTCTCAATCTCAATTATCATCAATTGGTACTAAGAACATAAGTGACCTTTGAAGGTCCATTGAAACACAGTATTTTAATGGCATAAAAATATTCTATTTGAAAAGCCTTCCTGCAGATCCAGTAGACCAAAAGACTACGAATGTCATCAAGACATCCAGTGTAAGCAGCAACTTGAGTGAAGAGCAATTCAGCCTTATGCCTTTTTTTCTTAATCCAACACATACTCATCAAGTCATTTAAGAGACAATTCCATATTTAAACAAACACAAAGCAGCTTTGCAGGCCAAAACTAACAGAGGAGTTCAGCGAGCTTCCTCTGAATCTTATGTTCTATTGTGCCACAATTTTCTAGCAAGCTTTAAGATGAAAAATTCAGAAAACAGCAGAGAGTTAACTGTAAATTTGAAAAACAGCTTTGATATGCGTCAAGTTCAGAGAGGACTAAGAAGTGAAAGCTTGAGAGATTAGACTGCACAGATGTTAAAAAAATGAAGAGTCATGAAGCAGACTGGCAGCTCAGAGGAACAAGAGAAATAACTGTTTAAGAAAGTGAAACTAAAAATAACTGAGGGCGGCTTGAAGATTCACTAAGAGAACGTGAATAGAATTTTAGCTATTAAAAGAGAAAAAAATTATGCACCAAAAGTTACAGCTTATTTGGCAAAACATCTAGAGTCTGTAGATCAGCCTAGAATATTTCACCAAATGCTTCAGTATTAAACTGCTCCTGTAGCTATACTGGACACAACGCCCTACACACAACCAAATAAGCTTTGGGTCCAGCAATTCCAACCATCCCAGAAGCAGCCCTGCACACACATCATGGAAGCCCAAGACATATAGAACCAACTCCTCCAGAGGAACAAGAGTCTGGATTCTCCATTTAGAACAGAACCCAGGAAACAGATGAAGAAGCAGASAAAGGTAAGCCAACCAAGACTACAAAGGAAATTACACTGGAGCCCATTCCTTAAAGAAATAATTCTTTCTACAAACCTCAAACAAAGCAGTTCCTAATTATTCTTTCCCCTGTATCCAGAGTAATCAGCACAATGTAATAAGATCAGCTTGATTTTATTATTGAAGACTGCTGACCATGCCAGCTGATCAAGGAAAAAAGCACTAGGACTTGCTGTAGAGGCAGAAGCCACACAATGTGAATAAGTCTCTCACTGAAACAGAACAGCTGCCAGGGACACCTTTTTGCTGTGTGTAGTTACAGAAGTGAGGAGAGTCAACAAGAGGAGACACAAAATGCATGAAGGTGGCTACAACTACCCAAAAATGATAAATTCAACTCAAATTACCTCTTGAAATTTCCACATATTTCAGTGTCTTATAATGCCCCATCACCAATGTGATGCAAGAACTGAAATATATAATTTATGAAAGAGCAGTGGATATGCTCAGCTATTCAGAATACCCTTCATGTTTTGAAATTCCATATTATTTGAAATCGTTTTTTTTTAAAAATKTATTATGTGCTTCCAATGCTTTGCAATACAAACTTTAAAATGTTCAGACACCAAAAGAAAGGTTTACAAACATTCTGTAAATTTAGTGCCAATGCAGGTATTCATATTTTCAAAAAAAGTCAGGTTGTAACAATGATTTGCATATATGTACAAAATCTCTAGAGTCAAAGATTATTACTATGAACTCTGGGTTTTTTTTATGCTGTTTTAAGACATAATAGAAGGAATATTCCAGARTTGATTAACTTTAAAGACAAGATTGACAAGCTATATACTAACCTGTCCCAGCCCAGGCATACCTCCTCCCAGTCGCAGAAGTCTATCCATATTTCTAGAAAAACAGAAACAAAGGAAAAATGTTCCCAAGCTCTGAAATGTTTACTAAATTGCTATCTATATAATTCACCTTCAGTCACTCAGTATGTCAAAAATATTGGTGGTAATTACAACACAACATCAGACTTCCTGTTAATTAACACCACATATTAATTCAAGAAGCTGTCTTCCATGCTAATTAACAGACTTTGTTTTATTGCTTTGGTTTTGGGTTATCCCCATTTCTGAAGATGAACACTCTTGTCAAACTTCTCAAAACTTTCCCATCATTCAATTAATTGGGGGGATTTTTGTTGCTTATGATCAGTACCTACAGCCAGAAAGTTCCTAAAACTTATTAGATATACAATCAAATTTACTTCAGTTTGCTAAGAAATCATCAATAAAAATGTTAAAGTAAGGATTTTAGCATCCTCATTAGTAAGTTCTGTGCTAATTAACTTACAGCTTGTCAGTTACCATCAAAAATGCATGTGAAAGACACTAAGCAGATTATGGATCTCTGAATTAGCATCAAAAGCTTTTTTTTAATGAACTCATTATACTAAAAGAAATACTGTAAAGTAAACATTTAATGTGTATATAGTTAGAAGACTAGTGACAGTACAGTCATTTAATACATTTCCAGTGTTGCATGTGCCATTGCTTTAGTGCAAGATTATTCCAATCAGTGCAACTTCTTACTTAAAAAAAAAAGCGGAGTTTTTGTTTCTTGTAACTGTCAAAGAAGTGATCCCCAGGAATAAAAGCTGTTAAGGTGCCCAACCAACAAAATTACACTGATGTTTCTTTCTCTAAAGTTTCTTCACTTTCTATTGCTGAAAAGGCATCTTGATTTCAGGGTGGATATCTAAGCATAAGTTCTGCCCCAGCTTTAACAGAACTTCATCATGTTTACTTGGCTTTTTCACCTTCTTAGCTTTTTATAACACAAATCATGGATAAAATGGAAAAAAAAAGCCTGCTGAATATTAATTTTTAAACAACAGTTTTCAGCAAATCAAGCATTTTCCAAGGCTTATAGAAATCAGAAAATTTGAATAATAAAATAAAAACTGGCTTATTTTATTTGTGAAATAGAAGATACAAAGTACAGCATCGAAAATTATGCTCTTAATTGGACAAGTTTTAATACAACACAACAAAGCCTGTTTAGGTGACATAAAAGCAACTGAGAACACAATTGCTTTCCAAAATTGATTTCCAAAATTCATTCATCCTCCCAGCGGATGTTACATTACACGTAAGAGAGTAATAGACATGACTTCAGATTACATTAAAGATAATTCAAAAGCCTTCTTTTAAAAATAATTATGCAAAAGAACTCAAAAAATGTATTTGCTTTGCACATGGAAAGATCTTCATGTTATAGGTGAATGTTGTAATTTTCATAATTTCTTCTGAAATTTGCTAGAATTTTTACTGGTTAAAGACTAATAACCTTTATTTCAGTATAAGCTTATTTCAGTATTTCAAGTTTAACACCAGTAGTTTAAGCTTCTAAACACACAAAGAAGCAGCATTTTACTTCCTACTTTCATAATGATATCAAAGATGCATTGATCAGTAATACTTGCTCTACTTGCTAATTTCACTTCCCCAGTTCAATGCACTATCAAGCTATGAGTTTAATATAACTCACCCCCTTGATTTCATGCAAACACAACTGCAGCCTCACCTAGCAGTAAGTACTTTCTTAGAGCTCCATTGCCACTTCATAAATTTAAAAGGAGCTTATTAAAGGGTCAGTGGTTATGTTTCACTTTTTCAGTAAGTTATTGAAAGCAAACTTCTTTATTAGAGGCAAAAGCTGCACACAGTGTATATACTTTTCTATCCTGAACGACAATAAATTCCAAATCAAATTGTAGGATTTTCCTGGAATGGCTAAGTTGCTGTTTAAAGCTATTATGTAAGCATATGCTAAATGGCTTCAATAAAACAGTCACAGTGTTACCGCAAATTAAAGCGAACTACATTTCATTTGACCCCTCTGATGTAGATATTCCTCCATTGAAACCCACAATGATTCATCTTTCCATGACACTGCAGAGGGCTGAAGAGTAACTGAGAAGTTTCAGTCCCTGAAATACTCAGATTTTCAAGACAGCAGCACAGAGAGGAAATCTCCAAAACCCAGTTCTGGATGCACTGGAAATTATTTCAGTAGCTCCATGACTTGACTCTGGCTAGTTTTGGCAATTAATGCTTCGCTTGCCTGTTTGTAACTGAGTATGTTTTAGAAGGCTATAGACTATATGGACCTAAACATATTTGTTTACTCTCTATAAGCATCTGAAGAACTTAGGTTAGTGAATCAAATCAAAACAAATTTAAATTTTTGTTAGCCCACTGTATCTAAATATTATTTCAGCCATAAACTCAATTTCTGAAAAAATGTTTTTGTAAACCTTAAAAGAGCTTAAGCAAAATTTTTAGACATTAATGAAGATAGCTTTAGCCTTTACAAATAAAGCAACTATACATTTCTAACCTGATGCTCAACAAGAGGTCCTCACAGAACAAACTTGGCAACAGCTCCCACTAAAGATGACACCAGTAGGTCTCTTCCCTGTAGAAGAAAATAGAAAGGAGAAGGGCAAAAACCCAGTAAAATTTAGAAACAGTAGCACATGTAAAAAGAAATGTTACATTGATAAGCAGCAGAAGCACAAGGCGCCATTGACGAATAACCCAAGGAATGTTTACTGGGATTTTTACCTTTTACCATACAATCCCTTAAAGTGGTACAGGCCATGTCTTGCTCAAGTATCCGTAACATTGAAAGAAGCTTCCAATTTTCTCAAAATAATTTTAATAATTAATTTAAGCTATTTAAACCTAATTGATCATTTTAAATGCTGTTAGAAACTGAAATCACTGTCCTTTTTTAGTATTTTAGAAGCTCTATCTGTAGATAAGATGCCCTAAGAACCAAGGGTAACAGCAGTTGGCAGGTACAGACAGCTTTCCTGTTTATTTCTGCAAGAGTGGTTGGTGTGACTGGAAAAGCCACAAACACCTTTAAGTTTGCCTGAATTCAGTTTGAGTAAGGCTGCTTCACATTCCATTTAGGAGTTAAAATTCATGCTATCCTCCTCTCTGAGAACACTGCCCATTAATCGCATCCACTCAATCATTTGTAGAGCAGTGTTTTAAAACAGATCTGTGAAATGATCTGTGGCCGTGATTTGATAGATGTTTTTTTCAATGTCASTGTTAACATAAGGAGCAATGAGGAAGCTGCTGCTGCTCACCAACTTGATGCTGCTTTCTCAGTACTGCCAGGACAGCCATTTGTGCAGCCCTGCAGCAAACTGAGAGGCTWACAAAAATGCTGGGTTTAACCCTCTTCACTTCTCTGAGAAGCATCCCAGAAATAGTTGCCTTGGCATAACAGAAACAGGTCTTGGAAGAGCTGATTGCTTCTAACACTAATACAGGCTCTAGAAGACGTATCTGTCAAAYCATTCTTTAAGCTAAAGCTGCCCAAAGAATGTCTGTGGGTTTGGGGGTTGCTTTCAAGTTTTTGTTTGGGTGGGGGTTTGTTGTTGTTTTTTTTTTTTTAGTAACTGAGGTAATTTAACAGAGACCCTTCTGAACCTTATCTCAAAGTAGTACAAGAGCAAAGGAAGATGTGTTCACCTTCCTAGAAAACTGGAAAAGAAAGAACAAGTCAGAGTTTCTCACGGCTGACAGGCTGGGGTGGAATTCACTAACAAGTCGAATGGAACATTACTATTCTTCTGCCAGCTTTGCAGAAGGAAACGACCCAGGAAGAGACCACAAGAGCCAGTAGCACAGAATTGCAACCACTTGTTCAACTGGGCTTGAGCTACAACCCAATTCACCTTTACCCACCTGACTACCCACAGCTCCTGCATTCCCTTCCCCACTTACTACAAGGATATGAAAGAAACAAATCYCTGTAAGCTTTGCTGTTCCCCAGGGAAGCACACACTGTAACCTGCAGTTGAGCATCCTACCTCTCTCTGTGCAAAAAGAGTGGGTTTGATTAGCAACTTCTCTGTTGTTTTTTTCCCTGTATTTGTGCACACACATATACTTACATAATATAKACATATAAATAAAGCCCAGATAAGTAAGCAAACCGTACACCTCTTTTTTTTTTTAGTAAATCTCACCTCTTTTCCTTCCAAAGTCGGCAAAAGGTATTTTGATACTGTTTCCTTCTGTCTGCAAGTGAGAGTTAACAGTCTCTGTTTAATGCAAAAGTTTAAGGAAGTAAACGTATCAAATAGTTCCATGTCAGAAAAATGCATAAGGACAGTTGTAACAAACTTGCATTTTGGTGCACTGTGTCATTTGGATGACATGCTCTCATCAATGAAATCAACATGGTCACTAATGGCTTAAAAAAAAAGAATTAAGTAGCTCCTCTGCTTACTTATGTCCATTATTGGAAACACCAYAGCTAAATAATCTTGGTATAGGATGGTATCTAAAACCTCAAACTTCCATTACCGCAATTTTCTTTTAACTGTCTTTGCCTCAAAAGGGGAAGATCAGTGGATAATAATAATGCAGTGAAAGTATACACAGGGTATCTAAAAACTGATCTGAAACCAGAAATTTTAAAACCCATGTCTAATATTTGCTCCCAATACTACTGTTAGRTAACTGTAATAATTTTTAGAAGTTGCTTGTTTGGAGCAGCACCATCCAGTTGTTCCTTGCTATTTTCAAATCACTTAAATGCTGACTTATTATAATGAAAACATTTTTTCTTAGGTAACATAGGAATGAAGTTATACAAAAGGACTATGCACAAATGTGTATACACATTTAGGTATAAACCAATAGCTACTATGTTTATACTTGGCATGTTTCAGCATGTATTTTGAAATCAACCTGAAACAGTCTTAAATTACTATATCTCTTTGCACGAGACACATGAGTTTCACACTACAGTGCACTATTTTTATCTAGYATTAACACTCCATGATGTGATCCCTCAATGAAAGAGGGTTCTCCTGGTTTGKCAACTTTTGAGTTAGTAAAGAAATAAATATCAAAATGAGCTTCGACATATAGAGAAAACAATGGCTACTGAACTGCCCTATTAGTGGAGAGAGTATCAGGCCACATGCAGATGACAGCAATTTACTTTGCAATTTGTACACTGAGTGATTTGATGCAAATAATTTCATCTTCGGTAACTCAATTTCTCTACCTGAGACTATATAACAAGCCTAGCACAAGCACTTCCAGATCTCCAGTCGAGGAGTTACACGCAGCAGATAAGCAACAATTTTATAAACAGCAAATAAAAAGTGGCTCAAGGTTTTTGGTGCAACTGTAACCATTTCAGCTTCACTAGGGATGATAAACAGCTACAGAGTTAAATCAGTTTAGAAATTGCACCTTGTAGAAAAACATTTCACCAAGAAAAAAAMCCAAAAACTTACTGCAGTTAAATTCACCAAACTGAAAAGAAACTTCACATGTGAAAAGGCTGGGGGGGAGGGGTAGTCTACCTTCCTATACAATTTGTACAAAAAGAAGAAAAACATATAGATGTTACTATCAATTCTAAGTAATCTGCTCATTAAAGCTAGAGATTAACCACGTCATGCATAAATGCAGTCTCAGTAGTACAAGCCCAGAGTTACATGACTCTTTTGCTTCCATAACATGCTCAATTCTGTAAACCTAGACCCTGTTTCTGGATCATATAGACCCAAATCTCAACAGACCCGAGCAGGACTAGGAGGTCTGTGGATCAGCTTCCCAGACTCTGCCTTCTGACCTCCAGAAGTACAGTAAACCTAATTCTACTACATTCATTGCTGAGCTGGAGTTACTTCTTCAGTAACACAGATTCAGACAGACTGCTTAAAACTACATAAAAACATYCACATAAAACTTACAGATAAGCAAAGATTCATTTACAACCTGTGCCACTCCATAAACCAATGAAAATAATTTTAGTTTTATGCATTAGATAAAGTAATGGCCTTCTCTGAAGTCTGCAGAAAGGCAAGTAGACACACAGCTACTGTGGGACTATCCTGTAGTCCAGCAAGTACTCATCACACCAGTTCTCTATTATTCACGGTGCTCTCAACACCTGCCCTTTCCCATCATCCTAGATATTACAAGGTACTTGTAGGTACTATTAGTTTATGCTTCATAATTCTTGTCATGAGTGAATAATTTCCATGAAAATTTACAAACTAATTTATATACTGGTATTATTTAATTCAATTTTAAAGTACTCTCTAACTTATAATGTTCTATATCATAAGCTTAAGTTTTCAAATTAATGTCACTGAAATGGAATGTTACCACATAAGATAGAACACAGCATTTTGCATTAAGCTACAGGCTAAACCCTGTTGCTCAAAGTCACACTAAATGATTCAGAAGCAATTCATATGCAAGCCAATTTCTGAATTTCTTCACAAACTTATTTTTCACTGTTTCAGTAAGGTCATGAACAGTGAATGCTCCACAGAATCTTCTAAGTATACTCCCTACCTGGTGCATACAGGACACCTTAGACTCCCACGGCTGGCAGCTTTAAGATGAACACAAATCTGTTGGACKTTTCAGCTTGACTAATACCATTTCAGTTATATATAGCTTTGAAATACATTCACATAAAATTTTTTAACAAGTAAATCTCAATCGCTGATGGTTTTGTTTTTCCACAGTATAACAAAAACAACTGCATCTTTAAGACACGATGCCAGGACACAACCAGATTTGTCAACTGTTTACAAGTATCCAACTATGGCAGAAATTTGTTACAAAAACAATATTAAAATCAGCTGCATAGTAGAAATAGCGTTGTTAATTTTTTATTATCGCTCCTTTTCTACCTAATTCTGCTTTCTTCCCTTTCACGTATCCCAGCCAGCGCTTTTCCTTCGCTTCCCCCCGTCCCCCTCTAACCTCAGCTGCCCTGCCGGGGATTGTGACAATGCTGCACATGGGGAGCAGCAGCGCAGAGTAGTCTCTGTCGGGGAACAGAGCGTTGGTGCTGCCCGCAGCACAAACCCGCGCCCGGCGCTGCCCAACTACGCTGGCCGCTGCGGGCCGGGGCGGAGGCGGCCGGGCCCTGGGACCCGTGCGGCGCCAAGGCCCGTCCGGCCGCAGAGACGGGGCCCCCCYGCGCCACTGCCCGGCCCCTCTCACCGCCTCCCCCCGGCCCGTCCGCAGCTGCCCCGCTGCTCTCAAGTGCCGGGATTTCCCCCGCTAAAGCCCACGGGGCCCAGCGCGCTGCCCGCCCGGGCCGGTGCCGCCCGCCAGACCCGCCCGTCCCGCTGCCACCAGCGGCCCCGCCCGGCGTTCGGGCCGAATCCCCGGCGCGGTTCCGCCGCCTCGCAGAGACCGCCCTGGGCCCCCCAGCACCCCGGCACGGAGGCGGCCGGGCCCTCACCTGGGCCGGTGGCGCTCGGGCCGCGGTGAATCAGCCGGATCTCATTCAAACCGAACCCTTCCCGGTTCACAGGGCACACGGCAGCGGCTTCCGGCCCCGCGGCCGGCGGGGAGGAGCTTGTGGCAGCGGGGAGCTCCGGCGGGTGCAGGCCTCGAGTGAAACGGGCCGGGCTGGAACGGCTTCAGCTGCTCTGCTGTGARGTGCTGTGGGTTAACTTTGTCCCTTTGCAGCCGAATGGCACCAATACTGAAACAACTACACGACAGGATGGCAGAAGAGCCAACAAATGAGTCATCAAATCAATAAAAGAATGATTGCTGTAATCAGAACAGTCCCACATGTACTCCTCTCATGTACAGACAATACTAGGATTTAGAGAAGAGAAACACGAGTGGCCATATGTATAAACCCASCACAGGCAGATATGGAAAATAAAGTGAGAATTTTGTCAAACAAATGTAATAGGGAGGTAACCACGTAAAAGCACGTATGCTGAAAAATGATGGAAACATCTCTGATGCAAACAGAGAAGCAAATTGGAATTTCTACTACCCTTATGTTAACTGGAGCAAAAAACTTGTCAATTAAAAGAAGAAAACAAGGCCAAGTGAGTACTTTTTCAGACAATTGTGMATAAGTTGTGGATCTCAGTGCCCCATATGCACTTACTATGACTAACAGAATWAAACCTTTTAAAAGTTGATTTCTATCTAGTTACTGAAATACTGCATGTATTTTAGTAAGTACTGGGACAACCTAAGAACCTATAAAAGCAATTTATTAGGACTCTATAGAGAATTTCTACCATGAATGACCAAGAAGAGCACCATTTTGACAGATCTGTTAAAGACTGAGGATGTAATATTAGAAGATGATCAGCATTTTCTGCTCATAGACCAGCTACRGGGAACCAGGTGAAAAGGTACTAAGTTATAAATTACATGGAAATAGACAGATATTGTCACCACTTCCACAACACATCAGCAGACATAGGAGTCTTAGTTCTTTATACCATTAAGTATAAAATTAATCCAAGGAAACGAAATTTCCATGATATGATATTCTGCTTTTTAAGAGGGGCAGCCTTTTTGAAAAGCAATATAAAAGCAATTGAAAAGCAATATAATTGTCTCTTCCATTCCTTTTGAGATCTTTACTAGGCTGAGGGAATCAGAAGGATTAAAATTTCCAAAAGATTCTTAGAAAGCTAAAGGCTTAAAATGTAGTTTAAATTGTGGGTCAGCAATTTCTTTTTCATGTTACCAAAGCAAAACCTATTAGTGTAACTTATTGGTGCACCCTCAGCCAAATTACTCAGAAACAAAGAGTAAAATGTATGTGTGTGTCTCTGTGTATATGTTTATCTATGTATGTTCATTTCAAACAGAAGAAATATTGCACCCTGCTTCAAACAGGTTGTAACGCTCCTTTCTGGCAAAACTTAGCTCCTATACTCTTTTGTCTGTGTTTTGAGACTTCTGCATGTCTTAATGTTTTCAAAAGTCATTATAATAATTATGTGGTCAAAGATATTTCTTTAAGAATAAATTAATGAGGTAAAGTATTAATCCAGTGAATTGAAATGCATTATGTATTTTGCTGGTTTCTACCATGATTTTGAGAGTAAACCTTTTATTCTTCCATGTTCACTGGAATTCTGACACCTTAAGGAGAAACACCCACTGTATTTGGCTCTCACTCTGCAGTCATGTCTCTTTAAGGAACCCCTCACTTCTGAAAAAAAGAAAGAAACATAATTATTTATGTAAAGTGAACATTTCTCTGGCTTAATGTGTATAATAAAGAAAAACAACATAGTTAAATCTTCGTAATATGCCTATACCCACTGACTTAAATGAGCAATCTAATTTCAAACCATTTGAAGATTTGGCCCTTCTTTGAAATACAAAGTGAAACAGACTTTCATTGTTATTCCTAATTACATTTCAAGTTGTAGTATTGACTTTTTTAATATATACATTTATTGAAATTTTACAAATAAATACAGTTACAGAAGAAGAAAAAAAGGAGAAAATAGGAGAAATATTTACACTAGAAAGTAGAGTGAATTAATTGGATATATAGAGGCAGTATCATGGTTGGAACTTATGACAGATGGTATTTTATATTTTTATATAAAAGAGATATATTCTTAATCGTATATGTCAAAGAAAAGAGACCATATGTTGTTAAACACTTCCAAATTGTCATTTAATCTGAAGGGCACTCTCTTGCATTCTGCTGAATCCCTCATTGTTTTGGTCTAACCAGTGCAAATCTATAGAAGATTTTATTTAWTGATTTGCAATAATGAAGTGCAAAAAAGTGTTCAAGGTTCCTTTTTTATTACTTGGATGGCTCTCATAAGGGGTAAAAATTTATTGTAGTTGAACCCTTACGTTTTTCCTGGTTTTGCCATGCTAACCTATCCTTGTTTTTAGTGCAGTGATCAAGAGATATCAGACTTGCTAAGAGATCACACCATTCTTTTCTAACTCATGGTATATAATTTTCCCTTCAATTTTTTTTGGGATTGGATTAAAACAGCAATATAGCTGAAGCTCTGTAATTAAAAAAAAAGTCAATTTTACATGGCTAAGTGGCAAAATTTAAGAGTGGTGTGTAGAACATGAAGAATGCACTGAGAGATTGGACACAATTTTCTTGCAAATCATATATATAGAGAGTGCTGTTTGTGCTAGGACAGGAGGAATTCTCCAGGACCGAGTTATAATACTGAAAAAAAAATCATCATCAAAAAACCTAAACAAGCCCAACAGAAGATTAGTTTTAGAAAGCCAGCTATTAGGATACTCGATGCACTCTGGATTGAACAAAGCATGACAGTTATAGATAGTTTTTTTTCTATGTTTAAACATGTAGAACAGAGCATGAGGAATGAATATACATCGAGGAGTACAAGAACTGACATCATCTTTGTGAGAGGGTAATAGAGCCAGARTCACACTATTTTATTTATTGCTTTAGAACTGTGYTTGGTAGTTAAAGAAAYGAAGGAATAATAGTTTTTTAAACTGCAGCCTTTCACCCTGGGAATGGACTGGAACTCTGTCTTGGCAAACCTGTATATGGGGAAATGGTTTCTTCTGTTATCCTTGGCAAGCACTCACTCAGTTAGAAGTGCTGGTGGTGACCTCTGTGACATCCCCAACAGCTTGTACAATGCTTGATCAACTCCTTGCTGCATGCAGAGTAATAGCAAGTCTTGTCACAAACAATGAATAAAATTTTGCAGGATTAGTTAAAGATAGTATATGAGTGAGATTACTTTTTTTAGACTTCTCAACAATTCTACAATCAGCTGCAGAAGGCTGTTACAGGCTTGAAAGAGGCTTCATTAATCATGAAACATATGATTATTGAAAACCTGCAAACAAAACTATTTGCATCTCTTTCAGAGCACAGACCTGCCCATTAAAGTATGACAAGTATAAACTCAGTTTAATTTGAGTGAGAACTATGGTAACAATGTATTTGGATATAATCCATCCAGTTAAGAAGGGAGAGGGTATTAAGAAAGTAAACATTCCTTACAGTGAGCCATAAACACAGCCCCAGCCCCGCCTCCAGCTGGTGCCAAGAGATCTTGTTTATATTGGAAGTTTCACCAGCCAATACAAGTTTCACATGCAGTCCTAAAGGAAACCGGACTTTTGTCTTTTTAGGTCTATTTAAAGTGATGGCTGAGTTGTGAGAACTATCTACAAACCATCTGGAGAAGATAAGGCCAAGAAAAAAATCAGTCTTGCTGGAAATGCTTGTGTTGGGGGTGTCTATGGAAAATTTTTATGAGGAAACAGAGAAGTGGGTTTGTGTCCCTGGCAATTGCAAAGGTGCTACTCTGTGAGAGACAGTTTATTTAAATAACTGTGTAGAAGACTGTAAATTGAAAACTGTAAATTAAGAGAAAGGTGGTATGTAAAGTGGACATACTGTGGGTTTTTTCTGGATTGCTGTGGGATGGAACAATGCTACACTTCTTTTTTTCTTTATTCAGTGGGAGATTTTCCTCTTATTTATGACACAATAACAATTAATTTTACCCTTCCTATAGTACTTTAGCTATTTCTGATTGGGCTAAAACATTGCTTTTATAGAAATGCTGTGTAACTGGTATAATGCTTTTCACCAATTTCAGGTAGTGAAAGCCAACCAACAATCGGTGGTTATGGCTGTGTTAGGGAGTAATAGAGACTAGGAGAAACAAATGTGTGGGGCTAAACAGGCAACCATATYTTTCAGCATTTTTTACTTTGGATAGCTCTGATTTTGTCCCATAGAGTGAATGTCCATTTGCAACCAAATTGTATTAAGCATGTTTCTGCTGTGTCGTTTTTCAGTGAGAGAATCTTCCTTCAGCACTCACAAACTGCTTCATGGGGCACCAATGTGCTTTGAGAGTTTTGCATTAATGGCATACTCTGGATGCAGACTTAAACAATTGTGTAGATGCATAGTATGTATCATCTTTTTTTTTTGCAAGAATTAACCAACAGTTTGTAAAGACAACATGGCAGAAAGCTGGAGAAAAATGAAATAAAATTGAAGAAGGTGAAGTCATCCACATTGCTACACATGGTGTGCCCAAAGCGCTGGGTGTATACAATATGTTCTATGGAGAGCCTGAGGGACCTGTAAACTGCTAGATAAAAACCCATTCAGTGAATATTTTGATCCTCACAAGAATGTCACTTGGGAAAGGCACATTTTTTACAAGAAACCAGCTGCCAGATGAGACCATTGACCATTGTTAAGATCTTTAAAATAAAGCCAAGTAATGTGAATTGGAGCAGTTAACAGATGGATGAATTACTTGTGATATAAGTGATAACCAAGTCAAAGCAAGGTGAGAAAAGGACTTGACATTGCAAAGAACAGCGGATATTTGCAGGGCTAGTAAAGACTGCTTCCCAAATAAAAGTGTTAGCTAGTGGTGAAAGAACTGGAGTGTATCTAATTAAAAATGCATACCAAAGCATAAAGAGAGAATACAAGGGTAAACAAATGGCAGAGACCAGACTTGTTTTCAATAGATGTAAAATCAATCACAACATGGTGAAAAGGTCCTACACAAGAGGTTYGGTGTCCTGTATACAATGAAAGCAGCCATTTTGCCGAAATTAGATTGCTTTCAACTCAACTTACAAAGATCTTACAAAGCCTAAGAAAAGCTATCTGTGACTGTGCTGCTGGAGGACACAAAGGATGACAACACTGATTACAATGGCTCATTAAAAGGATGGTAGGGATGATGTTATTCTATAAAATCAGATTTTCTGCTGGATCAGAACATTTATCTTTAAAATTACCTCACAAACAGGATTGCAATTTGCAGATTTTGAAAATTCTCTGATGACACAGAAGTAATGAAGAATTCCTAATTAACTTCATTCCACCGAGCTTTRCATAAATGAAATAAATCTATAGAGATTACATTATTCTGCTAATCACAGAGATATAGCAGAGATTATGGTGTCCCTACAAAACAGGGTTCTGTTCATAATTTGTCATTTACTCTGTTACTCAGGATGGGAAGAACCTGTACTTTCTATGTAAATAGAAACTGGAGCTAATTACAAAATCATGTATCTAACTTAGACATTAAATCTGTGACTTCTACGTAGTCTTCAGAATTATGAAAACTATTAATCARGTATTTTGACTTTTCTCTTTAGGATGGTTTCAGTTCTTGCTGCCCTTCAAGAAACACCCCATGATATTTCTTCATCTTCATTACCTTGACTCTTTTTTCTATGAAATGCTTTGTAGAATTTTCTACTGTGCTTATAAGCATTAAAGCATGATGGAKCCCAGTTTTGTTTGGAATTTTTCTGAGATAATACAAGTTATTAACAGCTAGCTAAGATAAACCAAGATATTTCTCCTCCTTGACTGGTTTAGAAAAATAGCTATTTTATTGATTAAACATATATGTCAGTCAGTTCAGCTTTTTGTRACATGAAGCATTGGTAGAAGGAAGAAGAAAATATAATACAGCATAATTTTTGACTGTGCACAATCTGTGGAGTTGTGATCATGCCTTGTTCTCTGTGTTGATCACAGAAAAAATACTAGAAGTACACAGAAAAGGTTAGTTTCATTTTTGCAGTACCTGAATTGTCAGAAATACAATTCTTCCTGATTTTATTACTCTGAGAAGGCAAGCTTCTTACAAACACTGAGAGAAATGCAATTTGGATAGGCAGAGTACTTGTGATTTCCAATAAATTAATCAGGTAAGGCAATACCCTTATTTTAGCTATATTGGCTATGTGCCATAAATAAATACAGTAGCAATTTATCTCATCTCACCAGCTATCTTGATTCAGTTGATTAAAGGCTATAAACGTWCTTTAATTATGTGTTGTAACAGTTGGTATTTGGAGACCTAAATATTTGGGTCCATGTGGTGGCAGTTTGAGTCTCCATTGTAGAATGGATCTGAAGAAGCTTTTAGTACTGCCCAGTACTTTTTGTTTAATTCATATGCCTCCAGATTTTTTTATTCATTTAGAGGGTTGTGATTCTCTTAGCTTGATTACTAAACACTTTTTTTCCTATCTTATTTCAGATCCAGAGTTCATTTCAAGCACCTATTGAACCTAAGACATTTCTCTGCAAAGGTAGGATGTGAAAAATGCAATGCTTTCCAGATATTTTTTGCAAAGATGATCAAAGAGTAAGACATTTTATCCATGCAGAAAAGGTAGATGCAAATATTCTACTTGCAAGTGATATTGTTTTATAAAATGATTTTCAAATTTTTTTTAGTTCCTTAGAACTGATGAGGTAACTCTCAGTATCAGGTGCTTAAGCTGTCTTTGATCTGTTCTTTAAATATTTTATTAAATTAAATTGATTGTAATTAAATTTAAACTCTATTTTATTATTTTGTTTCATATTTAGTTACCTTGCTAAAAGAGTAAATACTATTCCCTTGTTTATTCTTGCTGTTTAACTATTAGTCTCCGCTGTTTAAGTCATTATATTTTGTTTCATGGATAAAAATGAGTCTAAATCCGGGTAAGAACAATATCCAAGGCAAAAGTAAATACAAAAGCTTGTTGTATGAAATAAAAATATTGAAACCAGATAATGAAAAATGAATATTCATTAGATCTTATAAATTGTTGCATTGCTGGTATTTGAGTTGTTGGGTTGTTAAAATGTGTTACAGTATATGTTCTTAATTCTGGTATGGAGTCTTTTGAAGAAAGTGAATTTGAATTATTATTGTAGAGAAGTAAATTGTCTTGAGACCACTGATTTTTCTGCCTGCCTGATTAAGTCAATGTAACTGGTTTAACACCCCAGATAACTTAATGCAATAACTTAAATGGCCAGTTACTGAAGTCTGAGAGAGTATTCCAGTATCTGCTGCTAGTTTTGATCACATTCAAACTTGATACTTAAACCCTAAAGGAAACCTTAAAGTTTGCTTTGGCTCTTGTTTTATTTCCAACTATGTATGTCAGTATATGGTAGTAGTTTTCAATCTCTTTTGAATTGTGAAGTCATAARATTTTCAATGGACTCGGGTTTGCATTAGAAACATAGTTTGAGGACAAAGAGTACTCCACAGACACTTTTTTTCAATAGTCCACAGGACRCAAAGTTTTTAGCAGCACTATAAAAATGCTTTGGAGTATTTTGCTAGTTTTCATATGTATGGTTAATATAACTGAAATATAATACGATGRTTTCTATGACAAATTTGTAATAGGGAATTTGGGGTGGAATAAATGCAATGGTTGATCTCAAGAATCTTTTTCTAACAGCAATTATGCTCCCTAGTAACTACCTCATGCCACCAGAACCTTATACTATTTTTGTATTTTAGGAGCTTGGAGTTTTTGACGAGTGTTTGTATACTTAAAACTTACACAGTTGTCGTTTCTGTGGTACCCTTTTCAGTATTAGCCCAATAAGCTAATACAATTATTTGCACCTTTAAGCTTAATTTTACACTCATGATTGAGAATCTTTCCTTTCCCCACAAAACTTGGATRTAAAAATTAGATAAATTGTTCATTTCCAATTTACCTGAAAAATACGTTTAAGCAAGAGCCATAATCTCCTCTAGCTCACAATTACCTGTTATATTCCACATCCTTCACTTCATCAATCCTTTCTTGCATATTTCTTTAAGARCACAGATGCTTATAACGTCTATCAAGTGACTGTAAATAACATCATTTTTAATTAGAAATGCACTGATTTAAAACTGCCTGCTCATCTTAGCTCCATCTTTCAGGTAACCAGAGCTGCTAATTACTTTCAAAAACCCAGGTCAAATGGTCAGTGTCTGAATTCATTAACCACTCAGCAAAATATCTCGCTCCCTCTAAAAAAGAGGAAAACTTTACAAATATTTTTAAAGGTCAGATGTTGTGCTCCACTTTACCCATTGACTTTGTTCTTGGTAATAGATCTGGGTTTTTTTTAGTGGTAGTAATACACAAATAGTTAATATTCTTTAAATAAGTGGTATGTAAACCAGCTCTATTCCTTTGAAATGGAAGACAGCAAAATATATTGTTAAAGGTGTACATAAGCAGTAACTTTTTAAGTCTCCATCCCTCTGAAAAACATTCAAATCTAGTTCATTCAGATTTTTCTCTAGGCAATCTTTTATGATTTTTATTTTTCAAGTAAGTAAGTAAGAGAAAAATAATTACCAGGAGTGATCATCACATGTAGATGATCAAATAATGTGTTCAAATAAGCATAAAAATTGGGTCTAAAGCCCAGGTGTTTTCAACCATATCTTCAGACCACCTCYGTGGGATACAATTTTTGAGAAAAAAATCTGAAACTATTGTAATTTTTAACAAATTTTGCTGACAGTATGGAAGTTGTCCAATCTAGATRTGTACTTTTATGTGACTGATACTGTTATATACATAAGTATTTAAGTAATAAGTGTTATATACACAAATATTTAAGTATCAATTCTATAAGTGCAAACCACTCTATCTTGAAGCATAAGAATAGGCTGCCCACTGTGTGAAAAATAATCATAATCCTAACTCTTTGAAAATAGTTTTGATACTGAGTTTTCAAACCACCATTAAAGTTGGTGAGTTATTTACATTATTAACATGGTGTAGGTCTTTTAATTGTTTGGTACTTCTTTCAGATCTTCCTTTCCTGAGCATTATTTAAACTTTCTTCACTGCTTACTTATAAAGTCCTAGCTACCTTAGAAACTTCTCTTGTAATTGAAACYTGGTTTCAGATATACTAGGCTGATGTGGATTTTATTCATGTCGTCAATAAGGCATGGTAAGGTTTTTCCTACTCTACTTGTGTGTTGTTATAATTATGTGCTGTTATGATGTTTTGTTTCTCATTGGTTCTAGCATTTTTACTGCACAAATAGAAAAAATCCTTAATATCAAGTCTTTCTTGTGACAGAAAAAGCAGCTATCTCTTGTATTTTGAGTGAAGTGGTATTTTTGTGGGGGAAAAATACACTCTACCTAAATTTGGACMTTCAGATATTTTGCCTCTTGAGGTCTTTGTCATTTTAGTAGTTGAAGAAAGAGGGTGCTTTTYCCCCCCAGAAGCTAGGAGTGCTGAATATGCTCTTTCATAGAGCTTACTGAAGAACAATAGTTCTGTTTTATTTTACATTGACTGATGCCAGAAGGAGAGGAAGGCGTGTATTTTAATTGCACACAAATTTATTTCATGTTTTTATGAAGTATATATTTGTATTTCTTTATTAAAAAGGTKTCAGGTAGATCTTCAGACACAGGGAAACACTGTGGATAATGCTGTCTTTCTCTTCTGAGCTACAAACATCTTYTATGTGACTCAAGCCATCTTTGCATAAACCATTCTACAATGACCAAAGAACAAGAATCATAGGATCTTTTAGGTTGGAGAAGACCCCTAAGATTGAATCCAACTGTTAACCTAACACCTGCACCACTAAACCATGTCCTCAAGTGCAACATCAACATGATTTTTGATCAGTGATTTCACCACTGGCCTGGGCATCCTCTTTCAGTGCTTGGCCACACTTTCAGTGAAGACATTTTTCCTAATATTTTCCTAATATCCAATCTAAACCTTCCYTGGCATGTGACCAGTGTTTGATCTTATTGATCTCTGACCTAGTCTATATTGATATTTAAAACTTAGGCATTTCAGAGTGGCACGATCAGCTCATTTGGCAGTCCTTTTATTTTAGACCAGAAGTACCACTGCCTTTCTGAACAGCACATAGTAAAGGGCTTGACTTCAAATGATCATCAGARTTTTATGATGTTTTGTGTAGTAGCTGAACATGAAATTCTGCTTTAGCTAATGCTTCATCTACTTCCTTATTAYGTTATTTCTCACATCAAYTAAGCAAGAAGATCCTTTTGGATAYRTTTTTCTCTTTGTACATTAATCTACTGCAGGTAATGGCTATTGGACAGGTGTGTATTTGTATAGATAGAACCATGCATTTATAGAGCAGCGTGTAAAAAATCCCAAAGTAATGGACTTAATTTTCGATTTGGATGAAAAAAAAGACATTGCAAATTCATTAGTATTTATTGCCATTTACATTAAATATCTATGCTAGCTGCATGCATTTGTTCTGCAAATGKTGGTGGAAAATAAGGCCATGCATATTCCTACAACAAAGCTGTTCATTGTATAATTTAGTTTTTAGCTGACTCTGAACTTACTGCAGGTGAAAATAAGATGATCCAGATCTGTCAGCACTGATATACATGTAGGTGGTTCCATTATTATAATTTGTGAAATGCTCACAAGCTGTCTTTGTGAGGGTGCTTATATAGAGTAGTGTATTAAAAAGAGGCAAGATGTTCTACCTTATGATGGCATTGCAGTTGTGTAGTTTGTGTAAAGTAATCAAATGCTTCTAAAATACACACGAAAAGTATCTGAAGAGGAAAAATTATTMATATTCTTAAATGGGTTTGTGTGTAATGTAACGCTACATACTTTAAGAAATAATTTCTTGCTTTTCATGGGGCAGATATGTTCCAGTCAAATGAACAGAGAARTATTTATAAACTAGATGCTCTTTTCATGAGTTGTGAGCTACTATAACACCACTATTCTTGTAGAGAACATTGATATTAGAACTGCCCCTTTGCTGAATAAAGAGTTGTTGCATTAATACTGGTGGAATTTCTGGACTTTCCCCACTACTTTGAGAAGACCACCCTGCTTTTTCAATCTTTTCTTAAATCTGCTTTCAATTGTTTAAATTTTCAGTGATGACCTTGTACAGTATGTGTAATAGATATTATAACCAATCTGCAACTGATGAAAGTAAATTATTGGGGAAAAAATGCTTCAAATATCTCGTCCTGATTATTAATAGAAGTTTTAATGTATAATAATAAAATAATGTATAATAACAAAATAATATAATGTGGCTGGATATAATCCAGTACTTTATAAGCTGAATTGCAGTTCTCTCTCCTCCTGCCCTGCATGTTCAGAACTGTAGCAAAATGGTATTACAAGGTTTTATTGACACTGGCTGATGTACTTAGAAAGAAACAGAAGAACTTTTGGACTCACGGTGTTTTCATAAAGTAATTCTGCTTCACTTAGTTCCAGTGAAGCAAAATGAAAAAAAATTCTGATGTTACACCAGTTTCAGCTTGTGCTCTTGTAACTCTATGGGTATGTAATTTTGGGGGTCTCCATGGGATCCACATATGAATCCATGTTTGAACTTGAATAATAGAAAATGACCAGCTCTGTGATGCAGTAAATTCTTTATGAAAAGAGAATGAGCCATACTCACCTAAAATATACTAATCCTTTGAATGCGTGACCATATTATCGACTTAGTCACATGATTACGGCAGCTTTGGATGAAGAGAGTGTTCCTAATCTGAAGAAATCACTTGATGGACACCTGAACAAACAGGGTATTCCTCATTATGTGAAATGAAGGGCAAAAGTGTATTTTATCTACCCCTGAAAACAAAATTCTTGCCTTCAAGCATAGTTGGCTATGTAAAAAATAAAGTGTCGTGCAGTCCTCTTAATCTATCTGAAATCTGAGCATTGGAACCATCGAATTTTTGTACAAGTAGCAGCTCTGCTTTTCTCCACTCAAGTTCTGGCCAGTGTGCCATTTTTGAAATATTCAAACAAAGAAACCACAAACCGCTAGTCACACCACAATACCAGCTTGTGTTTACATTTTCAGCTCTCCAGATCATGATCCTATTGAGTGCACATAGAGCGAGTGCGTGTACACGCGCCCATCCACCATCAGGAGAAACGAAACTGTAAACACAAGCTGGTATTTTGGTGGGGGCACACTAATATGGCGGTTGGTGGGGTCAGGAGGTGGAGGGTGAATTATGGATCCAGAATTTCCTTGTATTTTTAAGTCAGGCTGCTTGCAGTATCTGCTTTTCAAAATGAAATGTTTGGTTGTTTTATAAGACTAAGGCCTAGTTTCATTAATTTTAAACTACGCATTCAGACTTGAAAGATGATGGATGAAAGCGCTAATGCTTGACAGATTTAAACTGGACAATGACTTACAAACTGTATTAGAGGGAGTCCTGATGCATGAGTGGAGGGTGGGCAAGAATGATCTCACAGTTATTACCATTTATAGAATTCTTTGCTGAACTAACTAGTGAATCATCTTGCTTAATATTAAACTAAACACTAAAGACATTGTTAAAAATAATGTGGTGAGACAAAAGTGACTATCTTTATATTTGCAGAATCTAAGATACATATTTGAATATAAACTCTTAAAATATAGAGCACTTGATGGGTAAACTGAGGAGATGAAATGTGTTTAATTAGATATCTCTGAGAACATCTTCATGTTATATGTTGCTTAACTTAAATATGCCTGCAATTCCCTATATTTTTTTAATCAATGAAACAGTATTATTTAACTAAAGCTCGTATGCCTGAACGAAGCCTTTATCTGGAGAAGACTTGGTTTTGCTGCTTACAGATCAGCTGTTGCCATTAATCTTTGTGGAAATCTTTTATTTGTGGCTATCAGAAGTCTTCCTTACTCGCCATTTGCGACCACTTTCTTTTGCCTGCTTTTCTGAGAAGAGGAATATTGTTGAAAGAAGAKTTAAATTGCTGTTTTGAGAACACAGGGTGCTGGAATGCACAATCAAGTCAAGGTCTTAAGGAACAGAAGAGAGTGAAGAGCAAAAGGGAGACTGTTGTGTTCAAAAGGARCATAGTCTCCCTCCAAAATATAAATAGTCCAATAGCTTGTCCCAGTGTGAAAACAGCATGGCCTAATTTTCAGCCCTGCTCTTGTGTTAGCATGTTGTGTTAACAACAGCATTTCTGAGCTCACTGCTCTACGTGCTATGTGTTGTTCTTTCCTCCATAGTAGACATTTTAAAGCACTGCTAATTAAATCACAATCACAGATACAAAAATAACTCCTTTATAAATTAATTGAAAATTTAAACCTTAAAAATAATAGAATGCAGACATAATGTTTTTCTCTCAAAAGCCATAAATCCATTTTTTAGTTGCAAGTTTGATTACTTAGTACATCATGCCCGTATTTATCTGATCCTTTAAAAAAAGAGTATGTTAGAGGGAACGACACAGTACTGAAAAAAAACATACCATTGGCTTTGCTGTGAACTGTCTACACTTTATGGAAATTACATAACATCTTAGTTCCTAGCACAAGTCTGGTTAAATAGAGTGGAAGAAGGCTGTTTACCTGCACTTAAAGAACTTCTGAAATTTTGTATGTATGTATGTGTTTTGAGCATTTGAGATACTAACTGGAAGAGACTAAATATAATAATTGCTTATAACTAATGTGATCTTTTTGAAACCATGTRTTCAGAAGACTGTAATTCAACCACAAGATCTGGAAAGATAACACAAAGCTTTGAAAAAAAAATGAAATATCAGGCTGCTTAATGCAATTAAGTAAGTCTGAAACTGAGTTAGTTTCATCTGCCCCTTTAGATAATTCATAGAATTTCAGAGAGAGATCAGAGAAAGAGACAAAAAGGGATACATTTTCCTTCTTACTGCTGTCACACTTGTGCTATTAAATCACTGATACTTTTTACAGGTAAGCTCTAAGTTATTTGTGTGAAAAATCATGTTTTGATTTGATTTAATGGTAGCTGAGATTCTCAATGAAATCAATCACACTATGTTGGGAAATTTTCAGAAAAATCATGAGTTAGCAAACTGCTGAAAGCTTAGTGAACAAAAGTAGTAGTGGGAAGTCTCATCTCACACTCTTACCTAAACAAATGTTGATAATCTATTGTTTTAGCAAGCTTCTTTTATTTTAAAAATTTAATTTTGATCCCCTCCCTTTCATGCTGAAAGGCAACAAGATTGCCTGTGGAAGGGGGTACTTCCATCCATCTAGACTTGTTACTTATTTCTGTCAASCTTTCGTCTCACTATGATCTCTCTATTCATGGCCAGAAAACTCATTCAACATCAATAAAGAAATAACCTTTCAAAAAAGCTACATTGCCTCAAAGAAGAAAAGTTCTTTGTTTGGTTGGGCAGAGCAATAGAGCTCCATCAGGCAACCCATCATTACTGCAGGGAGATGTAGTTATCTGCTGTAGAAGAGATCTGCTCAGTGTTTTTTCCCAGACCTTATGWAAAGATTAGTTAGCAAGAAGTGACAAACACAAATACTGCTAATATTTCTCCCATATGAATTTTTCTAGTAGTAGGTTTTTTACTACATTTTCCTCTAAAATTTAGTTACTATGAAATCTTGTCAATCGAATCCATAATGTTTTGTAATCCAATCCATAATTCATAGATTACTATGAAATCTTGTCAATCCAATCTATAATCTTCTGTTTTATGGATTAATAAATGTTCCTTTCAAAATTCTCAAATAGTTATGGTGTCATATGAATGAACATTAGAATAAAACCTTAGACCAGTAAAAGTGGTACTGCTGAAATGTAACTATAACTGTATCACCATTAGTATTATATAGCAGCAATCCTGTCTTGTAATATGCCTGCTTCAATACAGAAGAGAAAAAAATTAAATTGGTAAGCTTCCATTTCTGAATGCCACATCTGAGGAAACTGGCAGAGATCAGTCACACTTTAATTCCAGTTTAAAATGCRCAGAGATAGCAAACCTAATACTCAACTAATAAGACGAAAATTCCTAGAACTGATATGCAATTGAATGATTGGTGTAAATAATGAACAGTGTAGCCAAATCCTACCTATACACTCTTTTGCCTTCTGCCAAACATGATGCTATGACAGTTTTGCTTTATTTATTAATACAAACAATTATTAGCACAATTTTAAGTGTCAGACTGTGGATTGTTTTTATATTTACTATATATATATATATATATATATGTCGCATAATTTTGATGAATGTAAAGAAGAAAATGGTTTTCAAGTTTTGTCTCTTTGCATAATTTCAGATTTTATATTAAAATTTAACAGTAGTGCTGAAAATAATAATGAAGTATATTAATAGTATATAGTAAATAGTTTCATAATGTGTAAACTGATTTTAACATCATACCACCCAGTAAAGGATTACTTTCGGAATTATTTAAGTGGAAAATTTAGTCCAGAGAGAGCTATTATTTTAAAAGGCTTTTACTGACATTTCAAAGTAGTGTGATACATATTTGCACATATTAAAGAGTAAAAAACTTTTGCATATACAATGCATAGCCTTGCATTTACAGTCAAATGTTTTTAAAATATTCTCTGAATGGTCAGATTAAATCTTGCATAGGTAAAACTCAGTTCAGCATCAAGTGTAATCAACTGGTAGACTCACATGTTGTATGCTAAGTGGCTGAAAATACATTACATGAAGTAAGTTACTATTACTATTACTATCACTGTAATTGATGTGCTTGTTGGGTTTCTTTTTCTTGGAGGAGGAGTATGAAATGACTTGCCTTATGTTTGTTTTGAGGAAGTTCCTTCAGAATTAGATCTTATTTACAGTAAATCCAAGCCTGTGGTTCCACTGAAGCTGAAGCCAATCTAAATGTTGATTGCTGCAAACCCTACTTTTGGCCATATGTTACCACCGCTTTCCCTTGAGCTGTCTTTGCTGTGCTCTTCTCCAGCATTTTCACTGGCACCTTCATTCATCTGACTTTAAACTGAATGTCTTGTAGCTCAGGGGCCTTCTAGCATAGAGAAGTATATTTTATAAGATTGTTTTTATGTCTCTTTGACTTCTCTGTGGGGTCAGATCATTACCTATGCCAGGGAGTATGCAACTGGCTTTGGGGACAAAACAGAAGCTGGGTAATTTCTTTTTATAGGGGATTGATTTTAGACCTGCCCAGTTGTATTTTTWGGCTTCACCATGCATAGAATTCGGCCATGAAACAACCCATCTCTGTGGGAAGGCAGTGGTGGAAAAGTGACCTCCAAATGCAAGAGAGAAGGCAGAAACACTTGGCACAAAGCACAGTGGCAGCTCCAGTGTAGAGCAGTTCAAAGTGCCATGAAACTGCAGCTTTAACTAATGAAATTGTATAGTTGGCTACATGTTGCTCTGGACATGTTAGCTTTTAATTTAAAACAATATGATGTTTATAATTAGATAGAAATAGTGTAATAATGTTTAAATGTGTTACYATAGGGTGGCACATTAAAACAATTTGAAATAAGTCTTGTAACATTATTCAGTTTTAAAATTATTGTACAATAATTGCTTTGTAATTATTATAATTAATCTTTTGTAAATATTTACAAATGTGAATCTGAACCTGTTTTCCTTCACATCCATGCAAATTCTGTTGCCCGAGCAGGATTAGACATACTCACAAATTCCCTAGAACTCATGAGTGATATCATCTTAGTATAGATGCCTACCTATATGTTATAAGAATATACCCCATCTGGTTTTAAACATTTAGATCTGTCTTCCATCAAGGCTGTTTTCATATTTAAGAATGTCCTGATACTGTATCAATTGTTCCAAGACTAACATTGCTTCTAAAGGGATACACAGAGCCTTCTTAAAATTTAATAAATAAAGACTTATTTCCAAAGTATTTACAAGAAATAGAAAAGGAAGTCAGTAGCTTAAATTGTATCAGATGYGCAATATTTCATAATTTTAATTATCCTTAAGCATTGTATCTAAATAGTATTAATGAGGTTAATATCCATAAGAAGACAGATTTAGACTCTCATTGCTAAAACTGGTCAAATAATTCATAATGAATTATTCACCTTGTTTTTTTCATGAACTCTTGGTGAACAGATTGTGATTTTCTCAGAAGGATTAATTATTCAAAGTTATTCACCAAAAAACTTAATAGTTCTTGGGCTCAGTTTCTTGGTGAGCAATATATTGTGAACATCTGACCAGCTCCAGTATTTCAGCTCATACAAAAGTGGATTTTTCCTACTGTGACCTTTCCCGATCAGTTAAGGTCTCCCTGAGATGAAATATTTGTAATTTTTTTTTTTCTCATGCCATCTATGACCGTTCCATAGAACGGTCCCTTTAAATCTGACAGAGACATACAGACGCAGTCTTTCAACTAATACAATATTGTTCTTACCTTTCAGTTACTAAGTATTGTATGCTCTATTATGCATCTACCTTGTTTCCCATACCTATGTTTGTAGGAATGATTCATTGTCAGTTTGTGTGGATGATGTGGGTCTATATATTGAATTGTACATTCAAAATTTTCTTAGAATTATTGCTGAAAATGTTCTGTATGAGTGAATAATATTACAAATATGCTTATATAAACAAGTGAATTAATATTAATGTTTTTGTATAATATTATTTMAATTGCTTACTATATGGAGGACTTTTTCTCCCCTGTAGTGGTTTATATCCATAGGCACATTGCTTTCTTCATCTCTCAAATATGAAAGTTATCAATCTCCACGTGATCACTTATTGCAAAAACATCTTCAGTGAAATGGCTGCAGTTGCTGAAATAGCCACAGATTGGCCAGGGTTAATAAGGTTTGCAAAATATTTTTTGGAAATGTTTTCTGTCTCTCCTTCAGTACTTTCCTGTGTAGTTCTTTTCTTTCTCTCTTTCTYTCTYTCTYTCTCTCTYTCTYTCTCTCTYTCTYTCKYYYCYYTCYYTYTCTATCTCTCTCTTTCTCTCTCTTTCTTCTCTTTCTCTCTCTTTCTCTCTCTCTTTATCAACAAAAATCCAGTTCTGGAGTTTACTCTGTCTCACTAAGGAGCAACTCTGCCTTCCAAGGAGGGAGTAGTCTAAAGAGTGTCTTGTGGCTCTTCTTTTACAGGATTTCCCTACTTTTTTCTTTTAACTTCATAAGCAGTTTAGTCKACAGTGTTCAAATCACATCTTCAAGTGCAACAACATAGCATGACTTCTTAACATTAGAAGACTCTATATTACTAAAATGCTTGAATATTCTAAGAAAAACAAAAGGAARAAAACAACATCTTTTGCATTGGTTTCTCAAATCAAATGGAAACAGCCAACATAGGAGCCTACTGGCTTTGTGACTCATACTATCACATTTAATTGACTTGKTTTTTTTCTTCAATCTTTGCTGTTCACTGCTTCTCTTTAGTAATGTCTGGAGAATGTACTTGGAAAAGTGCATGCAGTTATCATCTGCCCCAATGAACCGCTGTAAAAAGTTGAAGGATTGCTTTCTGCAACACAAAAATTGATACTTTGTTGTCTCTAAAAATTGATACTGATTTTGATACTAATTGGACAAAGTTCTGAAATTCACTGTGAATGATTTCTTTCTTACCTGGTGTCTCAGGACCATGGAAAACAGTCTAATAATGAAATATTAGAAAAGTTACAGTGAAAAGCTGTTCAATTAACATTAAAACGGATTTGTTCGGTTTCCTGTACCACCCTACCTACTCTTATCTATTTAGCATCCCAAGTTATCCTTAGATTGCTTCTATATCTTAAGACCTCCAAGACATCCTCTGTTCCTTTAATGAAACATCCCCAGAATGTTTCTGCTTTCCCCCTAACCTCTAGTTTTGAATTCTGGCCTGCCAGCTAGGTAAGAGATATCACATGGTGAGACTGGTCCAGGARCTCCTGTTAGCTTTTTGATCAACCGACTGATGCCAAATAGAACAAATAATGGTTGGCTTCTTTGTGCCTTTCACATAGTGGTAACAAAGCTTATTCTAATTTATAAAAATAATWWAAAAAAATCAGTACCTTAATATGTGTTTCTCAGTCAAATTGGTTGAACTTTGCCAACAAATTTAAGTATTAGTAGGAAATAGGCCATAAACCCACTGTTTCCTTATTTTATCTGGAGACCAGACATAAAAAAAACTACCAGAACATTATCTCCTAAAGTGAGATAAATTAACAGATAAAAGTGTGCAAGAGCAGAGTATTCAGAAATTTTTCTTAAATGCTGTTTACTCAGTAGTACGTGTGTGTGTCTGATGCAAAGGTTTCAAGATACCAGTTATGTGGAAACCATACCCAAAGTTGAGAGAGAGAGAGAGATTGTGTTCTGCAAGTCCAGATGTCATTGAACTCTCAAAGMAGTGCATGCCGTTGTACAGCACCACATGTTTTCCAGTATGCAGTTTTAATTAAGTGAACTTAGGATGAAGGTCCAAACCCTGTTCTCCATAATAATGAAAATAACGGCATTATTTTTGTTCTGAATTTCCTGGATGCAATAGATTTACATAAAACTGTAAACATCAGAATTACTTTGATTAGATTATGCCTTACATGGTTTAAAAATTATGTGTTCAATATTATCTAGCCTGTTCTTTAYGTTTAGCTGATTAATGAGATTTATGTCATCAGTGAAACAGAACCAGCAAAGAATTTATGTGAATGCAAAATATTTYATTTATATATACTCAAACATATATTCATGAAAAAAGTTGAAGGTCGTGCTTTCTTCAAACTAGAATTTGAAAAGCAAATTATTTAATGGGAGAAATTATTAGATCCTATGATATTTTGTATAAACTTTGGCATATTGAAATGGGTTAATAGTCRGAAGCTTTAAAACAAACTAAAGCACTTTTAAGGGATGACTGTGTYCTATGTGTTTGTGAGACACTGAAGAAAATAAAAGAGTGAATTGGCAAAGGTGTTGCAATCTGGAAAAAGTCATCACAAATGATAATCCAGAGAAGCAGGTAGATGGGAACCCAATTGAACGTAAATGCTGCTTGTTGAATATTCCACAAACAAATTTTCCTGTGTCCGATTGAATTCATATTTAGTCAAGCTAGTCTTCCTTTTGCTGTAATCGACTTCAAGTGARGATTTGTATAATTCTGCCTTTGGGATCCTGGTATTTCAGGCAAATTGTCCTTCTCAAAGATCTGAATTTTAAGGTTCTGTGAATATAAATGGGTATATTTTCCTGTTCCTCCTGAAAACCAGAACGTACAGATCTTTTTATGTCCCCGCTTTCCTCTAAGTTGTGTGAAACGTTAATTTGATAGTGGAACAGAACGATGAAGAATTAGCGTGTAAATCGAAGCGTACATTCTTTGTCGGAATTCCGGGCGCTGCTTCAAAAGCCGCGGAGGATCTGTGTGGGGAGCGGGAGGGATGCGGGATGGAGGGGGGAGGGYTCAGGCGGTTGCGGGGCTGTGGCGCGCCCCTCGCTCCGGGCTCGAGCGGCGCCGCTTTCGGGTCCGTCGGCAGCGCCCGCCGAGCCAGCGCCGGGAGCCGGCGGAGCGGAGCGGCGTGTTCCTGCTGGCACGGCAATTGCCCAGCCGGGAAACGGAAAGGGATCGCTACGACAGTGTTCCCGGCCGCGGGAAAACACGGCAGAAGTGGCGGTGGTCGGAGGCAGGCTCCCGCCGCATGGCGGGCGCCGCGCAAGCCGTGCCACGCAAATCCCTGCCTGAGGCGCCKGTCTCTAGAAAGGAGCAAACTTTCTGGCCTGCCTTCGTGGAGAATCCTAATCCCAAAGACGCTGAGATATTTAATCGTGAAAATAAGACTATTAAGAATTCACATATTATCGAAAACATCAGTTAATCACCCCACGCCTGTCCTAGAAGAGACAGACAGACAGTGGGGAAAGCGCTGGGACGGGCTGGTGTGAAATGCAGCAGCCTTGCAAAGCTTTTCCAGCTCCAGCCTGCTATTACAAGAAAAGGATCATGTGAGGATCCTTTGAAAGGCAATGTTCTGACTTAAGCAAGCAACTGCATTAATTGGGAGTCTTGTATTCATACATGCTGAGCTAAATAAAGCAAGCTGGTTTGCTGCGGCAGGCTGGGAAAAATATATAAAACTAATCTTACAATTACTTCGTCGTTGATTAGAGTATCCATAACAAATGCACGGTCTTAAGAGTCCCATGTAGCACGGAACATCTTCTCAAGGAACAGGACAAGCGTCTTAAAGAAAAACGAAAATTACCTAACTTTTTTTTTGTTTGTTTTTTTGNGGGGCGGAGGGAAGCGCGAAATCGCCACAATTCCCTGCTTCCGAGAGTTGCATCTACAAGGTATGCCCCTTTTTTGTAAAATCCCCTGAAGTTAACTTTCATTATGGAGACAAACTCGGCAGGACAACAAAGCTTTGATCTTTGTGTGAAGAAAGAAAGTAATAGAGTGAAAGTCTCTCCAGAGGGTAATTATTCTTTGGCCGCTCAGGCAAGAAGTTCCCTGTCACTCTTAAGGTTAATATTAAGGTAGCTTTGCTATACTTTCCCATATTAAAAATAAAATAAAAATAATAATAATAAAAAAAAMCAAAAAACAAACCAACCCTCCCCAGAATGTTATACTATTAATTGCCAATTTGCATATGTGTGCAGCTGCTGTTTTGGCTCCGATCTTCCATCCGATAAGCTTGCTGGAGGTATCACAGAGCACTTGGCAGCTTTCCTATTTGAAAAGAAAGCCTTCCTAACTACAGAACAGCTGATAGTCTATCAGTGATAGACCCTGATGGCGTGAATTACAATTACACTACTTTTCACACTAAATCTGGGTGATAGCTACTTGGAAAGAAGTTTCATCATTTTTTACCACAAACTGGAAAAAGAATTACATGGTCATGCTGTGCTTTTAAAGGCAGTTTGGTTCACTTTTGTCTATTTAACACCTAATTCCGAGGAGTCCATAGGCATCTGGAGATCTGAACGTCGCGTAATGAATTCACTGTTTAGATGGGAGATTTTTTAAATCTACCTCAAATTACATTTATTAACAAGGCGAGCAGGAAGTGTTAGAGTTGTTAGACGCTTCATTTATTAAATAATTTGTGGATATTTTCAGTTGTCATATCCAGAGTCATGGGGGTTTACTTATTTTTTAATTAGCAATTCCAAAACAATGCTACCACAATTTAACAATTCATCACGTAATCTGGGGCTGTTCAGTTCAGCCACTAATGCTAGATAATTCAGATTGTTATTTTGATCTGTTGATAACTCATTTTGTTGTGATAAGAGAACTGCTGCCTTGAAATTAAGTGGCACGATTTCCTATGGACCTTGTTGCGACCTAGAAACTAACTATATCATCTTTATCTACCTATTTCTTTACATTATATCTGGTATATCTGTTATAGCAAAGCAATAGTGATTTTTAAATGCCACTTATTTGTTTTCTCACTTCATGAYTGGTCTTTATTTTGCATTAATGTGTTTTCATATACCACTGCAGAGGAGGAGGTGGGGAGAAATGCAAGTGTCAAAGTAAATTTAATTGTATGAATAAGTCACCCACATTGATGCCGAGGTCAAAATGTATAAACTTTTTCAWTTATATGTCAGAAAGTGAATTTAGTGAGGTGCTACCCTGATAGTTAAATGTAGCTGCTTAAATATCTTATAAAGGCATGGTGGAAAGCCTGACTCCTGACGCAGCTACCTAACAGAAAATAGACTTTGTTTTCCTTTTTTAGTTGCTTGCTTTATTAGATTTCTCACTCTCACAGATTATCCAAAAACTACCCATTGATTGATCGCCCGTAGAGCTGCATTTGGTGTAAAGAAAAACTTCACAGCTTTATTGGCTCCCAGGAGACAAAACAAACATAACAAGATATTCGTATTAATACAAACAATGCAACAAATGAGGAAACCATCACATTTAAATAAGATAGTAAAATCAGTCCAGTGTACATCCCAGCCTCTGAGGTAGCAGACATGGCAGTTCAACTATTCACCAGTGCTCTCAGGCATGGGTCCCTCTGGGAGTTGCATTCCTGCTCACAGCATCTCATCACCGCAAACAGTTAACCAAAGAAAATGCCTCTGAGTAAAACTTTAAGAGCCCAGTTTAATGGTATTTTGCTGCAGCTTTGCATATGTAAATATAAAGGTTGAGATTAGTGTGTGTCTTCAAAAATACTTTGAATAAGGGTTTTTTTTGTGTGTGCATGCTTGGACCTGGAAGATGTTGCTCATTTTTTTTTAGGGCATCACATATCTGATCTTAATAAGGCATTTATTTTGGGAAGAGAAAGTGTGAAGATTCGAACTTTCTGACTTTTCTTCCGAAGACAAAGAAAGGGATGTGTCCCTTTAGCCTTGGTTAAAAAAAAATCCAAGGAACAGTTTTATTTTTAAAAAAAGAAACTTTGCCTCCCAGCACAAATACACCTACGCATGCCATGAACATTTTTGTTAAAAGAAAGCTAATGCCCTCTTAGCTTCATCTCAGAAAGGAAAGGTACCAGTTTTGAGGAAAGCACRCTGGCAAGTCCACTTTCTGTGTTATTTCCTACAAAGACTTCATCAAAAGATRCAACAAGCCTGTTTCATAGTAACATTTTTCCTCACTTCATTTTCTTATAATAACCATTTTCTTCACTCTTTAATGGAAAAGTCACTTAGGCCCAGTGGGAAATAGGGACCTTCTGAAATGCTGTGGGAGTCTTACAATCCTTATCATCTAGCTACTCTCACGGAAAAGCTAGGAAATTGCTGTGCTGCCGTTCAGGTGATAGCTTTTTCTGGTGGTCTCTGTGATGGGCTACTAAATCAAGTGAAGCTGGATTTGGTGTCCATGTGATTCCTTTGAAGCCCTTAAGAGGTCTGACAGGCCTGAGAATTGCATCCCTTTCCAGGTCTTGCATCCATTTTCCACTGGATGGTGAGGTYGAAAGAGGCTGAAGGGATTGCCTTTTCATTCCGTGTTTGCAGTGTTGAGTGAGTATTTCTTGGCATTCCTGTTATTCTACATGAAAGAAAAAACAAAACTAACTTATAAATTCTTACTGCTGTTRCACGTCATTTTTCAATGGGCTTGTAAGCTTGTATGCTTGACTGTGGGCTCTCTGCTAATGACATCTATGTCGGTCTTTTTGCACACTTGCCCATCGACCACCCCATGCACTTGCCATGGMAGAGCTTTGTGTGGAACATTGGGCACACAAGGTACACAGGATCCATTTGTCTGTGTGGGTATCGCTTAGGTTGCCTCTTTTGTGAGTAGGTCAGAGAGACACGTGAAAGAGCACCACGCACATGCTGAAATAATAAAATTAAAGAAGTAGAATTAAACTAACTTTAGAAGAATTTGTGATGCATACAGCATTTTCTTCTCTTAGAAGAGGCATTTACAGGTTRCTATACATGTCTTCAGAGAGTTGCACTTGCAGTCCCGGCATGTAATGCCAAGTTATCACTACACAAAGTAAATTTTAAAATGATGACTCTTAATTTCTTGCTAAGGTGTAGGAAGATATTTCATAACCTGAATAAGATAACATTTCACATTACTTTCCAGTTGTGAATTCTTATCAGATTTACTTGTCTGAAATGCCTGTGTGTGCACACAAAATTATATGGAATGAATACTCTGGAAAAATGCAGAGGAGTGTGCTGAAAGAGATTTCAAAAATGATACATAAGAATGAGAGGAAGTATGTTAGAAGTAATGGTAGAAGTATGGAAAAAGTAAATTAAAGGTAGAAGTAAACCCTTCTTCCCTGGCTGGGTTTATTCTGGAACAATTTTATCATTCATTGAATACTTAGGGACACTAAACTCCCTGAATAAAGAAATCAGATGAATCCCTTCTAATTAGGGGTATTCCTGTTGCTACTCTCTTGTATCACTTGAGGCAACTGGGAATCTATAAGTAACAAGCTTATTTGATCTGTATTAACTGCAGTTAAATGGACACATGGATAAGAACTCTATTAAAAAATCAGTGTATGCGATTTTGGCTGCTGAGTCTCCGTGGGCTTTCACATCTCGGATGGCATGGAGCCCGAGGTTTCTCTCCCGTGATCCTATTGAGCTTGGACGTGGCTTTTTCTACGCCCCCACCCTTATGTCCAGAGTTATGTACATGTTTCCACATATTAAAAATGCAATCTATACTGCTCAGACTTACAATGCTATCTAAGCCTCTGCAGACGTTTCCATCACCAGGTCTACGTGCACCCTGAACAGCACCACTCCAGCCAGCTAGTTCCTCTGGGCTGGTTCTGTACTGGCAGAGAACTTGCATAAAACTACAGTGAATRCTTTCTTCCTGCTCACTTCATGTTCTGTACCTCCTCCTACAATAACTGTAATCCCTTTAACCCCACAGAAACTTCCAACACTAGACTGTTGATAAATTGGTAGGTCAGATAGCCTTTCACCTGGTTGTCACCACTGGAAAAAGTGCTAATGGACATTTGCAGATAGGATTGTCACCTGACCAGAGGCTCAGTTTSTGCTGTGTAGGCATGGGCTTGTCACACAAAGACTCCACACCCTGTCTATCTGTATACCCTTTTGCATGCACACTGACCCCAAGAGTAGTTTCTGTGTATTTTCAGGGCAACTGTTATAAGCAGTTGTTTTTATTAGAACATCTTATAGTMCACGATCTCAAGGACTTGTTTCATTCTGTTATCCTGTGTGTGTGGATAAAACCCCTGTACAGGAGGCTTGTGATGGCAAGAAGGGCAGTTGGTCAATTAAAAACAAACAAACA
>NW_026623313.1:1188914-1343395 GCF_030028575.1 Malurus melanocephalus | reverse complement strand
CAAAACCCAAACCCCAACCATTATTTGTCACTTATTTGTCACTCCTTTGCTGGCAGTCAATTATRCAGGAGAAACTTTGGAAGCCGGCATGTCAGCAATGTCAGGAGGGGCAGCAGTGCAGCTGTACTGCCTTGGTTCATCCATCATTACCTAGCAAATGAGCCGACTAGCTTGTGGGCAGGTACAGAAGCCCTGGCAGGCAAGCAAGAGAAGAGATTATTTTTGCATATCTTCTGTGAATCTCCAGGGAATTCAGTGGCGTTCCTGATCTCAAATGCTTGTAATTAAGAGGATGGCATCTTTGGGCTGGAGAATTCTGGAGAAAATCATTTTCACAGCACCTAGAGGGCTTGATGTTGTGCTTGATGACAGATGGGAAACCTTTATGAAGGCTCTGTAACCTTTTGCCCTCAGAGACTGTACTTTTGACACTGCGGAAATTGGGAGGATATAGATGTTTTTACTCGGGTGATAGTGTGGTGATTTTTTTAAAATGACGAGTCATTTATTAAAGTATTTTAATGAACTATACAAACAGCGAAAACCTGACAAAGCTTGTGTCACCGCTGAGAGCGAAAACATAACTATTAACTATAGAGTGTTTTGCTTATGGAGACTTTTCTATTGCACGCAAATAAGATATAGGAAAAGAGAAGCAGATAGGATTTCATGTTTCATCTTTTCAGATCATGACCTCAGGAGTGTCATGCCATTTCCATTAATCCTTTTCTCAACTTAAAGATCCCTGTGAATATGAATAAAGTTGTATTTTAAAAACGAAAGAAAGAAAGAGAAAACAAGACTCATTCACATTCCGAGTCTGCTTTCTGTCTCACACGTATTACATTTCACAAAACAGATAGAAACAATAGCGCTTATTAAGAAAAACTTGTTTTGAATGGCAAATTAAGCATAATGAAAATACACACGTTTTTACAAGTAGTTATTTTTTACACCAATTGAATATTTTAAACCTTTTTAAACTATGTACTTGTCTCTGCAAAACGTTTTTCTTTTAGCTCGTTTACACCATATCACCCTGCTATATATTTCTATTTAAAATTTTAATTCAGTCAGTTCAGAAACCTGGATAAGCRCAGCACCTTGTCTGCGGCCAGGCAGTAACCAATAGGGATGCCTTACCCTGGATATTTATGAGCAATATCAGTGTTGGTTTCCAGGCTGAACAGGCTGATGCATGGATTGCTCCACACTATGGCTTCTTAGGCAGAAAAAAAGTTATTATATTTGAGAAGATATCTCAGCATTYATCTTTGATCCAAATACCTTTTTAGTGCAGCATAAATCATCAAAATAGATATAATAATAAGTTTCCAGCTTGAAAAAATATGTGAAATCAAGAAAACAATCCAAGAATCTTTTAATGGAAAGTAAATTTGACTTAATGAAAACTTATTTCTGCCTTTTATCCTTACATACAGTTAAAAAAATACAGATAATAGCAAAGGCAAGTTTTTATCTCCACCCCCCCATATCTCTAAATTCAGAAGCACATAAAAAAAGGCACAGAGTTTATCTYGAATTTTGCTTTATACTGTACATGTCTTCCTGATATGCACAAGCTTGTGTATCTAGTATATAAAATCTTTTAAAACATAAAGCACTCAAATGTAGAGCATTAAGGTGGACTGCATTTTTCTATTTCTTAGGTATTACAGCGATCTGGGAATTTATTTTTACAGCCTGAGATGTCAGTATGCCACAGAAGCATGAAAATCTCACCATCTGTATGCTCATGGACAATCTCATCAAGTACACTCAACGACAGACTTAGAATAATAAAATTTAAACKCTATTACTACCGCCTAGCCGTACATGCACTCAAATCTATTTTAAATAGCATTCAACCTGAGTTAWCATGCTGCTTACCTCAGGCCTAAAGCAGTTTATTCCCTTTCAGTTTTCTTATCCCCATGAATCCTGCTGTAAACCAGGCACATGCTATTTGAAATAACATTTGTTAAATTAAATGTGAGGTTACACACAGACTTACATCATTTAATTTGGCCAAGTGCTGATCCATAACCCAGTGAAGGTGCAGGAGTTGAGCAATGGCTTCACCTGGCAGTTTACCTAATGTGCTGGGCAATGTCCTTCTGGATAAGTGTTACTTGTCAGTGCCAGCAAGCAAGGATATGTTTTAGTTGGAATTCTGTTATAGCAGACACTACATAGTTTAGATTAACTCCTTTCAGTAGTACAGCATCAATGTGTTATTGCCTTAACATAAAACATACAGATTATGTAAATCTGTAATAAATACTATTTTGAAGTGTATAGTAATCAAAAATCTTTCAGGGCAGGATGGAATGGAAACTGAGAAATATTGGAGAGTAAACATTCCAACGCTCATTCCTCTGCTTCTCCCTGGCAGAGCGGATCACTTACTGTAGCTGGGCTGCTAAAGCTTCAGCCCTGGAGTTTGCCCTGTGAGTCCTGCAGAGCATGGACTTTCTGGGAAAGCTAGGGCCAAAGAGATCCCTCAGAAAGCATTTCTGCTGTCTCTGCAGACCCTGTAGCACTGTTTGTGAAAGAGAACGCTTGTTCCTGGTCCGAGAGAGGGCCAGACCTTTTAAGTACCTCCTCGCAAGGCACACGCTGTGTACATAGAGTCACTCAGGCTTGCAAGKCCAAGCAATCCGAGAGGCAAAAGGCAGTGGCAGAGGAGAGGCCATACCACTTGCTTAATGCATGTTTAGCATTCCGGACTCCAGTTCCCGTGCAGAGCTGRGAGGGCAGTGGAGCCCCTGGAATCCGTCAGTGATTGGCATAGCTCTGCACTTGCCTCACCTCTGCGGGTCTGGTCTGGGGTGCGGCAGTAGATTGTCTCTCTCTGGGCAACCTGCTGCGCTGCCGGCTGTGGCCTGGGCTGTGCGGGAGCAGGGCTCGGGAGGTCAGCCCACAGGACTCGTACCAAGAGCTCCTCGCCTCTGCCCTTGCGGGGAGCGCCCTGACGRGCTCCTGGCAGCCCGGGGCCAAGGGCGAGCTCTGAAATGTASCACTGATACCCAGCAGCCTGCCAGGTCCCCCGGGTGCCGCCAGCCCCGCTGCGCGGTCCCGCTGGAACTCTCCCTGGGTTACCACCTATGCCGGGTGCGGTGCCGCCTGCTGCAGAGGGGCCGGGTAGCGCTGGGCTTGCCATGCGGCCAGCGAGAAGGAGGGATCGCGGCAGGCAGGCAGGCGGAGGGAAGGAAGGAAGGAGGCCGGGCTGATTAGCATGCAGCAGCGCTCGCAAGCCCGGCTCCATTGTTTTAACACCTCCCCTCTCCTCCGCGCCAATCTGTCACCGTTCAGCAGGCGAACGCTGCTGCCTCGAATGCTGCTCTTCTCAAATGAGACGGATAATTAGCTGCCCCGCACGAATGGCGCACTCTTCTCACCCCTGATTGCTATCACCTTCTTGCTCCTGGCAGTTTTGACACCTCGTAATCAGCCTGCTGCTTTTTCTCTTTTCTTTCCCTATTTCTGATTTTTTCTCCCCCTTCCGTTTTTTTTTCTTTTTTTTTTTTTTTTTTTTTTTTTTTTTTTTTTTTTTTTTTTTTTTTTTTTTTTTTTTTTTAAATGCAATCCCAGTTGCCATTTGGATTGAGACTCCTCTGTTGAGTTAACCTTGTATGATTGCGGGGGAAAAGGGAATATACGGTAGGGAGGGGAAGAAATCGCCTCCTCTGAATTTCATCTGCTGAGTGAACCATGGGTGGGGGTAGAAGCATCCCGGCCTGATCCTCCAGTGCTTTTGTTCGTAAGGGGGAACAACCTCTCCCGAGCATTCTCTGAATTAATAATATATTTGATGGGGAAGGATCGTGTGTTGAGCGACTCCTCCACTCAGTTAATGGAGAAAAGACTGCATTCTATTAACTGGTAAAATAAGGCCATCCGGGGAGGGGATTTTAAAAGTATGTTCACAAGGCCAGGAAGCTCCCTSTTCCTCCCGGGTGGGCAGGGGAAGGAAGGTAACTTCCTCAGCCTCTTAGAGCGAATTCACTGCTTCATGGGAGTCGGAAGAGAGATCTGATTGGAGTGCGAGATGGCAGAGGGAACTTCTTCGGATTCTAGAGAAATAAAAGATCTCAGTTAATGCTCTGGTGATTTCTGCGAGATTTTAAAAAACAGGACTCGTGGAATCTGTCAGAGGAGCGTTTTCCTCTCCTCTAACAAGCACTGACAGTCTAATTACTGGAGCTACGAGCAGMTGTCGAGTTAACCGGAGAGACAGAGGAGCTACATGTGTTCTAGCCGGCCGCCGGCACCGAGCCCTCGCAGCAGGCTGAGGCAGCCGTGCCGCCGCAGTGTCCCTCAGAGAGCTCCCGATAGGAAGCGGGAGCAGTTTGTTTCCTTGCGAGCGCTGCCGCGAACGCTGGCTGTGAGCATGGGGGGTTCACGCGTCGCGCACCGTCAGCGCGGGGCGGGGTGACAAGTGAGCTCGTACGGAGCCCTGAAACTGCTCCAGCCCCGGGGCTGCCCCGGGGAAGGGGGGGGCTCCGCTGGCCCTGGCACARGAGGAATTCGGTAGTACACCTTGGCACGAGTTTGCTGCTCTTCCTGTCCTCTCAAGTTCCTTCCACCATATTTATTATTTTTAATGACATTCTACTTCCCATTTGGATTCAACCTCCTCTGCTGAGTTGAGCTCGTGTGGAAAAGGGAGGGAAGGGGAGGAATRCTGAGCCTCCTCTGGTGAGTGTAATAAAGCAGATGTCCCTGCTGGCAGCAGCAGCCTCCTCCAGGAAAGCTGCATAAGTGGGGCCCATTCAGGGACCGCACTCGCCTCCCGCTTCSAGTCGCTCGCAACTGCTTAGCGTGAGATTTATTTATTTATTTYTATTTATTAAGAACTAAACTGGTGCCCCTCGCAGTGGTCTGATCGGTKAGCCTATCTGGATGCCCTCAGGCAGCAACAGTTTTACGCACGCAAGATTAAACAGCTTCCTAAAACGCGGCACTAGGCAGGAACCCTCACAGTGGGAGATGGATGGGTTCTGCCGGTCGACAAGACTTTGGTCAACCGTGTTCCCCCCACCTCCTGCCTCCCTCCCCGCTGTGTCCTGGCTGCGGGGGACCCCAGGCTGCCTCCAGCRACAAAGAGCTGTCCCCACGCGGGGACTCGGGCTCGGCGCTGGGCTCCCGGCTCTGCCAGCTCAAGGGCTCCAGGGAAAGATGTATCCACGCGTGGGGGCGAGGGGGGGAGAAACAGATGACTTTATTTTCTTCAAAGGTGATTCGCAGTTTGTCCATTTCTTAATAACGTGAGCTCCTGAGCCCGAGTTTCACGGCTGAGAGGACRAGTCGGTGCTGTGTGTCGAGCTGGCTGGAGATGTGCGAATCCCCTTCTCTCCTCCCAAGCCTGGACCCTGTGTCTCTCCCGGCACCACCCCCAGCCGTGCTCTCCGGGGAGGTTCCTCACACACCGCACGGCGCGGCCGCGGCCGAACATCGCCTCTCCAGCGCTGCGGAGCGCCGAGGCTCCAGAGCTCCGAATATAACAAACTCTTCCTCCAGGTCATGCAGCAGACATGCACTGTACACGGCTGTTTATTACAGTACGCTCCGCTGACAGCCCGTCACAAACATGACATGATTAAAATAGAGAAAATAATTGCAGAAAAATCCATTTCTAAAAATTACGCAGGTGTTAATTCTTCCAGAAATTTGTCACCTGCAATCAAGTCTTTAAAAAGAAAAAGTGTTGTGCTTTGCTGCTATGAAAATATTAATGCTAATTATCAACATCAGGACTAAACTCTATATTCAGTTCAAATGCAAAAAGCAAGCACCCTTTATCGTTAATTTAAAATACTTGGCAACACCCCTATTTTTAAATTTGATATCAGTAAATCCAGAAAATGTGCAAACTTTATCAGACTGCAATGTTTCAACTAAACACAAATTTTAATTGCATTGAGAAAGCCACTAAGTATATTCAGGTTAAAAATAAAGTTACTGAGATTTGGGTGATTAGGTTTTCTCCTTTCCTTTCTAGTCTGTACCAGACTTGGGCAACCAACACAGCAGACCAGAAGGGAAGGCAAATAATCTTTGGTATTATGAGTTTTGCGGAAAGTTTAACCTTTTCTATCCTTCATAYGAATATAACCTGTTTCCTGAAAGCATTTTTAGTAATTATTAATGCTATAAAGGTATGTGAACAAGTTTTTTTTTTTAATAACATGTAACATAAATTTATAAAATCACTGCTGTTTCCTTTTGGCAAAAGGGTCATTTAGGTGTTGCTTTTGAAAACTCTCTTCAGWAAAAAATTCATCTGGGAAAGTCAATTATGCATTTATGTTACTAGTGAACAAGCCTATCCTCATTCTGGCACACCTGGATATCAGCTATTGCGATAATTTCACAAGAATGTGAATTAAGGGGTTCACTATTGTAAGTTAAATTTGGAAATTAAACAATATAAATGAAAAATGAAGGCCTACTTCCCCTCCTGTTTACTTTAAGAAGAACATAAACTCATCACTGGATATTGTAAAAAAAAATCCCAGCATTACACCAGTTTTTGCCAGTCAGATTAAGGCATTAATCCTGMAAGTCTACATTCATAAATATAACCACAACTTCAGGCCTATTCAGGCAAAGATTAATTGGTAAAATAAAAGTGACATCACTCTCCAAGTTAATAGTGAAGCATAACAAATAAAAATGTGAATTACAGTACTGAGTGAGTTTCATTTTGGCTTGTCAAAAGACAACTAAAAATGTACTTATCTCACAAACAATTTCAGTCTTGAGTTCTTGTAACAAGAAGTCTTAATTCTTAAACTCTTATCMTATCTATTGAATAAAGAAAATGTATAAATGTATGCAAAAACAGTGAACCATTGAATTCTCATACATTAAGACTGTACTTTAAAGTGGGAATTGAGATGCCGAAGAAAATCTTCCTTAGATGTTAGAGATGGTGGGAAAACTTCTCGACAGAATTCACATATTCCACACTGATTCAGTTCAGAGTCTGCATATGCTTGTGCCAGCAAATTATTGTCTTGAGGCTGCCAAATGAGCTAAAAGAAACAGAAAATTATTATTGCTGAGGTTTACAATGTGGTTTATATTATGCCATAGTTTATATTAAAAAAAAATACCTGCCTGTTTTAAACTAGGATTCCTTTACTCCTGCCTGGCCAAAGACTTTAACTAGAGAGAGTTCTCCCTTAAGAAAAGCAAGACAGGACTTTGTTTTTTTAAAGTTCTATAAACACACTATCCTTGCAAATATTTTAAAATATCTTGGTATCGATTAACAATAAATACTGCTAAGAGCAGAAGTCTGTAATATCAGTCTGGTACATCCTAAAGCTTTTCTTTAACTTTGTACTTCAGTGTATTACTGTAGAAGTCATAGTGCACAATAGCCATTTAGCAAAAATGAGAAAACACATTTTTATCTTAGATGTTTCTTGTACAGAGATAATATGATTCAGATTTTATTTCCATTCTTATTGGCATATAACTAATTTTCAGTTTACTTCCGAAATGACTACATCAGTGACATGGCTTAAGGTATGTATTTGCTCTGGTTGCTTTTTAGTATAAATGTGTCACAAATAATCTTGTTTGGGATTCCTTTTGCCATGACAGCGTCAAACTCACAGGGACCTTGTGAATATCTACCCATGCATTCAGGCARTTCTGTGAGCTCCGTTCTATTTGATTCAGCAGCTGCACTGCTCTTGGTCCCTGAGCTAGTTAGTTTAAAGGCAACAAGTCAGTTTATTCGACAGTGGAATTCAAGGCACTTAAGCCCAGARTCTAAGTGTACACTATTTAGAATGAACTAGGAAACAAAAAGTCTTTTATCAGTTTTCAAAGTAAAGTTAAAATTTAAGTTTCATAACTTTAATATTAGCAACGCAAGACCAAATAGTTATGTGGCCAGGGCAATCAGGTTTTGAGTAAATTGAAAACCAAATGCATACTGCTGTGACTACAAAGTGGAAAGAATGGCAGGAAGCTGGTATGAGCTTTGTATGGGGATGGAACTTAGAAGAGAGARCACCCTACAGGGTTTTTTTTTGGCTCAGTTTTTCCTCTTGCTTCACTCAAACATGAAAAGGCAATCAAGAATGCTTTACAAAGTAGTTTCTTTAGAAGTTTTAAATTTCTTGCTACTGAAACTTACCCGAGATTTTTAATTTTCAGCTCTTGTTCAAATTTTATCATGCCAGATAGTTAGAATCTATTATTTGTTTCTCCCATGGTAACTCACTGTACAACTAAGCTGGCTTTCATAGCGGTTAAACCTTTGTAAACCACCCTGAACTTCTTGGGAGTCAATTTCCTGCCCATTCTGTATTTAAACAGTGTTTAGCTTATCACATAGCAATAGCAGATTTACTGTCTTTCATTATGGTCAGCAATCCATATAATTAAATTGACTAATTAGTAATTAAGTGCAATCACACCACTTTTTCATCTCAAAGAGTCTACTTATTGTATGTTGCTGGTGTAAATTGCATATTAAATCTATCTAGACAGTGGCACACTTAAACAAGTTAACTTAAACACACTACATAAATGTGTTTGGAATTAATTGTTTCTGATATGATGTAAAGCACTGTTTGAAAAAAAGAAGATAAAATATTATTGTAAAAACTATTTGTCATCTCAGAAACAAAACAAGGGGAAGTACTCATCCAGCAACCCACACATGCAGGCATTTAACTTCCATTTCTTGAGTGCTAAACTTGTGCTTAATATCCTTGTCAGAACAGGGATCTATTTAAGCAGACATTCAATTTCAAAAACATTAATAAATCTTCAGATTAATAGACTACTGACTTGCTTGTAAAATCATGAACATATTTAGAAGAATTTTTGGTGGAAACAACTCCCTCAAAATGCAAATACCAATAAACGTGTGCATTTATATGGAAGTCTCAGCTAAATGTAGTCTGTAAAATCCTAGGTTCACTAATATCTATGTTTATTTTAATCTGCTGCTCTTTTCAGTCACTTTTTTTTTTAAAGTTACATTCTAAGAAAACAGTACTGAGTTTTTAGCTTTAGTATCCACATAGAAGGAAAGAGCTAAATTTATTACACCAACTGAGAGCAGTTCCAAGAACTTACTGTTGCCAAATCTATTGCATTTATGGGGTTTTCCATTTTATAAGTTAACATATGTAGTAAATACTTGAAAGTTTTATCCACACTAGAGAAAAAAAAGAGAGGTATATAATTCTTTCCTTTTTGGCTCTTCTTTCATTTTTKTAAGGGATGATAGAAGCTGTAAGCAGCATAACCACCCCTTAGAAAGGTGGTAAAAATACTAAGAACGAGTTTATGCATAAATTTTGCTAAGGTTAACACAGTGAAAAGGGCATGTATACAAGTACTTAAAAAAATTAGTACTTTAATCTACATACATAATATATGTGAATCAAATTTCTAGCACAATTTACAGTCAGAAAAAACCTCTAGAGATGAGTCCAGTTAATTGGGAAAAATATTTAACGACCTATTTTGAAGGCAGCTGAATAAAGGTGATGGATATTTAAATATGATACACGCAGATGTATGTTTAATGGATTGTAAAGTAATACTGGCTTGTTTCAAACTAGCTTCTGGATAAAAAAAAAAAAAAGTTAATCAATGCAGTGCTATTGTAGATATGACTTTCAAATACTGAAACAGTTCACCATTAGCTTTCTTTTTATCTGAGTGTTAGCATTAGTACATTTTTTTTCTCCAAAAAATACATAATTCACATTTTAAATGCTGGCTCCAAATTGATTTCCTTATTTTGCAGAACTACCAGTGGTCTAAGGCTTATTGCTATTCAACCACTGTTCTTTATTTTTTAAGCTGCATACTCTCCTAACAATTTATAACCATATACCAGCTGTTTCACTTGCTATAAAGTACAATGCAGGGTGCCATCTATTGAAAAATGAATACATAGACTAACTAGTAAAAGAACAGGCTGGAGAGGGAATACAGAAAAAGAGGATAGTAACAAGCAGTGGAGTGAATGCTTCACAGTTCCACAGGAATTCTACTAGCAATGAAATAAATACGTTAATTTGTTTAATGTAGTCACAACTTTAACTGAGGACCCAATGAAAAATACAATAAAAACTACAGTTAATAATTTGGTATAGAATTGATATCTCCCACATTACAAATAGATATTTGAAAGAGCTTTTGAAAAAAATCAAGCTAATAATTTAAAACAGCAAACTTTCAGTGCTTAAAATTTTCACTCAAAAGTGGTTTGCAATATAAAATTAAACTAGACTGGGTAAGTTTTAGGAGAAAAAAACATTAAAGCTATCATGTCCTACAAACACTTTCCAAATACTAGTTTCRCATGTCATGCAGTGACCAAATGGAGAGGTAAAGCTCTTCTGCTGCATGTACCTTGTCATTAGGAAAGAACACRTAACTTCATCCATGCAAACAGTAAAAATACGTGAATTCCACCCTCAGAGAATTCCTATTTATCACTATTTGATTATCCTTGAAAATCCCTCCTTTCACAAGAAAGAAGAAAAAACTCAGGAACAAAAAAACAAACATAAAATCAGTCTATAAAGCTCCATAATTTTGCCAGCTTCCAGCTGACATAGGATGTTACGCAAAAGAAGCAAAGTATTCAGAGATGTGAGTGTCAGAACATGCCAAAATGTTTYTCTGCATTATACAGCAACTGGGCCTTGTTTTCAATATTGCCCGTGGACTTCAGGCTATAACTGAAATTTAAGTTCAAATTACCTACATAAACCTAAAATAAATTAATGTAGTGAACTTTCCTTTATTAAAAAAAAATAATTACACTTTCTTCCTACAATGACAAAAATTTAAGTTTCTTAGAGAAGAGGAATAGGGTGTTGTTGATACTTTAGATTGAGACAAAAAGTAGCTATTTTTTCATAGTGGAAGTATTTATCTATTTAGCTTTCTACCTGGTCCATTTTTCATATTCTCTGCTGTACATGAAAAACAATTAAAACAAATGTGTGCCCTATTCAACTGAGAACAAGGGTAGAAAGAAAGCAATCTAGAGGGCAGTTTAGGATTAATGACAGCTTTGAAACAGATATAGAAGCAATTAATATCTAGATGAACTGAAATTTGTACAAGCATGCAGTGCTTCTTTCTGCTTACATTCCTGATGTTTCACTGAAAAAGCGTGTTGTACACATTCTCCAGTATTAGAATGAGAAAGAGATATTATCTTAAAAAAAGACTGATGAGGTATCTTATAGAATATATTAATCCAGTTTCAAAGATCTTTGCAAAATGTGTGTCTGAATCATTACCATTTTTTGAAATGTAGAGTATTTATAGAAGGATACCTGATGAGGACCTCTGACAGTTGTTCCAGCAGCTTCTAAAGGAAAAATTACTTCAGGTACACCCTGGTTTGTGTGCTTAGGTACAAATGTGAAACCACTGTCTGTTGTTTTTAAACATGGTTTGTCACAGATATTTTCTATGGGCATCTTTACATGATCTGGCAGGTTTGTTTTGTCAACAGTAGTTAAGCTTTGTAAAGCTGAGGTCATGAGATCAATGCCATGAGCTTCAAATGATTTAGGTTCCAATTTACTGAGGTTAACAGCATGGTCTCTGTGCTCCAGGTTAAAATGATGATCTTGAAGCATGTTTTCAGATATACCAGTACAAGGAACTGTTGGTTTTTCCTGAGTGCTCTGCAAGAAAGCAGAGTCATTGTCTGTAGGTGGAAACTTGACATTAAATTTAGAAAGTGATTCTACAGAGTTGTTGTCCTCATCTTGGCCCACTCCTCTTGGTGTGATAGATGTGATGCATGATGCACCTCTATTTATATCCTTTATAACCCGAGGCTTAAAAAGCTCTTCTGCTTGTTCATCAGTTTTATCAGTGCACTGTATCGGCATGGAAAACTGTATTTCTGTGAAGAAAAAAATGAAGAAAACATTAAATAGTCCACTGAAGTATAGTTATTGAAAATTTGGTACTGGGTTGTTTTTTTTTTTTTTTTTTTTTTTTTTTTTTTTTTTTTTTTTTTTTTTTTTTTTTTTTTTTTTTCCCTGCTTTTCTAACTGTTATTTTTTTATCTTTAAAATCAGATTGAGGTGTAGTTCTCTTTCACAAACATTAGTTCTGACACAAAAACTATCAGAACAGAAATAAAAGGAAATAATTCTGTTCTAGTAATTATATTTCTCTTTGATTTTTGGCTATAAACATTTTCCTCTTATTGAAAGTTATGTTGTCCCATACTCTTAACACATACTTGCATATTTACAGAAGTGTTCTGGCAGAAATAGAAGCTGGAACCCAAACCATTTCACACAGTGCCAAGAACATGCTAGGCACCATGAGCACGATTTTAGAAGGTATTCAGGTACTAAACTCCCACTTGTTTCCAAATTAGTTAAATATTTAAACTGAACAACTATTCAGAAATGGGACCATATTTTCYCTTTGTTTTGAAAATTTGCTCTTCATTTTTGGCATTATATTAACAAAAATGGTAATGATTACTCCTAATCAGGTGAGATAATAACTTCAGTAAAAATGGATTGTACAGCATCCTTCTGCCATCAATCAGATAGCGTAGTAAAGTGGAACACAGAAAGAACAAATCAAACATTAATCTATATAGCTTTTGTCATGTATACCTTTACACACTTAAGCACTTTTATCATCTGTATAGCTTATGCCATGTATAGCTTTTCACAGAGTTGAGTTAGGCACTTCTTTACGGAAATCAAAACCATTCTGAAGTAAGTTGCCAAACACACTTCCTCCAAAATTTCCACCCCCAAACAATGAAGTTATTAGCATACAATCAGAATATCAAAATACAGTTCACATAGAGCAACGTGAAGCAACAAGATCCACGTCAGCACTTCGTGTAATGGATGACCTAAATTAAAATCAAGTGCTGAAATCAGCATCTTTTGCTTCAACTATGTGAGTTTGGCAGGTGTTTATTGAAATCACATGAGAGTCTGATCCTACTATTAAGAAAACCTAGCAGAGAATACCCGKAGTAGCTTACATTATACTACAGGTAAGCATTAGCACAACTGGGCATTCAGAATCTTTCATAGTTTCAACAAAAATCAAGCCTTCCCTTTGTTTTCAGGAAGTGCTGGATTAAGCTTTTGTCCCATACAACAAAACAGTATTCAAACTCCGCACAAGAAAGTCTAGAAAACAAGTCCTCTGAGTCTCCTCAGTCCGGCAGTTTTCCTCTAACAGATATAGGGCTAGAGGCATTCATTGCAGACATCTTTTGAACTGACAGCTAAATTAAAAGCAAGCAAGAGCTGTCATTCACACAGTATGATGGGATATCACATGTAGTAAGTGCCTGCCTCTCACTCCAAGGGACAAAACAATTACAAGAGCCATTGATGTGATGACTGTCTTTTATAGCATGTGATTTGGAGCATTCGTCATAGAATGCCAAAACTGGCGGTGCGTTTTCTTGGTGAAATACTGAGCACCATGTGAACAGACTTGAAAAAGGCAGATGGTAAACAGTGGAAGTACTTCTATGTATGTGCAATTTGCAGTATTTTCAAATATAAAGCAAAGCTTTCAAACAGTTGAATCACAATAAGAGCTTAAGTATGATATTACCAGTTTCAGGTTCTGGCTTTATCTTAAATTTACTCAGTTGGTCTGTTTGTTCTCTGGCTAGCATACATATTCGATGACATTCTTCTTTCATGTCCTGGAAAATAGTCTCCGGATTCTCTCTGGAAGAACAAAATTGTAAATTAAAGAGTCAACCAATTCAACTTGTTGTGACCTTTAATCTAATCACACCCACAAATCAGAGAAAAAACAATAGTATAAGCTACTTTTCTTGGATATCTTGTTCCTCAACRTATGTATACATATTTTTGTTCTTCTCAGTAAAAGCAAGCAGAAAAAAAGAAAAGAAAATGTTGTCAAAGAGCTGTTTTGTCATACCATATGCATATATATTTGAACATAGGAACTGACCCTACAAGGAACACCCCCAAAAATCCAGCCTTTCAGGTATTTTGTGGAAGGGTATTGTTTCCACCTCATTCTAGGGAAAGTAAGATGCTGCTGCTATGAACAGTAATTGTTTTCTGTTGTTGTCAGTACGCTTCAGAGTGCAGAAGAAGGAGCACACAAACATGTGTTACTGCTCTTTCATTCTCTGTCTACCTGGCATTTTGGAGAGGAGTTTGTGAACTCATTCCCTCTGGTTTCATACAATATCATATGACTTTTTATTTTGAAGGAACTCATTGTATTGTATCTTTTCCAGAGTATCATATGGGAATCTGATATTTAGTTATCTGCACTGAGAATGGTAAAAATAGTTCATGCTGGTGTGTTTATTTGCCCAAGGACACTGTTATTTAGTTATGGATGCATCCATAAAATTCCCTTGTGAAATTTTGATAAACTTGCTGAGTAATTTATATTTTTAAGCACAATATAATGGATTTTATAAAATGAACTTCAAAGATGAAAAGGTGAAGTTGGATTTGTGTTCTATTTTGCATATTTTCATCAAAAGATGTCCAAAGGGATTTTTCTTTAATCCAGTGAAATGTTTTCCTTTTTTGTTGCTTATTCATTTAGCAATCAGACTGTGTTCCTACTTGTTGTGTTTCTCTTTTTGAAGACACAAATGTCTWTTTGTATCTCATTTGCAAAAAAATCTACAAAAGGAGTTAAAATTGCTACTGTTAACACATTCTGATGATTTTTCAGATGTTTTGATAAATAAGAAATAAAAAAAGATTGAAGTTTCTAATCATAACTTTAAAATATAATATGATTAGATGAAGCAGTCCTTATTTGATAGATATTTGTGATACTATATTATTTCAGTGTAAGATTACCAGTAATCTTACCAGTCACATACCTCTTTCCAAGAAAACAGTAAAGTAAGGAAGCTATTAGAGGCAGGGAGACAGAAGACAGGTAAAGGTTTTTCATTTTTTAGATATAAATCAAAAAGACAAACAAGTCTTTCTCATATTACAGTCTTATTTCCTCTTTCTTTTATCAYAAAGGAGTAGTGAGCCAGACTAAAGAACCATTTAGTTCATCTAGCCTATCTCTGGGAGTGGTCAAAAGCAGATGCCTAGGCAAGAGAATAAGAAGACAGTAAGAATTTATGATCCTTTTCCTTAATACACCCTTAACTTCACCTTAGAGAATCTTTTATCTGACCTAGCAAAGTTGTTAAAAGTGGCATTACTGCCTATCCTAGAAGAAATGCAAACCTAAGATTTTGGTCAGTATTTTTCCAAAATGACTGTCAGAAGAGGAAATCTTTTGACCCCTTGGTCATAGCAGGGGCTTGCTGGCTTCAGCTTGCAGATAAACTTGATTTTAAACTCTCTCATTTAGGATGGATCAGCCAAGAATTAYTTCTTCATGCTGACTATCAAGACCTCTTCCTGGCAGCACAGCAGGCTGTGTTGTCATCAGTTAATCCATTATGGCTCTACATTCCTGTCCAGAAGAGTTAATGCAAGGCAGTTGATGCTTATTCAAACTCCAGCATTAACATCCACTGCTGTTTCCCAGAGTCAACCTCCTGCTGAACCGAGTGGCTCTCTTTCTCCCTCCCAGCTTATCCTTACATACTCGTAAAGCCCCAGCTAAGGTTCCACGTTCCAGTCTCTATTAGCTTCCTGCATTAGCTCTTTGACCATTGATATCACCCCTCCCAACTCCCCACCCAGCCAGTGTTAGGGTGTTGTGTAGAAAAGAGGGAAACAGCTGGCCTTACTTAATTGCATAAAAGACAAAAGCAAATTTGAAAAGTGCTGTAGAAGTATTTACCTTTCAGACATAGGTGAAATCACTAGAGATAATTCAGGCTTATCTGGAACAACTTTCTTACTTTTCACCTTGAAGTAGAATATGAAAATATTGAGCATGTTAGCATATTAAGTTTTGCGCTTCACCTTGATATGAATAAAAACGTCATGGGGTCCTTTGCCTAGTCCTGTTGAAAGCTCTCAAAGCACTCTCAAAATGACAAAAGCAGTTTGTGTGAAATTCCTAGCTCGTTTAGTTTAACTTATCAACTCCGTGTGGCATTTCTCTGCTCATACTCTCTTGAAAGGGAACTGGTTTTAAGAATATTGCTTGACTGTAATTTTCTTTCAGTCAGGTAAGATTCAGTAAGGTAAGATTCTGTCTTTTGTGTAAGCTTGTTATGCAGCTATTTTAGCTCTTAAAAATTAATGTATTCACTGCAAATTTCAATGAACACGTTGGAAGCTAATATGTCAGGAGTTCTAGCAGTTTTTTAAAAAAGTTATTAACTTTGACTACCACCGTGTGGTTCACTCCAGTATTACATAGTTTTACATCTGCCAGGCATTAAGGGAAGTTTCATAATAACCAGTCATTAAGCTGCAGTTCCAYTAGAGCTACATTACCAGATGGCCTGGGTAGTTCATATGTGCTCCAAGTCAGACACGAACTTGAGCATGCCTGCCAAATCAGCTCATTTCAAAGATGTATAAGCTTAGAAATCTGTATAAGCTGATATAGCTTATAGCCACAGATCCACAGCCTACAGTAGTGTCTTACCTGCAGGGCTGACATGCAACTGCAGCTTGTGTAGATGCATTGAGCTGCCTTACACCCAACAACACGGGATACAAGTGCTTGCCACTGCAAGTCAAGCAATGCCCAGGAAGTCTACTAGCAACAAGTTACGTGTTGCTGTGCTCCTACCCTTACCTGTGYTCCCTTTAAATCAGGTAGCTAAGACGTGTATATGTGGTCAGATTCACATCAATGACTGCACTCTAGCTATCACACAGGAACACCATAGCACCCTGGATGCTATTCTGGAACAAAAACAGGGTGGCATAAAAATGAAAAAATCCACTCAGTCTTGGTGAAAACGTCAAACTGAAAATTATAAACCAGAAGTGCTAATCTGGAGTTTTCACAAATATGAAAATTTAAAGACATACCATAAGATAATTAACATACAAACTAACCAATATGTATTTAATGGTGTTCCCTATGTGCTTTATATACTTTGACAATTTCCTACTAATTATACAATGCTGAAATTTAAAATAAATTTATTAGAATAATTAGGATGAATTCCAAACATTTCATATCTGAAAGAAGTAATAATTTACAAATGTTTGTCTTTTTAATTTTATCTCTACTTGTTTGTTATCTTACCTCCCTTTTATACGTTGGCATCTGTACACCCTTTTGTGCTTCACTTAATTCATGCAATTTGCTTTTCAGATTTCTTATCTTATCATCTTGACTGGAAATAATAGATAAAAGCTTCCTTTCCTTTTGATTGCTTTTGTCCTCAAGTTGCTTCAATTTCATGCTCTCACTGTCTAACTGTTCCTAAAAAATAATTTTAAAAACACCAGTACAATTAACAAACTGAAGCCTGTGGAATATCACTATTCAGCAGTGTTTAATAATAAGCTAAATTTAGGTTTTGCATCATAAGTAAYGGTGACTCTTGCTTATTACATTATCAACTTTCAATTGATAGTAAAGACTTTCTACCACAATACATAGATGTAACTTGTGGCACCCRAAACTGCACACAGTGCTTGAGGTGGGGCTGCCCCTGCTGCTATGAAAACCTTATAGTTGTTAGTTTATGAAATCGAGAGAAACACTAGTCTTGAACTGTATCAAGTGTCCCAAAAGGTGTCCCCAAGCCCCATCATTGCCACTGCAAGAGAAGTAAGCCAAAAGRGTTAACTCTTCAAGAAGAATGTAAGTGAACTGCAGTTAAATRTTCTGTAGGCAGGTATGGCAAGATGGAAGAAGAAGGAAGCAACTRAGTGCTTTTTCAAGATCTTTTATTTTCAAGTGGAACCTAAATAGGGTGATGTTGTGCATTTGGAGAATAGGTAGGTAGGGGCTACCCTACTAGACAATGACAGCCATGCAGGGATAGGCCTAGAGCTGGTTTACCAAGACACCAGCTGGCTAAGCATAGACATGCAGCTGAYACAACTGTCTAGCCTCAAAAAGTTATACTAGCTGGAAAAAAATAAAACCTGCAGAAAAAATAGCTTTGAAGGCATTGGTTTATAGTCTCAATTGTGACTGAAAAGCAAATCTACAGTAAGAGCTTCAATGCAACTCCAGAGTTGGGTAACGTCTTAGGGATCCATATTAAGCCTCTTCTGCTCAATGACTTCAAAACATTGAAGCAAAAMCAGCATGTTTCAATCTCAGCAAAACTCCTTAATCCTAACCCTTCTATGCTTCGCTTTTCTGGCAGGTCAAATTCAATTTCCCATTTAAAAAAAGCCAAGGGGATACAGCTTATCCTGTATTTTCCTTCATCATTATTTGCTGGAAATCCAAACACCTAGGAAAAAGCTTTCATCAAAGACAGCATTTGTCCTTGAAGAACAATTGTATGTTAAAGACRGTAAAATAACTCACTGAGCCTGTGATATAGCATAATTTATCTCTTTGAGACTATTACAGYTCCAATTCACATATTGGCTTTCGAAAGCCTTCAAATAATCTGAAGGCACTGCAGTAATGGCCAGTAGTTCTCTTCCACTTCTCCCACATCTGCAGGATGTGAGGACAAAATTTAAGCAAGCAGAGAAAAAAAAACACATTGGAAGAGCTATGCAACATGTTGCAAAAAGACATAATTTCCATATACTGATGGAAATCATCATTCTTGTGCACCATCAGGATACCAGGAAAAGCACTGGAGAAAAAATTACACCATTTGGGGTATTTCAGTAGTAAAACCCTTCACAGCTTGATCTTAGGAGTTTCCAGTACTGTGTCTGGTGGTCTGCAATGATATACTAATCCTTATAAACTGGCTGAAGTTTGTAAACTTTAAAAACTTCATAAATATGTCACACAGGTCATACCTGCTCAGTTAAGCACCTGGCAAYACAATGCACTCTTTTAAGCATGCTGGTATTAGCTGCCAGAAAAGTGGTTACATATCTATTATGAACAAATCAGTATCTTTCCTTTGCAGAGGATTTATAGGATCAGAGAACAACTGAAGGTGGAAGGGACTTCAAGTGTTCTCCAGCCTCTAATCAAATCAGGGTCAGTTATGATGTCTGATCAGGTTACTCAGTTTGGTCTTGAATTTCCCAAGGATGAAGGCTGCACAACTTCTCTGGGCAACCTTTTCCAATGCCTGGCTGTYCTCATAGTGAAGCGTTTCCCCCTATGTTCAGTCTTTCCTGTTTCATCTGCCCATTGTCTTTTATCCTCTTGCCATGCACCACCCTTAAGAGCCTGGCTTTATCTCCCTGATAACCTGAATGTAGGTACCAGAATGCTGTTAGCTTCCCCTGAAGCCACCTCTTCTCCAGACTGGGCAAGTGCAGGTTCTCATGGGATATGTACTCAAGTCCCCAGTAATCTCAGTGGGGCTTCTGCTGAACCCACTGTGGTTTGACAATGTTTTTCCTGTACTGGAAATGTATTACATGCAATGTACTATCCAGTGTAGTAGACGCAGCCTGGTGAATGCTGAACAGAGGGAAATACTCACTTCCCTGGCTGTGCTAGCTGTGCTCCTGTGAAGATAACACAGGAAGCTGTTGCCCTTCTTTTCTGTCAGGACACGCTGCTGGCTCATGCTCAGCTTGCTGTCTAACAAGATCCCAGCTCCTTTCCAGCAGAGCYGCTCCACAGCCAGTCAGTCCCCAGACCKTACTGCAGCAAAGGCAGGTCCTTTAATTTTCCCCTGAACTGTGCTATAATGGCCTGTTTCATGGCTTCTTAAAACAAATGGTCAGGTGGTTTCAAGGAAAAACACAATTCAACTGATGAACTATAAGTGGTCTAAAGGAATATTAACTGTGACTTTTAACAGTTTCCCCACAAACTCTTCTCTATTATTGGGTAAAGCTAGATTAAACAGATGAAGCAATAGGAGAAAAGGCTACCAATACCAGAATTTCTTATATATTAGGACCTAATCCTACTGCATACCTCATACCAGCAGCAAAGAACAGCTAAATGCACAATCTTATTAGCCAGCAAAAAATCCAGTACAGTTTTCTTTGCATTAAGGACAGGAAACAAAGTGACACTAGAGAAGCTTGTATGGACTGGAACATGCAGCTCTACAAGACTGCTGCAGTAGCTGCTCTTAGTTATACAAGTAATTTTAGGACCATAATTTAGAACATACATCTGTCCTTCCTCTGTTTATGTCCTGCACAAAAAAAAAAAAAAAGACCTAAACATTAATTGCAAGATGAACAGTTTTGTATAACAAATGTTGCATTATTCCTTCCTGACACAGCTTCCTCCCTGTTTTCATGGCACAAGACACTCTGAATAAACAAATTCCACTCAGTGTTTAACACTGAGATTCTTGAAACAGCAAAATGGGATCACRAGCATGTTTTCTTGTCACAGGTGTTGACTTTAGCTTCATGTCTTAATAAGTTTACAATGATTCTGATGTCTGASTGTACTAAAAAGTAGAAGCTGGACACTATCTCGTTTCTAAAGTTTTCTGTTTGCTGCACAGCTTTGGCTCTGAGACAGTAGCTGGATCCAAATTCTTCCTACTTAATGAAGTTTAGCCAGGGTCTCAAAACCAGGCAACAATATAGGGTGCTTTGGTTTTCTCAAGCAGMGGGCTGAAAAATTCTGGTGATCTTGTATATAGTTTGGTACTGCCCACCAAGACAATGTGGTCCACTCACCTCTTTCAGTGAAGATAAATGTGAACAAAAACTACTCTAAAGCATTTTACRACACACAGGCAACAGAACTTGAAAGCAGCATATTAAATACACAAGTATGGTCACCTACTAGAAAACATAGAAAAGATAGCCCCTCGCTCATTTTAAATCTCTGAAATTTAAGCACTTATCATGCACCTATTACAATCAACTCAAGATTTTTATTAACTTTACTGCAGGACAGAATACAGTCCACTGAAAAATCCMATTGGATTTCACAAATGACAGTTTCAAATCATATCAACAAACCCAGGCACCTCCAGCCATGGGAGAGACACCGAGTTTCAAGGACACTGTAGAGGATAATGGCTGTAGGAATAATTTAATTGGTTTAGACCAGAGTTTAAATTGAATATTATTAGAAAAATACAGGCTTTCAAGTAGAATATTTGAACTTCAAATTTCAATACCTGAAAAAGCTAATACTTTATTGAACTAGGTACAAGAAAACTATAGTAGGTTAGTGATAGGATGATGGATTTTCAGTGTAAAGAGATGTAAAAATATGATGTCTGGGGAAAAAAAAAGTACAAGAAAACAGGAGACATTCATGACACATCCGTTAGTAAATTCCCAGATCTTTATTGCAATAGTTTCTATGTATTTATTAACACTCAACAGATGTTGGAATTCTCCAATTTTTCCCTTGAAGCGTRAATTCCACTGGCTGACTACCATGGGTTTTTTAATTCAATAAAWTGAGAACTTGTGTAGAGAGCCTGCTGTATATCTTCACTCACAGCCATGAATGGCACGGCCAAGATGCAGCCAGAGCTAATAGRAGTGTGTGTGCCTCTGCTGTGCTATCTGGATATTCTGTATCACCCTTGCCAGCTTCGTGCAAGTTTACTGGACACCATACCAAACGTGAGGGTCTTCCTTGCATTGGAGGGATGGTGCAAATACCACTTGCCTCTGCAGAAGGCAACCTTTATCCAGTCAAACATGTTTTCCACAAGATCCATGCTATTTCCCAGTAACACTTACATATTGTAGACTGGGTCAACCCAACTTTGCACAGGTTTAAATCTCTACACATCCCCTCTAAAAAGACCTTATTTGAACAGCAATGTGCCTGGGTTTGGATGCAGACAGACTTATATAGTTGATTCTACGTGGAGGTATTGTAAAAATATTTCTGTTCATGGAAAAGAAGAAGCAAAATCTAGATGAAATACCTGTTGCTCAGAGGTAACTGCAGTTATTGGCTACACAAAGCAAATATGCAGATAAAGAAAATAGCCTACATTCCATTAGGAAAATAGCTGAAATAATGATTCCAGCTCCTCATGCATTGTCTATAATATCCTGTACAGATCACATAATTTCAGTGTTTCCCCATGAGAAGAGCAGATAACACAGCTTCCTTTCATTTCTTACTCATTATATGCCTAAGTTGCCTTCTTTAGTAAGCATTCAAAAACAAGAGTATGAAATATTAGACTTGGTCAGATCTTCATGTGCAACTCTAAGACATAATTTTTATCCACCTCAAGACAGTGAAATGCAAAAATATGCAAAAATGTTCCGTCAAAGAATTAACCCTTCAGATGTGTTTTAATCTAAGTAAGTGCAAAGATTAGGAAAGAAATGAYATCTTATGATTACAGATTCCAGTGTAGAAAAGTTATATAAAGACTTCCTTTTAAATAGAAAAGGAGTATATTTAAATACTTGCTGACAATATGTTTAAAACCTTTGCAAAGGCTTAGCCTCATATAAGATTCCTTCAGGATAATTAAGGAAGCACCAGTAATCAATGAAATTACTTTTCAATTAACATTTCTGATTAAAAATGTGTTTCTGTGAATTTAGTATAATTAATTTGTTTGTAGCTTAGGAAATAAATCCTGAAATTGATTSTTTTTAATTCAAATGCCTGATTTCTCAGAAGGGTCTTTTTACAACCCTTAGAGAGTCTCTGCTGTGGAGCTATGGAGATTCACATTCARAAATAAGAGACTTCATTTTACAAGACAGTTCTCAAAAACCACAGCGAGATGATGTACGATAAGAACAACACAACTTTGTGCATCTCTGTCACCATCTTTTYTCAATATGTAAAATCCATTCAAAGCATTTCCCAGCTCTACTGTGCTATTACTTTACTCATATTYCTGTTGTACTCAATAGGCTGTAGTGAAAATCTTAATGTTACTTCAGTGAGGAGAGGCAAAAGAGCCATCATCTTAACACTAACTATTTAAATACCCCAAACAAATCAGCATCTCTGGAGCAATGGATCATTCACTTCCCACTCCACCACTTTTTGAGTGCATATTCTCCATTTCTTGCAAAAATACAGAGACGGTTTGCAATGTGAAATGCTCTTGTAAGAAAGAAAARGCCCTTTTTTGGGTTTCGGCAAGTTAAGTAATAAATAAGCAACTAAGTTCCTGCTTTATGATCAAAACTGTTCTAGGGAGCTTGATGGCCAAACAGAGATTTCACTGAGGACCAAAGATAATGCTTAGTGCACCTAAACAGCTGCACTCACATGCAGTTCAAAGGCAYCAGTAAAAATCTCACTTATCTTTTAGGTTCTCACAGTATAATCACAGCACAAAAGTAAACTTAYGTTAAACATACTACAGGTGACATACCTTTAGGAGTTTTTCTTTTTGCTTTGCTACGTTCAGTTTTTCAGAGAGCTGGCTGAAAAGTAAGTTGGATGTTTCAATGTCTTCATGCATCAGAATGTAAGGATGCGCATTGCCTTCAATTAAAGAAAAAAAAGCAACTGACTTTCGCTGCATTTTTCTCAGCCAGCTTCTAAGTACAGGCAAAATTAAAAGAAGCTAGACTTACATTAATTCCTTTATGTTCTTTGACAAGCCTTCATATTAAACAAACAAGAGAAGCCAAATTCTGTGCTTAGAGACAATGCAAGACTAAATCGGCATTAAAGAAATGTACATGTACTCTTAAAAATAAAAGTCAGCCACTTTGCTAGTATTTATGGAAACCAGGAGTGTTAGGGTAGTGTGAATAAATATTTAATGAGCATGGCAGATTAACACATGGTTACTTTGACTCTTTTCTCTTATTTGTGTAATACAGTAAAACAGTGAAAAATTATCCATCAATGACTATTTGATTTGAAAGAGAATTACCTGCTTATAAAGCTCTGGTTATGCAATAAAATTAACATCACAAGACTTATCTCATATAAAAGACATATAATCATAGCACTCGCATCTAGAACAACCCAAGATAAACTGATTAACACATAAGTGTAAAATTATGTGACAATTTTTAGAACTCTAATGAATGATTTGAACCCCTATTTTTGTAACTTTTATTGCCTTCAGTGTAAGCAGGTTCTACCTCTGAAGAAAATCTCACCATTTCTTGAAGAGGATAAAGAGAGACCCCAGAAGTGTTGGATTTTATAAATAGATCTTGAAACGGCACATTTGTGTTAACTCTCACATTCACAGGAAAGTATGATACCCATTTGAAATATGTATATTGTAAAAACTGAAGCAACAAAGTCAGAACTATTCATCAGTGCAACACAGCATAAAAAGCAATAATGTGCAAACTGGAGTACATACCTCTATTAGCATTCAGAGCAGCCAACTGTGATTTCAGTTTTGCAATAATGCTGTTTTGAAGCTCTATCTTTTCCTGCTGTTCACGTATTTGCTGCATGTAGTTTTCTGTCTGCAAATATAATTTAATTAGCATTAATCTTACTCTGTTTTGACTAGGGGTCTCCTATTTGGCATATAAAAAGCAGCTCTGATTTTTAAAGATAACTGTGGTTGTGTCCTCTATGTAAAAACCTTTGGCAAGTCCATCTTTTTGGGACGGTATTGATTAGAAAAGGTATTACAGGAAGTAAACCTGAGTTTTAATAACTGTTTCAGATGTGGCAGTCRTAAAGGGTAATTCTGAAGTTAGGATTCTTCATTTACAGATGTAGAATACATCAGGCTTAAAATTAAAATTTTACTATTCTTCGGAATGTTTGTCAGTTAGCTTATCTATAGAAAGAAGTAAATTCCCCCCGTGTATTTTCTAACAAATTATATAAAAATAGGCTTTTAAAAAGACAGATTTTAAATGGAAAACAATAACATTGTTTATTCCATATAACAGATATTCTGTAAATAATTTTGACTGCCTGTGTTTCTTTGAATGTAGTGGACTTGTTTTTCTAACCTACATAATGGGGCAGGGGAGGAAGGTAAGCAAAAAGCCCCATCCTTAGTCTCCAAAACTACAACGCATGCTATAAAAAGGCCACACAGATGCCTCTAATAATACTGCTTGTATTTCACCAAACTGTATAAATTTTGCTAGACAGTCCAYTAACTGAATGAATGGCCAGGCGGCAGGGAGATGCTAATATTCAAAACTATTATTTCATTAGCAYGTGCCTAATGCTGCAGTTACAGCACTGCTAAGAACAAGCAAGAAAACTTGTGAAATCCCAACAGGAAAACTTTCAGGAATGCACTGWTTTTTTCTGAAATTAGGAATATGTCTATTACTGAACAGGTCACCACCTGTCACCATCTGGAACAACACTTAGCATTGGTTTAATGTCTATTCATAGTTTATCCATAGTGCTATCTACTTCTCAAATTTCAGCCACATTTAAATTCCATACCCTCCTACTGCCCACTATGTTTGTTTGTAAAGCAGGCAGGAAAAAAATCTACAAACAAAATTTATTTTAAAAGACCAGGTAGTAGTTGTACTATGAGAGGGTTTTTTTTGTTGGGTTTAAAAAAAAAAAGTGATCAAAGAGCAGTACACTCCAGCAGCTATAAGAGACCTCATGAAGCAGAAAAATCACTGAGAACCAAATTGAAAATGTACAACAGCAATGTCTTGTCAACACTTCTGTACAGAGCACAGACATGACAGCTAAAACAGACAGAAGAGAAGATGCTTTTGACAGCCAGTGTGCACAAATTATTCCTTGAGTCAGATGGCAGCAACAAGTTACCAACTAGAAGATCTGCATGACAACCAACCATCCATCTGTATCAAACACCATCTGGCCGAGATGACTCTGGCTTCTGTGTGCTTGACATGGCTCCCAGCTCTAGAGACTGGCAAAACAAGTGGCCTATCGGTAACTTAAGTAGTAAACTGTTAACAACAGCATGGTGGACAATCCAACAGTGTGTGGAGGCCACACAATGAACAGAGTAAGTTACTAGAGTAAAGCACTGTACAAAGGTCATTCAAAAACCAGAAGTTTGGTTAAAAAAAAAAAAGCAACACAAATGAAAAAACCCAAGTAATTTTAGTATCAACTCTTCTTGAAAAAATACTTTTGTTCTCTTGAAATCATAAAAATCAACTACAGAAAGTTTAATTAGGACTGGTAGTAATCCTTTATCAAAGGCTTAAAATTTTTTATTTCTGAGCCAGTGAAAATGCAGAGACCAATCTTGCAAGCATTTAGTTCACTTARTACTGATGATCTCACACTTTTCTGGTTGTCTTGCACAGACTTTAGAAGGACTGTCTGGTCTTGTACTTGATGCCTTGTTTCTTGGTCAAAGATCCTTTCACGTACTTTTAGATGACTCAGGAGTATTAACTCAATTGGCTTTCCTTCAAATAGTTAATAGTTCATCCTAAGAGATAGATTTTAAAAGATCCCTAAACATTCCAAAATGTCTTGCCTTTTGTTAATTAGTTGCAATTTCAGCACAAAATCACACTAYTTATGCTTGTTATGTATAGAAACCTCTACAGATTTACACCAGCACTGCTGCAAGACTATGAATAGAGACAGACTCTACAGAGGATGATTGCACACATGACTGGCTGCAATGTGTTCTATGATGCCTTGGCTAGTTTATTTTGCCATACAAGGAGATGGCAATATTGGTCCCAGGTATCAGAATATTTTCTCTTAGATCCTTCCCTGCTTCCAGTCTACTACTGCTCCATAACTTCACACAGATTATGGTCCATCGGGCCCCGAACAAAGTCCACCCTACCAGTTCTASTAAGAATCATAAAGTCCTGTAACACCAGAAACATTCAAGCCTTCCTGTAACAGAAGCTCCATTGCTGGGCAGAATATGTATAATAAAATGATGACGACAAAGGCCAAACCTGATAGCTTTGCAGTATGCTGTCCTACTYGAGAAGTTCTAGAGGAGTTTTGACTGAACTAATGTTTTCTGCAACAGACTAAGCAAAAATTCAAAACTGTTTCTCACTGGTCAGAATGCCTCCAGAATCTGTTACTTCACAATTAAAGAATAAATGTACAGGCTATTATTTTTAAAAGAGGAATACTTATTGTAGCAACTTCAGGTACTTTTTTCAAAAAAATGGTTTAATTTAAGCTAWTTATATTAATAATATACAAATTAATTTTTAAGAATGAAAATTAAATTTCAAAAAGTACTTCATTAAAGTTAGGTAAATTTTATACATATTTTGCTGTTTACATTAGAAGACTTCATTAATCCTCCAAAACAGACAACACTTTTCCAACTTTTAAAACCCCCAAAAATTCAAGGTCAAAAACCAGAAACCCAGTTTGTTCAGTTGTTGTTTCAATTTAGTACAACTCTGCTAAATTCAAAGCTTAATGAATTACTTAGCAGTGTACCGGCATGGTTTCATAATGGCCATTTCCAACTTTAACAGATGCACTAAAGTGTGCATAGCTACAGTGAAACTGGTATCTTTATGTACTACCATCCTCAATGGCAAGGATGGCTTTAAAGATAGAATTCAGATCCCAACACTTACTTTTTGCTGTAGTTCTTTCACAGCATGGTCCCTATCCATGCACGCTTGTCGATAGGCTTCRTAAGCTTTGTTAAGCTGCTCACCAATGTTTTTGTCCATAATTCCCAATGTTGTTTCATCACTGGAAAGATGGTCAAGTTAACAGATCTGAAAAGTAATCACAAGGAAAACGAGAGAAAACGAAGAAACAGTCGTAKGTAAGTGAAAACATGTACCACCAAGTCATGTACCACTACTGTTTTCAAGTTATACTTGCAGTATGTTTGACCATTAACTCTTGACCATTAACCATTAACATCATAGCTTGAACTATAGCTCTGCTCACCTCAACCTKTTATTTTATTTCCAGGGATAGGTTTAAACAAAAGACAAACAAAAGCAGCKTAACTCTGAATCAAATTCTGGATGYATAGAATGTGAAAATGTRTGTGTAGTTACAGTGTTTAAGACTAACACTTAAAATTGGCGCAGATCACCAGTTACCTGATTTTATGTGATCTCCCAAAGTTTAATGTTTGCTGTGAAATCAAGACAGCAGTAATAAACAAAACTAAACTCAGCTTTTGGCATTGTGTGGAAAAATGACACTCTGAAAAGCCTGTGTCCATGAAGGAGACAGAGGAAWTSTGTAACTTGAATAAAGGAAGRAAGTYCACTGGGACATGCACCCCTGGGGTTTTCYCTCTCAAGGTTTTGGAGGATSCAGCCTCCTTTTATCCTGAACTCCTGGATAGAAGAACTCCTGGAAGAAGTTGYCTTCTTCCTTTCCCCATTGGCTGAGGTACTRGGAAAGTACAGCCTTCCTGAAGTGCCTATCACATATTCCCCCCACCCCAACCCTGTCATTTTCCCCCAAAGTTCAGAAACTCAGGCTTGTGAGGACCCATTTTTCTACTTCAGGAGTCAAGTTGTCTGGACTCTGTAATGAAYCAGCATCTTGAAGCTGGTAGAGACACTAAAATACATTTCAAAGATGTTAACAYCCATACTTTCACCCATGGAATTCTTTGTAAAGACRTTMGCACACATCTATCAGCATTAAGAAATAAAAAGATAAARACTCAGGTCACACAAACTTATCCTAATCTGTGCCAAATTGGAAAATGTCAMCACAAGCTACCTTACAAGGTGAGTTAAAACATCTTGTATCTAAAAATCAGTAATACCAACCAGTACGAATTATAAAGAATTGGACTTTTTCACACAATATTATGAACTTTTTACACTTCGTGTACAATTTCAGTAACAACTCCCAAAACTACAGCTCATGAACTTTGACACRTAAGACTACAACACTATTAAATGTCACAGACTCCAATTCCAAGAACTTTGCAAACACAGGTAATTTACTTCTACAGTAATATATTAATTTTAAGATCAAAATTTTGCATAAATACAGCAGAGAACATGTTAGTGAAGTCTCACCCCCCCAAAAAGAAATGATCATTAAGAAAAAAAATTAGTAATTTCGTCTCTCCTGGTATTTAAAGCAGGGTGGATTACCACTGTCATTTCTCACAATCTTYTGGGATTATGCATGAACCACAAATACTATTAAAGAAAGTAGTGCAGCCACATGAAAAAAAAAACAAGCAAGAAGAGTATGAGGGTAACTTGCCTTGGACCCTGCTCAAAATTGTGAAGATTGAAGCTTGAAGATTTTGTTAATGTTTTATTGCTTTTGAATATCTTCTCTATCATAGGGCTTGAATACAGAAATGTGGCCTGACTTTTCTAGAAGGTTCAACAGACTATTGTATGGACAATTTTAATTTTTGTCCTGCAAACTTTATTTTACTGATGTGTTCCCACAGTGAGAAAAAGTGAGAGTACCTTAAGTCCAGCATGGCTGTACTTTAATAGTGGCAAAGYGAATTCTTTAGCAACTTGGAATCTTTTAGGGATCCTTTGATGTGACAAGCATTTCTGAATTCCAAGGTTATAAGTTTTGTATAAAAGGCTTTCTTTGTTTTTTGTTTTTTTTCTTTTACTTGTTTTGTTTTTCTAAACTAAGTTCAGTAGTTTATAATCTCAGTCAGTGCATACTGTTTCAAAWCATTGTTAGTAACACAGGCTACTTCATCCAGCTCCTTCCTTCCCCAAACAGTATCCCTTCACTAAATGGAATACTCATTCTSATACCTGGGATGAACCTTTAACTAAATGGGTAGGCTTCCTTTCAGTTTCAAATGAAGGACTGTTCTATGTAGTTCAGTGAATAAAATCAGATATTACATCTGCCTTTAGGGACAGATGCTAAACTGCAGAGGGCATTGTTATAATTGAAAATTAATAAAAGGGTATTCTCATATTCTTTAAAAGCTTGCAAAGTTTGCACCAGTATTGATTTTGCACTCTTCTGAAACTCTCCACTCTTAACAATTTATGTAGTAAGTGGCAGTTCCTGTATACATAAAAGGTAACTTCGAAAAATGAATGCAATAGGAAACTTAAGTGAGTGCAACTTAAGAAACTATCTTAAGCTTCTAATGGAGGAAATAGGGCTTAGCTCTATTTGACTCACAGTTCACAGAAAATGAAGGCTTTAATTTCATTCATGCAAATTCAAACCTCCATTTGAAAACCAGTATTTAAAATTTATACCTAATTTCCAGCCTTTTACTCATTCATTGAGACTAGGAACATTAACAAAGAGTACTGCTGTCATCTGGACTGATGGTATCAAAATTAATTGATCCAACAGCAGAACTGTAGCACTGTGCCTGACTTCCTACTTGGTACGGAGAAACAGTTTACTGGTAGCTCCTYAAAATTCAGACTCCATGCAAAACTAATGCAGCAAAAGTACATTTAGTATTTAGTTTTAAACTGGATTGGTTTGCTGATGCGGTTTACAGTAAGGTTGCTTGTGCTGGAAGAAAGGGAAGGGTAAGGTCAAAGAAGAAATGAATGTCTAGGGTATGGGGCAAATATAGGACAAGTTCTTCTAGCTATACAGTGCCATCTTAAATTGCCACTAGTACTGACTTTCWCTGATGCTTTCTTACCGTAAACCCTATCAGCAAACCACTCCAGTTTAAAACTAAATACTAAATGTACTTTTGCTGCATTAGTTTTAATGCAGATCAGATCCACAGACCACTTCAGATGGCATGATAACACAAGGGAGCCTGCACAGGAACAGGAAACATCAGCAATAGGGAGAACTTGTGCGTTCAACAGCAGTACTGGCTTTGAATTGTAACATGAAGTCACAGTTATGTAACWGTATCACAAGTCTCCACTGCCACTGAGAAGGACAGGCCGGCCTTCCCCCATCTCTGGCCGTGTATTTTTGCCGCTTGCTGGTACCACTATTAGTACTTCTATGCTACGCAGTTGAGTATGCCAAAGTAGCTCCCTACTTCCTCAAAAAAGTAACAACCAACCCCCTAAAAAAACCAGCCTCGAAATTAAAACTGGAGCTAGCTGCTGGAGCACTACTACCAGCACAAGGAGGCAGTGGGAACATGCGACTAGCCGTGGGCAGGACTGCCGCAGTCTACATTTAGATTGGATTAAACTACTCTGTAGTCACACCCCGGATTGCCTGCTGCTGGAATAAATAACTGCTTCTTATGTTATCTGTCTCATATCCAGAACTCCTTGCAGTTAGAAAAACTGGCTCATTTTCCTGCTTCTCCTCCATAGGCATCAATATTTATCAGGGAATTTGCCAACTGTTCCTTGTCATTTACCCTTCTCCCTGCATCCAACGTGGAGGAAAAAAACCCTCTCAACAGCCCTAAAAAAMCCCCCCCAAAACCAAAAAACCCCAACCCAAATATCCCTGCTATTTTAATCAGCTATGCTTAGTTACGCTGTATCCAAACAGCAACTGGAACATAATTCAGCCCAAAGCTAACAATCCTCATCCTTAGCAACTTACATTCTGGATATTCATTAGATCCCAAAGACTTTCACAATCATTAACATCAAATGTAGTCAGCAGARATAGAGATGCAGCATTATAAAATGCTGCATTTGTTCTAACAGGGACAGAATTAGAGGAAGAGATTAGTTCCAGAGGTTGTCCTGCAAATGTGAATACCTGTGAGTGCTGYGTTGCTGGAGCTACGGCAATGAGTACTGGAATTTCATACTGGAGTAAAGACTTGATACCCACTGGATAACCATTGGGTACAGCAAATGTTGTAAGACAAACTTTTAGGTAAATAAACTGAGTGAAACCTGCAGCTGATCTTAAAATACTTGCTTCAAATCAGAAACATTTTGCATAGGTGGGGGGAAAAAAGAAAGAAACAGCAATATGCATTTTCTGAGTCAATGCCAAAAAAGCTCCAACACAAAGATTAGCAACATATTTCTGCTGCAATCCAAGCTCCACAGCTCAACAGAGTTTTCGTACTAGTTTTCATATTGCCTCAGAAAACACCTTGAATTATATTTAAAAAAATGGTTTTATCTAATCGTGTGTACATACAAATTAATTCATAATACACACTCCTACCTCTCATAGGCTCATATGAGAGATGAGAACATAGGTGCCATCCAGCTGCCGTACTTCTCTACATGTTTCTGCTTTCAAAACAGATTTTTCGATTGAAATATTTTGTAAGTTACACAACCATCATCTTGAGAACTGGGAACCTGTTGAGGTAATAATTTGTGAGAGACTGAGAACTCACTGAACTTTCTGTTTCGTTTTTTCCCCTTATTTTGTCTGAGTAGACACAATTCCTGCTTTGCCCGACTGCGGGATGCGTCGTTAACCCAGCAGGAGCGTTACAGCGGGCAGCCCGTGTGCGCTCAGGGCTCGGGCCGGTGATTCCCGGAGCGCTGGGGTTTGCTCCCCCCGCCCGGGGCAGCCGCCTCTTCCTGCTCCTGCGCTCGCCGCCCGGGCCATCCCTGCCGGCAGCGMTCCCGCTCATCCCGTCCCCCGCTTCCCCGCTCCCGGAGCGCCTCCGCACGCAAAAGGCTCGCCCCCGGCCCCGCTCCCGAGCCGGGCCGAGGGGGCAGCGGCACCCGGGGGCAGCGGCAGCCCCGGGAGCGGGGGCGGAAGCGCGGYCCGGGAGCGCACGGCCCGCACTGCGGCCCCGGGCCGAGCCCCGCCGCTCCCGGGGGAGGGCGAGGAGCGCCTGGCTTCCAAAGCCACGCAGACTTACGAGCGCCTCACGGAGCCCGCGGCCGCTCCCGGCACAGGGCGCTCGCTGCTGCCCGAGCGCCTTAACCCAGGAACCAGAACCGACTTCCTGCCGTGCCTCTCTCTCCCCGCCCTGTGACGGGGCGCTGCCCGCGCCGGCCGCGGGTCGGGGCAGGGCAGGGCAGGGCAGGGCAGCGGCCGCCGGAGCGCAGGAGCCGGGTGGTAGCAAGAATGGCACCTTTCTTGTCCTCCCCATCCCGCACAAGGATGGGAGCCTGTCCGCTCGGCTCCGGCTGTCGTGCAGTGCCTCTTCTGTCTGGCTGCAGAAAACCCYTGACGCAGAATTTGTGCTGCTCCCGACTTCCACAGCCCTCTCCTATTTCTGCCTTTCCATGACTTAGAGTGATTTGTAAATAACAATAGTTACATTTGTTATATGCTTTCCATGCTCAGGGTAGTTTCTTTCYGAAGGGTCTGTTGTAGGTTACTACAGTGGCCTTCCCCCCCACCCCCTGCATTTATTCCATGCAGGCAATGAATTTTATAGGTAGGAATGAAATGGAAACACACGGTTTTAATTTTCCTCCTGCTACAAGCCGTTCTCTCTTTAGGTCACATGTGTAAGTACAACTTTTTTTCCTGAAGGTGTGTAGGAGGATGGGAGCTGATGGGAGAACATGAGGCGTTTATTACATACATGCCCAGGATACCGTCACGGAGCCAGCAGCAGAGAAGCACTACAGATTTTGAATTAATCTCGGCCATTTCTGAACCCCAGTGAACAAGCTGTGGTGTTTCTGCTGTTAGGGCACAGCTTTTCCCTTTCCCAATCACAGATCAGAACTTGCATTCCAGCTGTCATAACCTACCTTCCCCGGGTGCCTGCCCTTGGAAGCCTGAGGACTGAGTTCAAACATAGCCACAGAAGAAGTAGCCAGGTGTTGCTCTGTGTATTACTTTGAATATTATTTCCATTATAATTTATCTTTCCTGCTATGTCTGTAGCAACTCTTTTGGTCTGTTCTGGCCCCTACTGAGGCTAAAGAGACTTACAGGCAGACAGCTTAATGAGCCTGTAAAGATAGTTCCTGTTTGGCCGCATTTAAGGACTTCAGGTGAGGTCCTAGTGAGCTATTAAGGTTCCGAGAGAGTTTGCTCTTTCAGCATGTTTCCAAGAAAGGGGCATTCAATTTCCTTTTTCAGAGACAGTGTTTAAAACATCCAAGTTAAAGTTTCATTCAATCCAGTTTAAAAAATATAAAATAGGGTGCAGGCAAAAAGGACATTTTTTTTTTTTAACTCTACATGTTACATTTTTATTAAGTTTTGGCAGGTAGATGCACTTAAAATTATAATGGATATCTCAGCTGATATAAAACCTGCATTTCTTAAATTCAGATATTCAGATATAACATGCAATATAATTTAACTGATGCTATATTTAAAAAGGGATAATGTGCAGAAAAGTACAAGTGGGTGTTTATCTGATGATGAGCATGCATCAACTAACATTATGGCTACCTGAATTCAAATAGACTCATAACATGTAAACCACCTCTGAAACACTATAATTACATGTTAGTTGTTTTAGGGAAAAAAATTGTTCATTAAATTCTGGAAATGCACTTAAYGCAAATTTGCTGTGAAGGTCTCCCAACTCAGCAAAGCGAAACTGGCAACCATCAACAAACATGACTTTTCACGTACRTGAATCTCTTGCTGCTTTGTCAGTAATATTCTTTCATAGTAAAGCATGAGAGAAGCTGTTCTTTCCTCTATCTTCATTATTTATTGCCTCCCGCAATACAATAAGGTGTATGTTGCAAGTTTTACAGTAACCCATCTTGATATTCTTAGAGACCTCCAACCTTTGAATAAATTAAATAGAAGAAAAATACCCATGGAAATAATACCAAACCTCTATTTCATAGCTAACTTGATCTCTGACTTTGATATTTTAGAGTGCTTTCTGCTTTACAGTCAATTATTTTTTTTCTTTTCTTGCTCATCTTGCTTTCTTTTTATTTGTTTTTCTKCTTCCTCCTCTTCTGTCACTTTATTCCCTTCCCTACAGCTATTCCAGGCACAACTTTCTATATTTCTGTCCCACATCAATATTTCACACTTTTATGTCATTGTCAAGGCAGGATTGCTTTCCTGTATGTAGTTCTCACAAGGTAGCTGGAAAGAAGCATATATCAGTGTATTTWAAAATTATTTAGGATTTTTGGAGTCTACTAATCTTAAAAACAGTTGCAAACCCTTGTCTCGTGTTTGGTAGTAGCCCTGAAGAGCTTTTTGTTTTTACTATTTTATTTCACTTTGTCTTCAGAGTCAGAGAAAGTCTTATTTTGACTACTTATGCTTAGAAACTTAGAGTGGGTTTTTTTGTTGTTGTTGTTGGAGAGGTTTGTGGTGTTTTTTATTTTTGGTTTTTGGCTTTTTTTTTTCTTGGTGGTTGGGAATTAGGAAGTTGATACTTTTTTCAGAGAGAAAATTCAGGTTTGTTCTCAGTGGGCTAAGCGGCCTGTTTAGGTACCTTACATCATCTAAATGCAGTTTGCTGTTTGACATTACTCCTGAAATCTATTTTAACAGGAATTTTCCTTGGTCTGTGCTGATGTGTTAACACTGTACTCGTTGATTACACTGCCCTGAGGTGTCAGGAGGAACTCACTGCTTTCAGTGGGGGTTGGTGCTGGAGCAGCTGGCAAAAGGCTRTAGTTCATCAAGGGTTTCATCTGATTCTTTTGTGTAATTTTACAAACTTATAAATGCAAATTGGCTTCTAATAGAAAGAGGTTAAAATGTTTCTTGCAAGTTGTTAATGTAGCCATTCGTTCAGACACTAGGTGGCTCACGTCAGATGTTAAACCTTTTCCAGAACTTAGAAACTCTGATCCCAAAGGAGCGTACTGGGTGCTGAAAGAGTCTCTGCTATTCTGTGGTATTTCGCTGTTCTTTTAATCGGCCGTTGCTGCTTTAACTAAATAAAAAGCGTGGTTTGATCTTGAAATGCTTTTCCTGGTCAGAAAATGAGAACTGTGGATTAATTTAGACCAAATGTTATCATTCCTTAGCGTGAAGGAAGGTGAGGCTGATTTTTTTTTCCCACATCATGAGTAGTTGCTGAGCCTGTATAAACCTTAGTATGCAATTTGCCTATAGGCTGTAACAGACAAAACCTGTGTTCCAGAAACTAAAATATATTTAATCAAAATGCAGACATACAGATTTATAGAGCTATAAGCAATATTAAAGTAGTGTCTGATACTTTTTCTGTGTATCTGAATGTTGAAGTTGATAAGTGTAATTTACTCATTGTCTTTGCTAAGAGTAGGAACAAAAAGTTTGGATTTTCTTTTCTCATCTCTTTGGTAACAGTATAGGAAATCTTTATGTTGCCTGGAGGATTGTCAACAGGATTATGAAATGTGGTTTTGTACTTCAGTACGTCTTATGACTAATATTAACTGGGAATTTCCACTGAACTTCTTCAGTTCTTCCAGCTGAAGAACTTCCTTAAATGCAACTGTGAGCACACAGTCATTCTCAGAAACAGCTACTTTAGCAGAAACTGCCTGCAAACTGGTGTTGGACCCAGTGCAACATTCTTTATTTCCATAAGTGATGTCATTGATTTCTGGAGACTCCTTACACTGGAGAAAGGTTACCCTGCATGAAAAGGGAGCAGTGATTGAACACACAACCCTRCTTGCGTGGGAACAGTTAACATACATAGCAACTGTTGTACCAAATATAATACATACTTTTTAATATGTTGTGAAGAAAAAGCCTGTGATGATAATGACACCAAAAGAAAGTAGCAACAGCTTTGTAAAACAAATGCTATTCCTCTACATGGAATTTAACCTGTGTTACACAGAGAGGGAGTACAATATGGGGAGTGTAATAGTTCTTTGAGAGGAATAGCCAATCCACCGATCCTTAGTTAAGCTCCAAAGAAACTTAATTAGGCAGACYCTTGAGCTCTGTTTAAGTTTTATCATAATCGTGTCTCTCCCCACTTCCCCTCAAACCACCATATAGCTGAAACTGTGTTCTGTAGAACAATGTAGGGAAAACACTTTGAAAAATTCATGTTTTGGCATGACTGCCTTTTTGCCACAGAAACAAGTATTCAGGAAATTTAACATATAATCATTGATTCCTTAGATCTGTCAATGTGAAAAATTGAGTTATTTTGATATCAACTGCAATGACATATGCCTGCTTCCTTTGTTACATGTTGTAATTCATTAAATCTTGATAGCAGATTTRTATAGAACTATATTATATACAGTGTCTAAGAAACCATGATTGATATACAGAGCCTTTGCACTATTTATTGGATGTTTTTTGATCCCAGGCCTCTATTCTGATTTTCAGTGTGGAGTAAGAGTGGAAGAATTCAAGGAAGATGTATTTGAAATGACACATTTAATTTCTGAAATCTTACGACCTCTTTTCTGCAAAAAGGGGAGCTATGTCATGCAGCAAGATCACAGATTCCATGGTATTTATTTTTATTCCATGGTATTTATTTATTTATTTAAATTCTGTGGTATTTATTTTTCTGTTGTGTCATAGAATTCTGAAGTTTGGGGAGAAGGAGAAGACAGGTGTTGATGCAAAGTAATTACATTAATGGACCTCTGTTAGTATACCTATGGAACTTCTTGTCAGAACCGTTCAGGCTGTGAAAATATTGGTGTTCAGGGGGAGACTGGACAAGCAAATACTTGAGAGATTCACTGAGGGAGACTAAAGAGACAGGCAGCATCAATCTCAGGAAGTTCTCTGACCTGAAAATAGCTGGCAGCTGGGAGAAGACTCTGAGGAAGTATTACATATGCTTGCCCTGTTCTTATTCTTCCCAGGGCATTGATTTCTAGCCACTGCTGAAGAGAAGATGGGTCTGAACCAATGTGGCATATGTTCTTATGTTAATGACTTCATGCTGATACAAGTGTGTAGGAATTTCTCTACATTAAACAATCTCCTGTAAAAGACAGGATTCTRTAGAAGTATAAGCAACATTACTATTGCAGATGCTTCAAAAGATCTTGGAAAATCCATTCAGAATTACTTCTTATTATTTTAAGAGTATCCATTTGAAAGATAAAACCTTTGGGCAAGCTTATTAAAGATAACCAGTGAGTTTTATCTGGTTTCTCAAAGACACTATGCATAATTTAACTATCTTTCTAGTTAAATTAGGATGACCAACAGATCAGCTGAGTAATATCATTCTAACTGCTAACAAAGCTTAACAGAAGGTATGTCTATGTAAATACACAGCAAGGTGACCTTCTTCTCCTATGTAATCTTTTTACAAAACCTCTGGTCCACCTTGAGGATTTTTAAAAGATGATAAAGCAACTGAAACCATATCCATAATTTCCCTAACACATGGAGTTGATATAAATTATTTCAACAGTATTTGATTGTATRTTATAGTGGAATTTAAAAGTAAATAGTTCTGTTTATTTGAGAGTGAAAAAGAATTTGGAATTAATAATCTGTGTCATCTTTGTTTTGTGATATAGTTGTCCTAGCTCCTCGTGTTAATTTTAAAATCTTTTTATAAATGAAACGGTGATTTTGTGACTTCAACACTTTTCTTGATTCTTACAATTTTTCTATGAGAATTTGGTGGGTCTAAGCTTGACTAATTCGAGTGGCAAGACAAAATAAGATGCTCAGATGAGTGCTTCTGTAAGTCTTAAAGTGTACCTTTGGAGTGAAGTTCTATAACTCAGTAAACACAAAACAAAACAAAACAAAAAAGGAGCAGTCATTTAGCAGTCAGGCTGCCAAAGTTTTAACTAAAATTTCTTGATATCTGCATGCACCAAAGATAAATCAGCAGCTGTGTCTGCTGAATTTTGCGGTTAATCTTTCCCAACTTTAACCAAAGAAAGCTTGAAGCCATGTGCTGTGTAGYTCAGTGTTTGTTGACACTGTGCTGGGTTGAATAAAGCCTTATTGTCTGTGAAGCTAAGAGGAGTTAAAGGGAATAAAAGTTCAGACAGCTTTTTGCAAATGATATTTTTTCTTACCATGCTGTAAACAGGATTAAATGTACAAAACTTAAAGGAAAAAAAAGATTATTCATTGTGTGTTGTCAGTTCTAATACAGAAATGACATCACTGGTAATAACTCTGWCTTTCTGGAAGAGCTGTCACACTTTCTAAGATTTATTCCCGGTGAAGTAGAGAGAGAARCACATGATCAATGGGTTTGGGCCTTTTTGCATAATTAGTGGCAAAACGCGTGTGCACACACACATGCACACACTCACTTCGTCTGGCACAGCTTCAGTCTTCTGATACACCAGCTGCTAAGACATTTTCCTATCTGTAGCTGCTTCCTCTGAGTGAAAACACACCTGCTCTTCTAGCATTGTATCCACTTATTGTTGGCCTTCTGGAAGCAAAAGATGTAAGAGAATTTTGGCTTGTCGCAGAGATCTGAATTAGAATGGGATAACTCAGAAGAGTCTTATAAAAGCAATTATACATTAATTTGTATTTATTAATTACCAGTTTACTTTAGTAGATACAGACCAAGGGTCTAGAATGATATGTTCAAAGTGGTATTTTGCTCATTATTTTCTGCCTTTGTATCATTTGGAAATACTCTGATTTGAAGTGTTTTTGACCATTGCCATGGTGTCATCACATACCTGTCAGTGCTCTTAAATTGACTGCAATCAGTTTATTGTGTATTAAATCTAATGAGAGAATTGAAAAATCATTTCCTGCAACAGTAAGTAACAACTACATTTTAGATTGCAAAAGGGAATCAGGCAAAAAGAACATCAMAGAAAGGCAACTCTTAATATGAGGGATAAAACCAGGAAAGATAAAATCATAGATATCAGGTTAGTTGGGAGTAAGAAAATGAAGTACCAGAGGCCCTTCTCCCCTGATGCTTGGCCTTACTTTTCTGTCCATACTCTGAAGTACAGCCAAACTGACAGCTGTCTCTAAACCTCTCTTTTAAAAGATTTGACATACTCTATGGCCTGGAACTTAAAGAATTGTTCTTGAGTTTTTCTCCAAATTCTTCAGAGGCAATGGACAGATACTGTTTTATCAGTCCAAGCCCTGACACACTTGTCTATTCCAGCCTGTCCCTTCCTACTTTGTTGACAGATGGCAGAGTAGCTAAAGATAAGAACCACAAAAGGAATTTAGGGTTATGGTACCAGCGGCTTCACGGAGGCTGCTACTGCCTCTGCTACATTGCTACACAGAATGTGGAGCTTGCTGAAAAGCAATGTTTTAAGTATAGCTTCTGTCTCTGGGTAGTACTCTGTAGTTCTGAATCCTTTCTAGTCACATCTCCTGGAGCTGAAAATTAGATTTYGTGTGGACTAATTGGGACAGGTCACAGAGATTATATTTCTCTAGCCTCATGGCTACATCAGTCTTTGGGTTCCAGTCTCCTTTTAACAATATTTGCATGTTTTTTGGCACAGGAGACCATAGGTCATTCCCACTTCGMTGCTTCTGACAATCAGTTTTACTGACTGATTTTCTACTTTACTGGTGCCTAGAACAGCTATCTGAAGATGCCATCCTTGCCAAAGGCAGCATCAGCTTTACCTAAACCATTTCTAACATATGTTTGCCTGTTTTGAAGATCTATATTGGTGATAAAGATTTCACAGCCTCCCAAGGGACCTTCTGTTCTTTCTTACAGATTTTTTTTCTAAATCTCTAATTATTCTTCAGTTGAACCACATTTCCCACAAGGTACAATGAACAAACTGGACAACATGATCCAGCTGACTTTCCACCATCATTTTCAACAAATACATGCTGACTGTTTTATATCCTTAAAACGGGACAAAAACTTAAGCTTTTCAGCAAACTTGTTCAGTTATTTGCTCCAGTATTTTTCTCAGAAAGACAGAACAGTATGTGATTTCCCAATTTCTTCTATTCTCTGCTCTTAAAGATAAACATGACATCTGTCCTTTTTCGTTCTTTTAGAAGCTCATCTGTTCTCCACAAGTTCTCAAAGATTTGCTAATGCTAATGATTCCAAAATATCTTTATTCTGTTCTCTAAGTATCCTGAAAGGAATTTCTTCAAGCTCAGCTGGTTTGAAAATATTTTATTTAAGTTATTGTCCTATCCTGTATTCTCTCTTCTTGTCTCTGATACTCTAATTATTTTAGCCAGCTGATTGAGGGTGACCCTTTTAGTGAAGAAAAGCAAAAAAAGGTATCAACTTTTTGGACATCATCTGTAATCATTTTTTTTCTCCACTGAGTAGCAGATCTCCTTTTCCTTTGTCTTTGTTGTGCTACAAATGTATTACATATTTTTTCTGCGTTGCTATTTATCCCATTTTGACTTTTCCAATTTTGTCTTTTTTTAATATCTTTGACACTCCTGGGTAACTTTATGGAGCTTAATTTTGCTGGAAAAACCTTCCTATTGTTATTTAGCATGTTGAGATTTTTGAATCCTATTTCTTACTTTGTCTCTAGCATTGGGGTGGTTTGTGTTATTTCCTCTTTCTCTAAAGGAGATGGAAAATCTCTTAAACCCCTTAATTTATTTTTTCAAGGATCATGGTGATATCTAAATACTAGATTTAGGACCTAAAATGTCTCTGTAGATCTAGTCCCGACTGACTTACCAGAAATCACATCGTACATTTATGTTAGAGATGGATCTGAAGCATAGAAATGTCTTGCTCACATCAGTGGCTTCTGATTCCTGCYTAATTTTTGGTCTGATTAAAGCAGGATTATTTGGTTACTATTTTCTTTTTGTAGGTTTATTTTATGCTAGCAAATTTCCTTACTTACCAGTTCTTCTTTGYGTGACCTTTATTGTCCTTAATTATTTCTACATTGTATTGTGGGGGGAAAAAAAAAAAAGAAGTAACGAAAGAAAAAAGGTTTCAGTATGTATTTTTCCCATCTGGTTAGTCCAGCACTCTTCTTAATTAGTAAAATGCCATCCTGTCAGATTCTCTCCTGCCAGGAAGTCATTCAGCTCCGAAATCACTTCTTCACCTCCATCATATATTTTAACATTTGAAAAAAACAAAAGTCTAAGATATTGTATCCTTCCTTACCGCAGAAAAAGCAAAATCAACTACAGCAATGCTAATTAAGTGTAGTTTAGGATTAATTTGTATTTAAACAAGGCCTCATGGGATTTCAGAACATGTACTCAGAGTGTCATAAAATATGTAACAGCACTTCTCAATTAATATTCATTCATTTGAGAACAATGAAAAGCCGCCAAATAGGTACAAACTCTTCCTTACTCTTTCCCCAGAGTTTATGCAATGCCCATTCTGCTTTCCCAGGTCCAAAGGTCAGCTTGTTCTTAGTTTTGGGCAATACCAGACTGGATCAAGAATTGTTGTATGTCCTTCCTTGAATATTGAACCTCTTTTTCTGCTATAAAGCCACTTAAAGACAATGTATTGCATATTAAACTCATAACCCAAATGTTTGACTACAGTATTTGTGTTGCAAAGACATAATTATTGTGTTTCTTTTTCATTGTGTCAAGAGAAAAGCCAGCCATTTAAAGATCATTGGATGGTTTAATTATTTTATTTTTTTAATTATTGTCATATCAATAAAAATATTTAAATGAGTCAGTACCATCATGCTGATTATAGATAACAAGGTAAATAAATGTTGAAATTCAGCATTCTTTCAATTAAAAAAAGAGACAGTCTCAAGGAGAAAATATATCTGTATTCAGAATAACTAAACATATTTGAATAATCTGTAAGCAATTGCAAAACATAAAAAAACTCCACAAAGTTACAAACCTTTGTGTACAATTTTAAGTGGAATTTGCTGTAGAGGAATTAAATAGGAGAGAATTATGCATAATCACATAATTTTAAAGTAGATTATGGCTTTTTCTAGCTTTGTTAGCTTCTTGGTAACTGCTATAGAATATATAATCTTTTATGTTTCTTTTAATTTCTCTAGGATTTTTTCCTTTTACATGGAAGTCATCTGAAAACAAATATTATCAATAATTACACCAGCTGGGTATTCTCCCAAAATGTTTCTGCTGTATTCTGACTCCTCTGTGGTGGGGACTTTCCTATGTTTTCTGGACAGGTGGCAGGTGTGTACTGGTGAACTTTAAATAAAATGGAGAAAAAGTAGGAAGGGTGAAGCAAACTACTCAGAGAATCTTCTGTGCATAATCTCAGTTTTCTAGGTATCCAATTCTGTTTGCTGTTGGAGTCTCTGAATSAATTAGGAACTTCAACTTTTGTGGAAGAAAGTGAGGGAAGATGAGATGATTGTGACTTAGCAAAAGGTAATCAGTTCTGTAGATGTGACTGTTCCAAGGTGTGACAAACCTGGGTCAGATCATTGTATAGACACACCAGGTTTAGGTTTTACCAGTAGTATCTCARCAAAGAATGACAGCAATTATGGATTTTGCTCCATAGTGTAGCTTGTGAAAATTGAGGTTAATTGAATGATACAAATTCTCTTTGAGTGAAGGCCGTATCCATAGTATGGAGTCAGGATAAAATGTTATACAAATGAAATGCAAAATRTAATGCTTGTTCAATATAATTCTTATTTATGCTTCAATCCCAGCTAAAGAAACTGAAGACACACAGGCATCACTTTAGTAACTAAGCAAAGCTTTCTTCTTGTTTCCAGCAACATAGCCTTGTAAGATGTCAGCATTTCAGCCAGTAGGCAGAGACTCAGTGAATATTCCTTGGTTCCCTGAAGCGCTCCCTAGCATGCTTACACTGTTTTCTCATACTGGATTCACTCCAAAAAATAAGTATATCAAAGCCAGTATTTTAGAACATGGAAACACCCTCCCCCCCAACTGGTCTTTATTAATCACTGTCTCTTTGGACAGCATTTTGCTTCCCTAAGTGTTTGTCAGATTTGTGCCCCAGGCATGCATACTTGAGAAATAGAGTTTTATTTGGGTATTAAATAACATAATACATCTCATTAGTAATAAGCTGCTTTTTCTGACAGAACATAAGTCTTATTAAACATGACTGTTGGGTTCATTCAATGTCTAAACAGGACCTTGCTGCAAATCCCAATCTATTTGAGCAGACATGCAGTAAAATGCCATGGGTAATACCTCRTCATATCATTAGGAATAATGATAATAAACAGTGATAATGAATCTCTTGGCTACTTTTATATTAAAAGAAATGAGAGAATAATATCTCACTATAGGAAAAAGCAGCAGTTGATGAGAGGTTAATATGGATATATAGTATAATGAATAAGGTTAATTATGGAGAGATGTCAGACAGCAGTTCTTTCATCTATAACAGTAGTATTTTGTTACGTTACAAATACAGCTTTCACTATTATTCCTATCTTTGATGACCAATTAATATGCAAAGCTTCTTAGGAATGGTAYTCTATATTGGGAATTTTGGCCAACAAAGTTGGCCAATGCTGGGTAAAGCTGCCTTTCTTTCAGCAAGCATTTATATCTCTGTTCGTTCTTTTTCACTTAGAATCACTTCCATTTCCTCTAGATCTTCCTGTCTTCATCCTCTGCTGCTTCTGCATGTCTTGAAAGAGTTGCTCAGTTTTTGCTCTGCCTTTGCCCAGACTCCAYCAACTCTCTCCAATTCAGCCACTTTTTCCTATTCTGCTTCTTATACCTCAGAAACCTTCTAGCCTTTGAATGGTACAGCCACTGCAGCTTTTCCTGGTTGAATACTTGTCACAGTGGCTTGCATGTGCTTCTAGCCCATATATTCTGGCATGCCAAACACCAGCCCTATAGACTGGCAGCATTAAGGAGCTTTCCCAGTGCTTGAGGTGAGGAAACATGGAGATTTTTTTCTTTTGCTGCTTTAATACTTCAGTAGCAAAACACATGAAATGGAAAAGTAGTGGAAAAAGTAGTATGGAAAGCAGGAATTTATTTGCTCTCAAAGAGATGACCAAAGAGGAAGGAAAATAATGAAATGAAGAAAACTTTTTTGTAGCAAGGGATTCATAGCTACAGACTGAGAGAAATGTGGCAAGATGTATCTCAATGCCGAATCTGATTTTTCAATGAGCGGCCTAAAGGAGTCATGATTGTTGTCAGCTTTAAGGTCTTTCTGAGTGGCTTCAGTTGTAAAAAGACAAATTCTGTTTGCTCTAGACTATATAAATAACAAAGGACACTGGATTGTGTAAAATAAAAGAGAAGATCTTGAAGCAGATTCTAGAAGGAATAGAAGGTAAAGAGAGGAGTTCTTGGGTTCTAGCCTGGACAGTGCTTGTTACCTCTCTGGTGATCCTTGCCTTCTCTCTGTAGTGCAGATTTTTCACTATCTGATCTCATTCCCTTCATAACATCCAGGGTAATGTTCAGACTGAATCTTTAAAGCCACTCAGTGTTCAGAATATACTAGATGGGGGTTTGAACCAAATTGTTGTCCTTTTGTTTAAAACTGTAAGTTTGAAAATACATTTAATTGAAAGCAAACATCTATTTACTTTTTTTTTTTTTTACATTTGAGAGCCCTATATATGCTGGCCTGGTAGCAAGGATAATGAATATACAATTATTATATTACCAATTTTATATATTTTATCAAATTTACTTATTTTTTCAGATTACTTTTTCTTCCTTTTTTCCACCCCTATTTCATTTTGACATCTGACTGTTTAGCAGTAGGGTAATGTTAAAAATAACCCAAAAAACCAGCTTGGCTAAGGTTGATTAAAGGGCTTCTGAGAAGATAAGAACTGAACTCAAAGTTTGCAGGGTGGAGGAATTCATTTAGAAAAATGGCATTTACCGTAAGTGTAGCCAGTCCTTCTGCGATTTTTCTTCTGTGCTGCAAGTCYCATTTCCCTATTATTTTTAACTTTTTTCCTGCTAATCCTTGAAGATGAGCATACATACATTGCTAGTAAGCACATCTCAGCTTGTATCTACATGAATAATACAAAGGACGTAAATAGGCTGCTGGAAAATACAAAAGCACTAAATGTTTTGAAATGCTGTTAACTACAAAAGGTGTTTTTGGAAATTAGTAAAAATGCTGTCTTCTTATGACCTTAATTTTCTTAAGTTTTGTGTGTATATCATAAAACAGCATGATTCTTTAAATACCTAGTTTGGCATTTGGGTTCATCATATGTTTTTGAATATCAAAACAATAGACATAATACCTCAACAGTTTTTTTCTTATAATATGCTTTTAACAGAATATTACAGATGGTGCTTCTTGATTGCTCACAAAATTTCTGGTTTGTAGTTTCATCGATTAAATATTAATTATTCTGTAGAGAGAATTCAATGTATCAAATTATAATTTCTCTTCAGTACAGCAATTGATCAGAATTTCAAATGTTGACATTTACAGAACTTTTTGTTATTTGCAAACACCTTTCTATGTGCATTATACTACAGGCTGATGACTTCAGTGGGAAATCAGGTTTGTGAGTATGTGCTGAAAAGAACTTCTGCAGGAAGAGTTGCAAAAGCAAGAAAACCTTTAATCCAAACATTTTGTACATAGRCAATCTTTAGTATGGAAAGTTTTCTATTATAAACCATGGAGTTTATAAGAAGCTACGCTATTCCTTCACAAATAGCATTCTTTAAGTACCTTTGTTTCTATACTCAAACGGGAAAAAGAAGCTAACATCTTGAATACAAAAAACCCCCAAACCCCTCGAACCACAAAAACACAAATAMACAAACAAACAACAAAATCCCCTCCAAACCTAGAAAGAGCAAAAAGAACTGAGGTCTTATAAGATACAATAAGGGAAAGAATCTGTGTCTGACAAAAGGAGTGAAGAGAAAAAATCATACATGGTTTTGTGAAAATCAAGTTTCATATGGTCAGGGTCCCTTTCTTCCCAGTAATGTGCTCAGGTCAGGTCAAAGTARCTACATTTCTTGGCATTTCACTTGGTATAATAAAATGCTGCAGGATCTCCCCCCCATTTCTACCATAGCACACTTACTAGATTAGTCCAAATTCCTTTACTCAAATCTGGTAATTCTGGCATATGGACTACCAGCTGCCCATAAAACCGTGGTTATCTTCATTTTACAACAGCAAGAAAGCCTTTTTAGTGAAACATTATATATGTATTTTATTAGCATGCCTATTTTTATTTGAGTTTCTCTCCTCTCTTATCTCTCAACACATTTAGATTTCAGATCAYGAGTTTTGAATTGTTTTGAACTAAACAAAACAGAAATGTCTTTGYAGCAATATGCTGCAGCTTAAAATGTCCTGTTCTGGCCTATGAGAGAGAGGAGGAGCGCACCATACCTATCCCATAGCTTTCATCTCAGACAGCCAGGGATGCTTCTCAAACACTGAGTGAYGAGGGGTAAATTCAGGAAAACCTGTCTGATCAGAAGAATAAGCAGAAGCTAAAGAATACTGGTTATTGCTATTATTTGCACAATGTTTTGAAGACGAGTAACCAGGAGAGATCTAAAATTCCAACAAATTTTTTGCRTTTTCTGGCTGATGTGATTTTTCTCTGACTACTTCAGTGATGACCATCCATAGAGTCACCTAGAAGCCTATTTCCATTCCTGGAGTATACCAAACACAATGAATAATTCTAATACATTTTCAGTCTTCCAGAACTGCAGAATATCACTACAGATATAAAACTGTAAAGCTCTGAGTTCTTTGGTACTGTGATGCTTTTATTTGTCTTACCAGATATAAAACTTTTAGTCACATTTCCTGTTCATAGGCTGAAGTTTCAAGATGGCAAACAGGTGCTTTTTTAGCCTTGCAATGAGAAGTAAAAAGCAGCAGCACAACACTCACTAACAGGTTTCTGTATTTTTTAAATTGAAATAACAACTATGAAATATCAATATCTATTAATTGGATTCGTTCATCTGCATCTCCACAGGCCATAGACGTCCCTGACCCCTTTTTTAAAAAAATCAGATGGCAGTCACAACTGCTTTTTAACTTGTTCTGTGTTTGTAAATTTTAAACAGATTTTAAATGGATCTCATGTGCAATGTGATCATTTAAAAGATTTATATCAAAAACATTTCCCCCCATATTTTAGGCAAACTAGAAATAAAACATTTTTCCTTAGCTAGTACATTCTTATAAATTTTTTTCCTCTGTAATTCAGTGAGATAAATTTTGCAGGAAATTATTTTCTGGATATCAGGTCTTTAGAGACACTYGGACTGGAAATTAAGAACACAATTGGTAGAGTCTCAGGTTCATATTTTCTCCTCTAGGGGTGGAAATATTAATGAGGCAGACCTAGTTGAAAAGAAGAGATATGCTGTAGAGAAATGATTCATGTCTCTAGCATTATACTTACAAACACAGGGTTGTTTAGGTTAAAAAAGGCCTCTGAAGATAATTTAGCCCAACTTCATGGTCAAAATGGAGTCAACTTCAAAAATAGATTCAGTTCATGAGGAACTTACCCATATCAGTTCCAAAAATCTCAAAAAAGTGGCAATTCCATGGTTGYTGTTGTTTAGTTTTGGTAAGGTCTATTGGTTCTGTAAATATAAACTTATCCTGTATGTCTTTGCTATAAAACTTCCTTTTCAGCCTGTGGGGTTGCGAAGGATTACAAGGCCTATGCATTTGGTTTTCCCTTGGTGAATCCTCCAAAAACTGCTGATCTGAAGGAGCTCAGCCACTTGCCTGAAGATTAAATGAAAACCCTAAGCCCTCATGTCCTCATGAAGAAATCCAGCAAAGTTCTGCAGGTGTAAAATTTATTTTTGATTTGAGATGAAATAAGAACTATTTAAATAGATTCCAGATATAGYCCTTGGTTTCATCTCTCACAATTCMCCATGTGTGTATTTTGTGTGTGTAGTTTCTAGAGGTGTTTAGAAGATTAATCTCAGAAACTGCAGAGGAAATACATGAAGCATACCAATAAAACCTTGCAAACAGCTTTACTTATGGATAGTATAATGTGGACAGTGAAAACATTATAGGAACAAGAGAGTTTCATGTTGCAGTAGTAGCAAAGGAGCAGAAAGGCTATTGAACTAATTGTATAATAAGTTATTAAAAGAACTGCTATGGTGACAGATGGAAATAAACACTGCTGCATGAATAATAATCATGTTTTTCCCTACCCAGAGATCAACTCTAGACATTCTGTCTGAATTAATTTTCCTTTAAATTAAGAGAAAAAAATAAACAGAAGACAAAAGAATTAAATCTCTGCATATGTCTCCTCTCTAATGCACTGTAATACAACTTTCCCTCAAAAATGGAGTCTATCCTTGCATACAAGACATTTAGAAATGTACATGTAYATGATATGAAAGCAGTGAGCAATAACATCCCTCATTACACCAATAAGGATTCAAACAGTAATTGCARCTAAAAAACCCTACAAAATCAACCTGAACAAAAACAACCCCAAAAACTGTCCAAAAAAGTATTCATTACAATAAATTAATTACAAAAACAGAAGTACATTCTGCATAGAAATTATGATCATATGAAATGAAATGAAATGAAAACAGGAGCCACATACTGATACCTTTGTATATACTAGTACTCTCTCTCTGCATAAATAAATTACTCTTTGTTATTGTCTTCCTGTCTTCACATTTTCTTCAAATCAAAGTAAAATATTGGTTTTAGTGTACGTGAACCCTCAAAGTCTGAGACCTCGGGTGTACTGACATAGCAGAGATAAGAACTGAGGTAGTAATCATGTAACAAAGTAGGGAGGTAATTTTGTAATTTTTGTGTAAGTGTAATTCACACTGTTTTTTAGATAAGTTTTGCCAAAAAGTTRTGAATACAGGATTAGTTGCGTGGTACTTCAAATCTCTGTGTCAGCTCTATTTTCAAGGTTTATATGTTGCCTCTTTGAAAGCAATAAGGATATTCTTTGGCCTAAATAATAAATGAGTCCTGAAATAAAAATGTCCCTCAGACCCWTGTACTCATCTTGTTAGTATGGCTAGATGGTTCAACTCTGATTTGTTGTTTTGTTATGTTTTTAAGTATATGGGGTTAAACACCTGAAACTGTTTTAGTTTCTGAACCTCACAAAGCTAGTCCTATTACAAAACCCAGGTATTTTGTGTGCCCAGGGTTCTGAAACAATTCTATATCTTTGCTAAGCAATTAGCACAATTTTCCTGAAGTGTAGTGTATGGCAGGCATACTTGTAAACATACCTTAAGATGCCCTTTTTATTGCTGAATTCTGAACTGAGCTGCACATAGTAGTCATTATGATATCATTCATATTTTAATATCAGCTGTGACAATACCGGGTATTTGAATTTGCTCTGAAAATTTTATCACAAGTCTGGCTTGCATTCAGCTTCAGGTGTGTATTCAGACAAGTTCAAGTTGGGCAAAAGAATTTTCTGAAAGCACGGCAAACACGGCTCTTCCCCAATCAGCCTGTCATGGGGTGAAGATTCACATGGGCTCCACTTTCACTGTGACAAGTGACTGAGGGTCTTTCAAGAATATGGCTGAAGAATAGTCATGTATTAGAAATCAAAGTGAAGATACCTCTGGGGACAGATTAAATGAGAGCTGAACCCAGTATGTGTAGGTGGCTCTCAGGTGAGATTTCAGTGTTGAAGGCTGGCTGGGACCTGGGCACTAAACTGTGACCATCAGGTACTGAACAAATACGTGTTGTGCACTCATCTTGCACAAGTCTTGCTCTTTAATGCAGGTTTTGCCCAGAAGGTAGCAGGGAGATCTCAAAGAACTTTGGTTCATTGCAAGGTTCAAATGCCCTATTTGTTACATGGTCGCTCTTATTTCAGTGAGATTTTCAGAAGAAAAAAGCAGTCTGTCTTTAAGAAGATTCAATTAGGTAGCCGAAAAGAATTTTGTGGGTACTTTTTATAGATATTTAGATATGCTAGGGATGTAATGTTGAGAAACCAAGAGCTTAGATAGTCATACTGTCACCACAGGCTATAAATAATCTCTCTTTTTTAATAGGAGAAATCTTCATTTGCCATCTAGCACCAGGATAAAAGTTTCATGTGACCCTGTAAAAACTATTTTTTTCCTCCCGATCTTCCCTTTCTCCTGCTTTTCCTTTGGCTAATGCTTCATGCTTAGGCTTTTGATTTAATTTAGATGGATAATTCTTCAGTACCAAATAATTCTCTCTGAACAGCAATGTTCTATTTACAGCACATTCAAATGATGAATAATAGCATCTTCTTTCAGTGAACAACAGACTTCTAGTTTTATMCACTGTGCAAATCAGTTTTTATCTAGAGTTTATAGTAATATCAAAGGGAAGAAATAGACTTTTAGAGCTACTTTACAAAGTAAATAGAGAAATTTCCTGCACCTGCAATAGCGATAGAACAGAAAATGCTCTGGTTTGGCTTCATCTACTGTGAGCAAACCCTTGACTATAGCTTTGAGTGGTGGGAGATCAGTATACCTCGGAAGAACTTGTATACCTTTTCTCTTCCTTTGGAAAATTCCAAATGACATGAGATTATGTTATGATCCCTTCAAAACATAATTTAGGAAACACATATTTTTAAGGTAGTTCTGGTGATCTTCAGRCACATAAAAGGTCAAGAGAAGGTTGAACTGCAAGCAATTAATTAATTTGTTTGGGTTATTTTGTTTGTTTTATTTTGTGCATCTGTGAGTGTAAACTCCTGTAAGAAACCCAGCAGAGAAGAACATCTTGGTCACCACCATGATTTCTATTAAAAAATCGTAATCCCTTGACATGCTGTAGACAGATTTGACACCCACCCATTTTAGGATTATCCCACATTTAGCACTGCTACTTTCTGCAGTTCCTTAAGCCTCCCATTGCTATTTTCTGCGCAATACAAAATAGTGTATCTGTAAAGGCACCGTGACTTGAATGATCCATTTGCAATTAAAGTAGAACTATAATGCATTTTCCCCACCTCCCACATGCCTATTTTTACCACTTTCCTTGTTCTGACTCACAGAAGATGTGAAGGGAAGTGCTGAGGCCTTGCCTAACATTCAGTGTCCCAGGAAACCACTGCCCTCCCACTCAGTTTRCCTCTGCACAGGAGGTGCTGTGTGAGCGAGCTACTGCCATCGCGTGCTGAGAGTGTCTGCACCAGGATCCAGCTCCAAATGGCAATATTGASTCCTCAGGACACAGTGCAGTGCTACTAATTCAGATGTTTCTGCTAATGTATTGTATCTATTGTGCAGCTCAATTGTCAGAGAGCCCTAAGACCTGCAAACTGGGGGAAACTGCCCTTACTGTGCACGGATCACAATAGCTGGGACACTGCGGCACATTTGGAAAGTAAACAGTGAAGAATGGGACAGCACACTTGCATAAGTGCCAGAGGGGAAAGGTTGTCTAAAAGCCTGTGCGTCTTTACATTTGAGGTGTTTCTGTCCTGCACCATATTAGAAGTTCAGGTACTCAAAACTCCTGAATTTCAAAGCTCCTCAAAGAAACTTTTCTTTCTCCCATTCCTTACCCCTCCCAAGAAMTTACACTCTGTTTCTGTGTTTTACTGTGCAAACACTGAAAAAAGAAGCAGTCCTATAAATTTGATACCTACATGCAGGTCTTCCTTCTCMAAGAGAAATGCTCTTGTCCCCGGTCTCAAATCAGGTTCTTGCTTGCAAATTTCTTTCCTGGCTCCCAGAAACTTGTAGTCAGCAGGACCATGCAGCAGTCCAAACCTCTGTGCTCAAACCTTACAGCGGGTCAGCAGAAATGCAGTTGGTTTAAAGAAAAACTCCCGGAGACAAAGACTCACTGTATTGGTTCATTTCTGATTTCCCTTCAGTTCTCATCCTGTGATCTGAGCTCTGACTTTCAAGACTTTTAGCCTTGATTCCAAATGGAATCTTCCTGCCTAGATCTGTTTCATTTCTGCCTGCTCCTCATCTAGGAGTCTGCTGGTTGACTTAACTGACTTCTGCAGTATCTTTTTGCTTTTTTCCCTTTGGATCAATGAATGTGGACACTCTAGGACCCAAACTGGGCTTTATGTTTTTATCCTTAACAGTTCCTGGCTTTGAGCTGTTGTTTGAAGGTTGGGGTTTAAAGACCGACTTCGTGGAAATGGGGTGAACTATATCCAAAAATTCCTATTTATTTAACTTACCAAGTAAATGCAAAATACAAAAACAAGTACCTAAGCATGCCTGTATTAGAGGATGTTTTTGATCAGCTAAGCCATATTATATTTATAATGTGGAAATTTTTTTAAAAATAGTTGTATTTTTGTATTTGCTAATGTGTTGCATAAGTACTGAACTACAATATATGTTTTTTCTAATTTTTTTTCCAAATTCTTTCCTTGATTTTACAATTAAATCTCATTGATGGMATGTCCAATTTCTCTACTTACAGAGCATAAAATGTACCAAGTTGCAATGTTCTTATCTCACTGAATGACAAATACCAACACCCGCATTWAGCTGCAAATCTATTCTGCTCCTTGACAAAGTAGACCAGGATCACTGTGTCGTCCCAATAGTTTCCGCTGAAAACTGGAAAAGTCCAGTTTTTGGAAGTGAAATTTGGAAGCTATGTTCACTTTCTGGCAGAAAGAGAATATCCTGGAAATAGCTGGTACAGCAGAGGACTATGTTGAGTTATATGGGCAGATTTTGAAATAAGGGCCCTGGTGTTTGGCACTGTTCATTAAAGGCATCTTGGCAGGTTTAAATATTTGAGTACATCTTAATCTAGATGAAATCAATTTGTTTAATTTAGAAATCATCCATATTTGTGCTGATTCTGGCATCATGGCTTTTTATGATGACCAGGCTACCATCCCCACAAAATGACTATTTATGTTGTCAACCAGTGCAATTGGCCTGAGATAAGCACACTTTGTATTTAGTGCAGTCATATTCCTCTTATGGTGTTTTTGGTTCAGCTATAACACCCACTRTAATTGTGAATATTAGAGAGGAAAATAATGGACAAAAATTGAATGAAAAAGAAAGCAACAGCTGGAATAAGTGGGAGAATTGTGAATTGGAGAAGATAATTTAATGAGATTAGCAGAAAGGAAAAACTGAGAGTAGGAGATGGGGTGGGAAGTGATCCATAGAAAAATTGTACACCCAATACTGTGTTTCTTAATGGATATAATGTTCTGTCAAAAACTTTAATCACAAATCAGTCTTTGAGTTTACATAAAGGCTGCAGATAACACTGATTCCTTTCTTGATTTGTTGTTCATGTGTATTGCCAAATTCTGTATGAAGTGTTGAAGAGAARTTCAGAGCATTTATATTAAATACATGTCACTGTCTTGTTACGGTTATTGGTATCAATTGTTCCTTGAATTTTTGAGATTGRTGAATCTCAAGTAAATTTTTCTTCTCTGGCATTTCAAAGTTGGACCAAAATGCTGTTCMAATTTGGGAGATTTAAATCCTAATTATTGTTTAAATTCTAATTATTAGTGGATGTGTTATTTGTATAAACTACAATATGCACACTAAAATTTAAACATTTAAAATAATATAATTTGCTTGTATCTTTCAKGATTTTATGTCCCACGTGCTACCCTTTTGAATAAATGATGCAAGAGCTTTACGTAAACTAAAGCACAGAGGAAAATGTAACCATACTTGCATGTATTACTGGCCATTAGTGCCTAAACTTCTTCAAGTTTGTTTCATATTAAGAATATGAGTCTTATCTTTCCTCAAGGACTTGTCTGGAATTGGAGAACTGATGAAATGTTGATATAATAACAATTAAATRAAGGAATTTTAGTTGTGATGTACTTTTGATCAGAAGGAAAGGGTGTCATTTGAATGGCATAGAGASTAAGCAAATTTTCTAAGACATCCTCCAGAGAAATAAAATATCAGGAGGTTGAAATGCAAGAATCTTTTTTTTTTCCTCCATGTTTTGTCTTTGACATATGCAGATAAAAAAAAAAAGGAAAAAGAAAAAGAATGAGCAATTTAAAATTGAGGTTGTGGTTGCAGAACGCAGCTTTCTGTTCTTGTTTWATGTTAACAAAAATTAACAACCTTCTAAGCTTTGGCAAGAGTCACCCCAAGCTTTGAAGTGAGGTTTCAGCAGAAAAGTAAAGAAACCCAAAATATCCTCAAACATCTAACCTTTGAAAACAATATGAAGGATGTAGCTGTAAYGTTTCAATATTTCAAAATTCTTCAGTCTGAAATGGTTCAAATCTATGACTTCCAAGTCAATAAATTACAGAGTGCCTTTCTCTTAATCCCCTTAAATTCTAAAGTCTAGATGTCTTTCTTTATCAATGTAAATATACTGAAAAAACTACTAACACGGAGCCCACCTCTTCATTTGCCAACAGAGTGACCTGAATTTTGCAGAGCTGGCTGTCCTACTTGCCTCTGGAATTCAACAAAAATAACTGCAATTAGTATTTCTTCTGCCATATGCCATTTACAGTAGCAGACTATTTTATGATTACCTTGTATAAAATTAGGTTTTTTAATTGATGATATTTTATAAAATAAAAACATTTTTCATGGCTGGCAGGAGGTATRTAAACAAATGTATGAAGACCAGTTGCACTAAATTTTAATACTTGGTAACTCAGATAATTATGCAGAACTAATTAATTCAAAATCTGTTTATCAACAGTAGTCTGTAGCTGCAGCATTTCATCCCAGAAGCATTAACAAAGGCTTATCACCTGCTTTCTTGTTGTATTTTATCTCAAAGGCAAATCAATAGGCAGAATATGGGGAAAAAATGCCATTTCCACAACTAGCAGTTAACAAAAGTTGCAAGAACTTTTTATATCTCTTACCAATTATTTTTCCTGGCTTAAATTTAGATAAATTCTAAATTGAAATGAGATGTGCTAAACCAACATTTCTGCTTCTAATACATAGAAAAGCTGYGTGAAAATTAGTTTTCAAATACAAAAAAAAAGAAAGAATTTAAGTAATCATTTAAGTTATAGTTGATAGCAAAATATTCACTGTGCACTTGTAAATGTTGTGGGTGAATTCAATCCACCTGCTGAAGAACTGTGCTGATGGTATTGCGTTCATATAACTGTCATTTTTGCTTAATTTCTGTTCTTGCATATATTTTTTTATGTTGTGCTTTGAGGACCAGKTTTTCATTCACTATTATTTGTATTTGTACAGAAATATTAAATTAGAAAAGTAGAGGTATAAGAGTGATTTGAAAGAGTGTCGTCTCACATTTTTGTCCAAGTTTGTAGCATATTCTGATATGGGAATTGCTTGATGTCTGGTATTGAGTGTGTGAGATCTCAAACATTCATCCAAGAAAATGTAGWTCTGAACCTGAGAGGTTTGTATTTCTGTTCATCAGTATATCTGAAGAGTTATAATATGAAAAAAATATAAATCCGTAGTTTTATAGATCTAAGCTGCAGAATAGCAGAGTAAGCTGACTTCAAGATGTGCTCATGAAGTCTCTTTATTCCCAGTTTCTAAATACTAAAGTCRTATTAAACCAGTAGCTATGGCTACATAAGTACAAGTTTCTTACAGAATCCATAGATGAAATCCTGTTCCCAGCACAATCAGTTACAGAAAGTGATTCCAGCATGACTCAGATACCCACAAAAGGTGACTGTCATGATCCTGCAGGTATTCATACACTCTATTTACATACATGTAAAATCAGTCACACACATAAATGTTGACAAGGTTTGAGTCACTGTCACAAGGCTGTTGTGATAATGATTTTTATTTAAATAGTAAAATCTTTCTCTACTTTTTACACCTGTTGGTAACTGTTAATAACTTTCCCTTTTTTGGAATATACTTCYACCCTGGAGAGATTGGGGCTTATGTGTTCATTGTGTTTATTRAGAAAATTGTGTGCTGAGGTACATTTCTATTAACATTGCCAAATCATATTTAAATGAAATTGTGAAGTAAAATGTAATTGTTTAATCAYTGTATTTTATTTATTGATGAGTAGTGGAGAAGAAACTGTTTCAAGGAGGCACAAATACCAACTAGCTGGGTTTTACTGCAGGTGTGAGGCACATTCCCTTTTCAGATTTGTTAGTCATACCTTTAAAATTTATGGAGTAAAGCACAGMAAGAATTATACCCTGTGCTCAATGTAGTATAACATACAATGAATTCAGCAACAAAGAAATGAGACAGTTCCAAAAGTACATTGTATTGCCTGCTCACAGGAAATTATAGGTAAAGAGAAGTGACAGTCAAGGGTTAAATTACGAAATTTTGCAATTTATTTCTCATCATTTCTGAGATTGTTAAATGTCAGAAAGTGGACTTTTTTTTTACTATCAGTATAAAACTGAACATACTGTGAGACATAAGGTAGCAGGTGTCTTGGCTCTAAACTATCAAGTCTGTGGGCATTCTGTTATAACAGGTGCTCCAAAAATTTGAACAGATTTTAACAAGAGCTGTATGGGCTTTTTAATTAGCCTGGTTACTCAGCATGTGGAGAAAGCACTAGGTATGTGCTTAAAACACCATTGTATCTTGCAAACAAATGTTTCACATACCCATAGTCATTCTTTTGGTTGTTATCTTAAAATTCCTTTCTATCTGATGCTAGGATTTGATTCCTGTATTCATTTTTCTTAAAATCATTATCTTACCTGAGAAGAAACATTATACTAAAAAAAAAAAAGTGCTGAATAACATATATCCTCCCTTTTGGAAGGAAACATTTAGAAATTTGGATTTACCTGATAGTTAGCTGTGATTTTACTTGGCATTATAGAACTATGAGAAGGCACACAGAAAAGAAACTCTGTGCTCTGAATCTCTTGGTTTTAACTACAGTGCCTTCACTTCCAGTAATGCTTTCCCCATCATTATTAAGCGCATCATTAAATTTTTTAGAAGAGACTGCAATAAACTATAAAATAAAACCAAACCAAAATAATTAAAAATGCTTTGATTTGACAATCAGTATGATGGATTAGATATGATTTGATAGATGCAATTTTAGAAATTTGTGTAAATGAATGACTATAGTATGTAACATAAAAACATTGTAATATTATTCCATTTGTATTATAGTGTTGGTTTAAAAAGAATGAGCCAAAGAATGTCACATTYGAGGGGAGAGAAAAAAGAAACAAAGTGGTGGCTTACATAAGATTTTTGTGCAAACTGTCATGTGGTGAAACCYAAGATTTTCTTTTATAAATAGCTTCATTTTCATATAAAAATTATTTTACTGGTTGAGCTTGTAATACTGACATTAGTATTTGCTGCTGGTATTTATCTAGACATATTTGCATTTATAATGACTTTGTTGTCATAAAGTTTAGTATTGCACATCTTAAATTACAGAAATAAGGGGTTTATTTTTTTAAACTTAGAAGAGATTGTCGAGAAATTATGTGGAGGATTTCACACTTGAAACATTTGTGTCAAAATATCTTTAACCACTTGGCCTAAGATTAAAAATACCAAGACACATTTTGATCCATATAAAATGCACACTTTATAAAGTGTGCTTGATTTAAAAAATGCTTGTATCTGCATTTTTAAARGAACTYCCCTCTTAYATARATTAATGTAAGAAATATACATTTTRTGATTTCACTGTGAATTCAWCCTCTTTCCTTATGCTATTATTTATTTGCTYAGCAGTAATATATGCAATAATAGTAAATGATCACTTATTGCCTGAAGTAATAATTACTAACACTCTCACCGTACTTTTTAAAATTTAGAAATCCCAACCATTTRCAAGCTTGCTGGAAAAGAAAGATGGGTATATGTGCCATATATGAAAGGAGTGCTTATTACTGTAGATGCTGTTTTGCAGGGCTAACAATCACTGAAAACACAGCAGAAAAAGTGGTTGTATGCCTTAGCCTCCCAAAATCCCTATAGATTTTGTAATCWTTTTGCTGCTAAAGGATAGGATCCCTGCCATTGTATTTCTGTAAGGTAACATGGATAGGAAATGCAGATTGCAGTGCATGTTACCATTGCAGCTGAGGCTGTGACTTGAGCGTTGGTTGCCTTGGGCACCAAGAGCAGTTTGATCTCTGATCTCACCAGTTCCCATCACCAGCTCCTCCTGATGCTCTCTTACCACGTAACCATCTCTCAGAGGTGCCAGTGCACTTGGTTGTGTATTATAAGGCAAATTTCCCTCTTTTTTTTTGAAAGTGGATGTATTAAGCCAATAACGCTGCTGAATTTAATGTATTATCAAACTGTGGTCTTATTTGGCTGTGAAAATATAACCTACATGCAGATTAAGTCTKCTGGGGCTCTAGCAAATCTGAAAAYAATTAAATAGATTCTGAAATGACAGAGCTAGAAAAGATGACTCTGTCAGGGAGACTTCGAAAGGGTAATAACTCAGAAGAAGTAGTCTCTCTCTTTATTACCATATTTTTTYCCTCAAGTAAGCCCTTTCCTTTCAGTCACTCAGGGGCTGGAGAAGAGTGACCACTTTAGCCTAGTTTTCTAGACTAGTCATGTTATCTGAATAATCAAATGGAGATTACAAGTATCATCCCTACTGGATGATGATTTGCATTGCTGAAGTGCCGTGTAGAAAAGTGAATAATGAGATTCAGGTAGTGATGGATGAAAAATACAACAAATGAAATTGTAGGAGGATGACAACATAAAGCTAGAAACCATTGCAGTAATAGTGACTAATGAGAGCTAAGAGACAAAACCACATGGAATTGCAGCAACTTGCTTCTAAATTTGAGAGAGGTAGTCAGTTAATGATCAGAACTAGAACAAGCCATTTTTTTAGATCTGGAGTTAAAAACAAAAAGCCAGTTTGTCAAAACTTAGCTATGACTTTATGCAATATTTATCTTGCAAATGTGGGAGCTCTAATTGCATTGATTTGATGTTACATTAAGATAGATTCCAAGTGCAAGTGAGGAGTAAAATGTTGGAAGGCGATGATTGCATGTTATAAACCTTTCTAGATGATTCTTACGTTAAGATTGATTTTGCATGAGAGAGATACTTGCGTTAGATATAAATATATTGATTAAAGTAAATGTAGGAAATATGTGCAGAATACAGCCCATGTTAAGGATTTAATCTTAAGGCAAGATTTGAGAAAGGCTTCAGGCTTTATAAGTTGTCCATGGAATAGCTAGATAAATTATATGATGAAAACTATGAAGCTGTGGGCCCCAACTAGAAATCCAGGCAAACTATTTGCCAGTATAAATTCTGTGTATGGCAATTCCATTAGTAGATATTAAAAATATTGCAGCTGTAAAATTTTGTAAATATTTAGGACCAGTCATGCTTCCTAGTGRTATTGATAGTTTCATCAGTTTATATTAAGCACAGGAGAGCAATATGGAATTAAATTAAGACATTCATTTAAATATTTTTARGATTACAGTCTTTGAAGAAGCTCTCGAAAATATAACTAAAACTTAGCAGATTGGGTAAGAGCATTCTCTTTTCAAAGAAAAGTTAATAATTCCATAGATCACTGGAAGAGATGTTATAGGATGTGCTTCACAGTCATCATTGTTTATTTCCCACTGAATTTCACCATCTCACTGACTGCTCCTTTTCAGGGACACATMATATAGACTTTCTAGCATGTGCCCAATTTTGGTAAATTTCAGCCTAAAAACAAATCCTTGAAGAAAAAGCTGTGATTGTGAAAAGCAGAAAAATTAAAAGAAAAATGAAGACTTAAGACACTAATCACAGTTTATTTTTTTAACATTTAGTTTGGCAGTTCTCATTATCTTTTACTGTACAGTGTCTGAGGTCAATTAGGATTCGGTTGATCTTGGAGTCAGTTGACAATGCTGTTTATAATTAGATAGAGGAAAGGGAAAAGGTTGATGTTTTCTCTCTCTTCCTCATTAGGGCTGGCTGACTGAGCCAATTTTATTGCTATCTTAAAGGCAGTTAAAAAGGTCATGTGACTGTTTCCTAAATGAATTGTTTTGCAAAATACTGTTGTCTTCATAAGGACCGTTAGGATGGATAAATGCTTATTATTAAAATTTTGAAGTATGCAGTTCACCACGCTGATAGACAAAGAAAAGCAGGTGAATTATTTTACCTTTCACACTGTAACCTAGAAATAGTAAGAGTTCAAATTTTAAACCACTGTGTGCAGTTTTGCAGAATCTGAACTAAAGGGGTCACAGAATCAACCCCAAATGTAGTCTCAAATTTTAATCTTTAATAGATACTCAGTAGCACTTTCTATAAAGTAATACAATTGATATGAATRTTTTAAAGCCAGACTTTAGAATATTTGCCTTTTTGGTGCTTGATGGTTGTTTAATAAATATTCATGGTAGCATAAAAATATTGAATACACTTCTTTAAAACTTTCTAAGAAAAATCAGTTAGCAGTAGAATTGGTGTATATTTTAACAGCCTTAAAGCTAATTTTTAAAATTGGCTGTGCCTACTGCAGTTGCATAATGTAAGTAATCTTAATTCATTAGTATCTGTTACTTTAGTCACAATTCTTCTGTTGATATTGCAATATGTGTTTTATGTTTAGTGCAGCACTATCTCTGCTAACATGAAATTAAAGATGGAATGGATATTACTTTTCAGAATATTTAGTACAGTGATTTAATAATGTTTTTACTTTGCTAATTCTTTTGAACTAATGAGTAATGAATATACATTTATAGAATGGAGCATTGGAACATACATTATAATATTACTAATAGAAGATAAAAGACAACAATCATCTAGTTCAGTAATTTGAAATGAATGTAAACTGACATTTGAGAGGTCTTCATAGAAAAAAGAAAAGAAGGCAACAAACGAGAAAAGAAAGAAGAAACTGTAAATGAAACATGAGAGGGAAAGTCCCAACAGTTCTAATTAAAGATATTTCAACGTTACAACTGCAGCATCCACCCACATGTCATTCTTGCATGACATGTAACAGAAGATCACCAGTYCTCTCTTTCTTGTTCAAATTTTTTTTTCCTGTGATTGTTTATCAATAACAGCAAAAGTGAGAGTTTTGCATAATCATATTCATAAATTGTACAGAAAAGCAGTAATTATAGTAAATCTGCCTGTAACCAAAAAGTGATTGTTAAAGTAACTTTCAAGAAGTGCTGCCAGGCTATGTATCAGCCAGTATTTTACTGTCTACAYTGGTTTCTTTCATCAAGTAGGAGATAAAGGAGCAGCCTGCAGAAGGTGACTAGCTCATTGCATATGTAAAAAAAGTAAAATGCATGTTTCCTTTATTTCACTCGGAGGACAGAAGTGAAAACAAAAAGCTAAGTGTATTCATGACAGTGGCAGATGGTGCCAACCTTGCACAGCAATTTTCTTTGATTATTGGCTACTTATACTTTTAAAAATGAGAGACAAAGCCAGAAAACTGTGGTTCTAGAAGAAGATAATGAAATCACACTGACATAGGCCACTGTCCTGAATATAATCCAAATTTGTTTTCTATTTCTGTAGAATTTTCCTGGATTTTTCCTTCTACTTTGTATTTTTGCTAGAAAATTGCCTAAACTGAATACAGATCTCATTATTTTCACACCATATTAGGCAGAGCTTGTGATTAGGTTGAAGAAATTTGCCTGTGGCATTTTAGAAAATATTTAATTATTATAGTCTTTAAGAACTGTCTTTTTCTTTTCAAAGAATATTAACTTGCAGTAGTATTTCATTAGTTTAACCATTGTCTAACAGTGAGTGTGGATTTTGAATTGTGAATATCCAGTTCTGAGAACTTTGTTTACTGTGACAAATCATATGAAAAAACTTGCAAAAAAATTAATGCTGAGTCTGGAATGGAGGCATTTTTCAAAGTGTCTAAGTAARCATCAGGATGTTATTGAGTACTTTAATTCCTTTTCCTTACTTCTTAGAAGATTCTGTATAGTATGGTCACAGTTAGATGCATGTTTAATGAAAATAAAAACTACAGCCAAGTTAGAATGAAAGAGAAAGGAAAGTCTATCAAGGTCCCTTTTACGATTATTGATTCTAATACCCTTTCATGCAAGAAGGTCCAGTGGGGAAATGAACATCTTTTCCACCAGGTGAATGAATCACACTGCTTTTACAAAGGGTCTAGAGAATGAGTAGGAGAGTTTAGGGCCCAAACACTGAGACTAAATGAGGTTTATCCTAAACAGAAACGTGATCAGTCATGCTCCTCTTAAAGAGTAGATTTCTTCTGCCAGCAGCAAAGTCAAGCAAACAGGAATGGATGCTGATCTMGGAGGGACCCCCCACTACCAAAGAAAAAAATATCACTGTTGTTTCCAGACCAGAAGGAACATAATATACAAATCAGGTTAGTCTAATAATGAGGGCTGAAGAGATTTTTATTGCCATGTAGAGCCACCTGGATTCGTAATTCTGGAGCAATGCTTTACTGCTAACCACCCATAAACCTGTATGCTCATGCTGATGGGACTGTGTTACAAAGGAGAAATGTGTTACTGTGACTGTGTGACTGTGTTACTGTGGAGAGAAACATCAGGTCACACAACCTATGATCCTTTAATGTTTGTTGCAAATAATTATTTCAAAATTGGGAAAGTCTGCAAGAGGTTTGTGTTTTCGTATTGACTAGTTGCTGGTTTTGCTCATATGAATGAAACTGGGTCTTGTAAGTGATATGGTTTCTTGATAAGTGATAAACTTACACCATGCCTTGCATAATCTTCTTAAAAATAGCTCTATTGTAACAATTCCAGCTTTAATAACTGCAGTTTACATCTTACTATAAGAAATACAGCAATGAGCTTTTACATATGATAAAGATCCTTGTGCTGCTCCCCTTCCTCCAAGTTTCTTTGAAACACCTCTAACAAATCCTCAGCATACCAAAAAACTGTAATCAGGGATTCAGTTTCGTATTCTGGGAGTGTGCCATGCTCTAATTTCGTTGTGTYCCTTATTCCTCAACTGTTATCACTCTTAGGTATGGGCAGTGCCACCTWCCCAAAGTAGGAGCACACAGGGGATGGTTTTGTTCAGGCTGCCCTTGCTGTGCTGCTACAGCCTTGTCTGTAGGTGCTCACCAGTCTTTGATGCACCGCAGAGAACGTGGGGATGAATCCTCTTTACTTTGCAGTCTTAGCTGGCACAAAGGAGCGCAGATAGTGCTGATTCCTGGAGAATCAGAAAAGGTTAGCAGTACCTCTTCATTGTAGGTTTTTGTTGTTGTTTAACATCACTACAGTCTGTTTTAGGCAATGCTATTGAAAACAAATGCATTCATTTTGAAGGTTCATATCCTGCACTAAACAAAGAGATGTATGCATGCAAAGGTAGAGTGCAGCAGAATTACCARAAAACCTTGACATCAAATCTGCCAGTCTTCCCATCCCAAACCTACACRACCTGTGCTTGACTGAAATGGAAAAGCAAGACAGGTGACAGTCCGGACACACAGAAACACAAGTATCTGTTTTAAAAGTAAGCACACAGGGAAGCCTTAAAGCTATCAGGAACCTGGGGCATTTTTCTGCAGTTTCTTTAGGTTARTAATTTCATCCCTGCTTGTTTTGTGCTATGCATTTCTTGATCTTGATTTTGTCCATCTCTTTCCAGATGTGATTGTACAAAGGCCAGCAAAGTGAGGTGAAGGAAGCTTTTGAAACATTTTTTGTGTGTAGAGTTAGGCCTGGRTTACAACACATTCTTCCTGAGCAAAATGATCAAATAATCAAATCAAATGAATCTGTCCTTCAGCTATTAGATTTAAAAGGGATGCAATATTCACAGAGCACCTTAAGACTGAAAATTTAAAATGTCAAAGGAAAATAATAATTATTAAATAATAATGATTAAGTTTTACTGAAGATTTCCAGAGAATATATTCTGGAATAGAAGGAATTCCTTTTGAGTGCTGCTGATGAAAAAATATGTAGATTTAGGGTCATTATTATTGTAGAGGATGAGACAGAAAKCATGATGATCCACAATCCCTAAATCGTGAGGCAGTGAAAATAGATATATTCACTGAATATATACATATGTATCCAAATATATGTATTCTATATATAGGACATATTCAGTGAATATATTATATATTCACTGTCTAAAGTAATTGAAGAACAATTACTTTCTATTAGAAAGCACATGGTGAAGTGTTTGCTGGGCCTGCAATTTTATTTTTGAGACACCCAAGTTCTTGCTAACTTACATAAGTAAAAAAATGCAAACTTTGACCCTGAATTTTGCATGACCTCCATTTAATGTCAGCTTTCTGTTAGTTAGCAGTGTCATTGGATAGCAAACCTATGAAGTGCATCTCCTCAAATCACACCAGTCATGAGTACATAGTRCTGGAGACTGGGTAAACAGTCCACAGTCTATAACACTGATAATGTCCATAATATTGCTGCTAAAATTAACAAGCTTCATCTAAAGAGCCTTTTTKTTTCTTTTCAAACAATGTAGTGGATCTAGGGGGAAAAAAAATAGCAAAAGCTTTTATGTGCTAAAAMCAGAGCCAGTTGGCTGCCTTGGTTTGGGTGACTAAATGCCAGTAAACCCAAAATCTTCATTTGCTTTGAAGACCTCATGCTGAATGAGAAGCTGTTGTTGAGATATTCTTTGCAAGTATATTCATTTTCTTCTTTCTGGACTCGCAAGAGAACAGAAAATTTTAGCAATAAATTATGCCTGGACCTCTGAGATCAGAAAAGCTCAGAATGTACACACTTTAAAGAACTGAAGTCGATCAGAACGAAGCATCAAAGCTATGAAACTGTAGAGACATTTGACCCTATGAAATTCTGACTTCACTGAAAACTACACTAGATATTTCCTGTTGCAGAATRTAATATGAAATTTCTTTATATTGAGCTCTCTGCTACTCAGGAGGTTGCTCTGCAAAGTGGTTGATGAGGCTGTCGCTTGCAGCCCTTGATGGATAGCTGATGTAAAACTCACAAAGCGCCGATTTCTCAAAGTGCCCTCCGAGCCACTTTTGCTGAATACGGATGTTCAGAAGTTCAAATCTAGCCAGCACATAAAGAGATTTCTTTATTATGCACAACTATGGCCCTGGGTCAGAATAAAAGAAATGAGTGATTGTTCTTGGTAACTTGGTATGTAAAAGTAGTGCCAAAATTATATATTGTTGCCTGGATGTGTTAACTATAGTTATCTCTGTAAATAGAGCTGTACTTTTTCTGCAACAGGAATTTATTCTAATACTTTTATACTTTTCTTTCCTTAGCAGTATAATAACTACTGTGCCATATATATAGAAATTACTCCCAAGAATGTAACAAGCAGGATTCACACATTTAAATGATTTTTTTTTAAAGCTGAACTGTTTCCAAATTCTTCTATCCAAGCATCACTTAAGAAACTGTTTGTTCAGTTCAGTTTCATCTCTGCAGCTGCCAAACCACTTCAGTTCTGCCAGCTCTGCTCTCTGATTGCAAAATAAAGGGTGGTCACTTCACAGTGTATGCAAGAAATATTGTAATTTTGTGAAAATTATGACATTTAAAAAATTCTTTCAATAGTAAATTGTTAGGCTATCCTGCTACTTGCCTATTTAGCAAAAACAAAAAAGAATCTTTTACATTCACTTCTCCATACTTTCTTGTAACATTAGTGAAAATAGTGTACCGGGTTTTCATTTTCTAAGACTGAACTTCGCTGCAGCTTACATTCAAAAATATTTTTGTAGTATAATAGCCTGTCAAAACAAATCTGTTTTCCACATTTTTTTGTATGTGAAGAAGGGTCCTTTTTGTTCATCTCTAAAGATAACAATAGGACAATACTAATTGCACAAGGTAGCAAAGCTTTTTYCTTTTCTTTCTTATTTCCTTTTTTTTCTCCTAAAATTCAGAGGATCGGTGGAAAAATGCATCAAATAACCCTTTATTATATGGAAAATGTTGCTACATAAATGCATTAACATTTTCATGGCTCATGTCTGAAGATCGGAGTCTCCCGTGTCCATACTGTGAACAGAAACACAAAGACACAGAACGTAGGAAACCACAACCTCTTCTRTTAACAGGGAATGCAGATTATCACCTGGCTGTAATACTTTGACACATACATTTTTTTAATTTTAGGAAAAGTAATCTCAGTAGTTTACTAGTCTCTCAATAAAAGGACCCCGCTTGATGTAAAATAAAATATATAAATATAAAATATTGCTTTTAGTCTGAAATAAAACTTAAAGCAAAATAGAGAAGTGAAAAACTGTAAGCTGCTTATTGATAATTTGCTTAAGTTCCAAACAGTTTTCTTCTCAGGAAAATAATTTGCCTTAGCTGATGAAGAAATTAAAGTGTACTTAGAAATAAAAAAGGAATAACATGTTTGAGTTTGTGTTTTTTTATAAGCTTTTCTTTCTCTTGGTAATAAAAAATTGACTTTAAATTGTGATATAGAAAACTTATTAGAAACAAAAACATGCAAGGATATGAATTTCTGAAATATAGAAGCAAAAAGAAACTTACTGTGATTCTTTTTAATGGAACAAATGTAAAAATGAGAACTGTTACAGCATTCTGATTTTTCCTGTGGCTGTCATTTTATCTTATTCAGAGTATTGTTTCTATCAGATTAGGTTCTATGTTTTTCCCATGCTGACCTGCATTTTGCTCGCTGGGAAAGATCAGCTCAGTGACTCACTGTGGGGTGAGGAATCACTTTGAGGGCTGTTTTTTGTTCACCTTGCACTATCACTGCAAAGTGCTAAAACTAGCTGTAAGGCAATTCCAATCATAACAGTGATGTATTTTACACCCACTTTCTACTTAATCTGTATAGTAATTTACATTAATTCTGAATTAGATCTAATATGAGTAAAAATTTAGAAATAAGGATTGCACTTTTTCACTGAAGATTTTTGAGAGGTACAGGCAGTTTATTTTTCTTCACATTAGCCTCATAACTAGCACTTGACATATTTACAGATAMTGAGAATCAGAAGAAATTCTACCGTGCCTCTTACATGGGATATTATGTAAACATTAGCATTTGTTTGTCAAATAATATTTTTGCATATAGYTGTGCAGACCCACTGAACTGAATATATGCACAGAGATACGTCCTCTGGCAAATTGTTAACCCAGAGAAATAAATCCTTTGCATCACAGCTTCATGCCAATCGCCACTTCAGTAAACACTGCCACATCACCATGACTGTTCTCCAGGAATTAGCAATGAGTTTGTTTATAATCAAGTTTATCAATATTTATAAAGTACTGTACTTAAGGGGATAATATATTGATAAAATACAGTTCTGAAATGCATTACATTTCCACATTATATTTAATGGCTAAAAATACATGTAGTGGGTGTGGAGTAATAGGGGCCATACCCCGCCCCCACAAACAGTTTCTTTATCACCCCATCTGCTACCCCAAATGCTAACTCTCAGGAACACCACTGCTTTGCAGCATGTTTTATTATTCAAGCCTTAGTGGGAGGAGAGCTGCAGAAAAAAAGTGTTAACTGTAGAGAAAGGGAGGGTCAAACCAAGACCCAGAATAAGCTATATTGCTCCACTAATGCCAGGACAGTGGCACAAACTTCCGCAAGACCTGAACTGGCTACTAGGTACCATTAGATTAGATTAAAACCTGCTAGAAAAAAAAGGAACAGTGAGAAGGAGGTCTAAACACATTTGTCAAAGAATTAATAAAGAGGCTAAAGGTATTTACGTAGGCAGGGAACATATGGAAGAGGAACAAGGCAGACTTTGAGAAGAAATTATTTAGCTTCATTAAAAAATAAAAAAACCAACAGAACAAAGATAAGGCTAGAAAAAAAAATAGAAAGTTTACACTGTTTTCGTACTGCCTTTCTATTTTTCCAAAAGGAAGCAGGAGGTTGGGGCCTGATCAAACAGAAGTCAAGCAAAGATTCCTTTTGCTTTGGATCGGGTACTTTGGAAAGAAAGAAATGCTGCTAAATAAATATCAAATACTGATGAGTGTTAATGGGGGTTTAAGAGACAAAGCGTCCAGTTTGAAGCACTTATTGGCGATGTCTACACTATCACCACTTGCCAAAAACATTTCCATCATTGTGCAATGGTTGAGATTTATAGCTGACTTCCAGCATTTTAATCTAACCCAGCTCAGAGCAGGTGAGGAGCTGGCTGAATGCAGCTCATTGAGATGATTTTGGGGATGACAAGATTGTTCATAAATGTTAGTTAAATTGAATAAGCAATTTCATTTTAAAAAATCAGTTGGAGAAAAGGCAAAGGAAAGGGAGAAAACTGAGTGGGGTTTTTCATATATTCAAAGCTCTAAAAATGGATTTTTGATCTTAGTGTTTTCCCTTAAAAATTGGTATGTTTTTAATTTAAAAAAAATAAAATGTAAGAATCATGAAAGAGAACAAAATATTTTGAAATTTTTGGTTTATATTTGGTTCAAATAAATTGAAATTTTTTAGGTCAATGCAAAATTAATTATGTCTCTTGTTATGTRATTGTATTTATATATCCATTATTTATACAGCTTTCAACTAGGTCTATATTTATAGCCAAAATGACTGGCCAGTATTCTGGGTCTCATTGGTGTAGATCTATTAGAATGTGAGGCTGACCATATGAATCATACTTAAAAAAAAAAAAAAAAACCTCATTGATTTACAATAATTACATAAAAATCTCCCTTGAATTTAGTCAGAACAAACAGCTTTCATATTCCTAGTTGCAAGCTTGACAGCATTCCCTGAACAGTCTATTTTTTGGTTGCTGATTTGCCACTGTAAGTATATTATTTGCCATGATAAGTTTATTTATATCATTTTTTATTTCCCTTTGTTGTTGTTGTTTTTGTTTGCTTGCTTGTCTAGTCAATTGGTTGGTTTCAGCATTTTTCTTTCTTCATGGCTTTCTCTTGTTTTTAGGTGTTATGCAAGTGTWTATGTTCGTAGACTAGAATGACCTTTGTGCTAAAATGTAGAGCACATACCATATGCATACACCAGTATATCCAAAGGTCTACAGGTTCCCTGAAAAAAACTAGTTCTTGACTGTACAGTAATTGTTGGTCAGTTTGGGATGGTGAGGAATGAAAGCATCATACCAGAAGATGCATTTTCTTTATGTCTTTCTCTGCACTCAAAACGAACTCAAGTAAAAAAGAGATGATCTACATGTTAAAAACCCACAGGTCAGTTAGAAAATATGGAAGGTCGTGTCTTGATATTCAGTTGAATAGTGTCCTGTTAATTTATGCATGCCTCAGAGCTTTTTAAGTTTTCTGGCACTGGGTAATCAAATCCTAGTATAATCAAGTCAGTTTTCAAATTTCCAAGCCAAAAGATTCCATGCAGTATACTCAGCAGTGATCCTTTGAGAGGTACTATAAAAAGCCAAATTCGGCTTTATCTATGTGGCCTTTCCTCTAGAAAATTTATGCTCTCTTGCTGSTTGAAATGTGTTAGCTGACACTCTTCTTCACCAGAAACGGCATGGACTGAGTCATGATCAAGGATGGGATATCTTATATTGGAATGGCTGCAGTAGTTCCCTACCCACACTGCAGGAACAGTTCAGACTCTGATGTAACAGCTACAGAATTGCAAATAAGAGCTTGGCATTTGTGTAATAAACTTTAGCAGTTCAACTACTGCTTTGCRAGAAGCAGAGCCAGCTCTGCAGTCAGGGTAGSAATCTCTAAGAGAAGCAARAAAAAGAGGGGAGSGAAACACTGAAACTGCCTCAACTTAAACCATCCCCACTTGTGAATCTGATCCCTACGGTGCCTTGACTGTTGTCATGCGCATTCAGCAGGACACTTTGGAATGAAAGAGTGCAGTACAAGATACATTCTATTATTGCTTGGATGAACTGGGGGTGSTAGGAACAACTGTTTGACTTCCTACAATGACATTGCATTGAATCTCTAGTCTGAGATTCAAAGTCCAATGGAAAATAAGTGCGGCAGTGCAGGGACAGAGTTATTGTAGTTACAAAATAAATGCAAATAGCAGCCCATTGTCTCAGAGAACAGTGGTATGATTTTAGGAAAAAAAAAGGAATTTAAGACTATGGCACACAGTTTTAAGCATGGCACAAATAGAGTTTTTCAAAATGCCAGAATCATGCAGCAAAGACCTGAACAATGGCAGACAATGACTAGAAAGAAGAGAAGCCCCCCTGGTTACCTGGAATACTAATGCATAACATTCCTAGCTCAGTAGGGAAGAACTGAGACTCAACAAATTGTCTGCTGTCTAATTGTCTCTTGGCTCAGCTTGGAAAATGCAAATAGAACTAGACTGCAAAAATTGGTTCAAGAAGCCCTAACAGGATATCAAGCATTAAGCAGTATACAGCAGATGGTAAAAGATTTTTAAGAAGCAGTCTTCTCTAAGTTCACAATAGTCTAGGAAGTTAGAAAATGGCAGGTGGAGCAGGAACTATAACAGGTTATGAATTGTCAATAATTTCCTTTTCAGTGGCAATGAAATTGCTCTTGAAATYACCAAAAGGTCATAGAGATACACTGCAATTGGATGACAAATACCTCAAGTGACAACTGACACAAAGATGTAACAACTGCAAGAACTACGGAGTAAGAATGTATTATTCTAAAATAATATTTTCAATTTAATACAGAATTATTTCAAGTCAGTCCCAAAAATCTTGGACATAMATGCATTTAAAGAATACACAAAAGAAACACAGGCTATAAATCAAGGAATAAAGCAGCTAAATACTTTGCATTAAATACAAAGCATTATCATAAAGATCACCAGTGTCCTTCATTAGTGTTTAAAGGACAAAAAGCTATGCCCCAAGATACTTGTAGTTTACAATCAAAATAGATGCTKCAGCATAGAAATAAATAATGTGTGTGATAAGAGGCTACATTTGAAGAGTGTATAGTGACGCAGAAGGCATGTTGTGTCCACAAACAGTTCTGTGGTTTTTTATCTGCGCTGGATGAATACTTTATTTACCTTTGCTGACTTCTTCACTCTTCAGCAGAATACTAAGGAAAGTAGAGGCATGACTCTCACTAGCATACTGGTTGTAAAATTAAACAATTCCTGAGAGCAAATACTACTGTTAAAACATTGTCCTGTCCCCTTATCCTCTCACTGTGRTATGCAACAGTCTACATCCCCTATGCTTCAAGTCAGGTATTCTGTCTTCTGTAGAATGGACAAACTGACAGCAGAATGTGGAAAAAACAAAGTGAAATGACTGTTGTCAAACTAAAAATGAATGGAGGATGTTGTACAGTTTCAAGGAAATGGAAAAGAAAATTAGAATGCAATGATCTCAGGTAATCTGCATTTAAATAGCCTGAAACAGTGGTACCAAAGACAGATATGAATTTTCCCATCCATCTTAATGGAGCTCTAACTGCAAGAAATAATTATGACTACTTTAATACTAATAGTTTTAACTGTTCCATTTGAGAATCATTGACCAGATACAATGCAGTGTTACTGTGGAATTTACTTGATATAAGCTAATGTTTCATTCCTCTTAAATGATTACTTGCAAAAATACTCCTGGAGCCCACAGAATGTCCAGAAGCAGAAAGGCACAAGGAAAAACCTCAGAGTCGAACAAAAAAATGCTGCTTTCAAATCTCATTTCTAGACATTTAAACAGCTTATTGAGCTTGGATGTCTGCTTATCATTATATTGTTTTCCCACTGCMATAGAAGTCTGAGAGCTTCAGACTTCCCTTCTCCACTCAGAACTTCTTATAAGGAATTGCTTAAATATTGATGTCAAAGCCTACCAGTTAGAAATCAATTTGAAGTGTTAAAAAAAAGCCAAGCAGAATTGGCCTTCACTAAGGAAGGCTTTCACTAAACTCAAGCCTAGAGAAACAAGCCTATGAAGAGACCACAGCMACAGAAAGCTAAAAATCTCAGAGTACTATTAGCTTTCTAGARTGGATATGTCTGGAACAATGAGAATTATGTAGTAATAGACAAAAATGAAATTCTCTCACCTCATCTCCTAAAATTATAATAGAATGTGCCAAAACCATTAAAAACTTCATGCCCATTTAGCTCACCTACAGGAGATAGCTTATACTTTATTTTACGGGAAGCTGTTTGTCTTTCTCTATTAACAGGTGGCAGAGTCTAAAGATACAGGTGTTTTTTCAACTTTCATTTAAAATAACTGGTAATTTGGGCAAAATTCTTGTAAGCCAAGTGAAAGGAATCTGTACTGCAGCAACCTTGACATGGCACATAAAAAGGAAAAGCACTTGTTATTTGGAGTGTTGGAAGAAATCCTACTTGTGTWTTCTTGCTGGTAACACAACTCTCAGAGAAAGAGATGTTTCTCTTTAGGAAGCAAAGTCTTCCTGCCCAAAGGACTTGGCAGAGAATAGGTGACAGGCCATGCTAGAGAAGAGAAAATTTTACATCATTCCTTTTAAAATCAGTAGTTTTCTGTCCTTTCCACAATATAGTGACTGCCTTAAAGAGCACTTGGTGGGCTCCCCTAAAGTCCACTTTTGTACATGCCTGTGTCACATGTRTATGTGCATTTCTACACACACATGTAGGTACAAGCAAATGTGTGTTTATTAGAGATGCCTTGACTCCCCAAAAATTGCAGAAGAAAACCAAGGTGCTTGAATTTAGTGGGTGGAAAGTGGCTTAGAAATAGGACAGTTTACCAAATTATGGTGGTCCCATCCCACAGAATGTTGTCCTTTCTTTGCAAGCTGTATAAATTCAGCCTTCAGCTACATTTCCAACTTCGATTCCTTGTCACATTTCTCGTTTCTGTCTCTCTGYTCAGCCAATGACAGCAGTGCCAATCTTCCAGTTGTTAAATCTATCTGAAAGCTTCCCCCCTCCTACTTTATATCACCCTCAAAGTGATTTTTGCAGTCTCTCCTCCAGAAAGAGTGAATTTGAACACAAAGACAGAATATTTGAGCCAACGAGAGAAGTAAAAAGAGAATCCTTGAAGACTTTTCTTTAACTCATGTTATCCTATGCATATTACAGGAAGGAGAGTGTCCCTTTAAATAGTTTGGGAGCCCTCTAGTGATTCTTCCTGTCTTGCACCGAAGCAATGATGRGATCCTCCCCCCTACCGGTACAGGTGGGGTGGAGAGGCCTTTTTACACAGATGATGGACCCAGTGTTTGCCAGCCCATGAATCCCCTGTTCGTTCTGCAAATCCTTAGCATGGYGCAGAAAACCTGAATAAAATGCGTCCCTTTCCTCAGTCAGCCCTGTTTGTCCATTTTATTCATAATTTAAATTCTTGTTTTGCAAAGTTACAATCTCTGGAAGAGCAGAGACTTAAATCTTGGCAGCATTTTATCTTGGTTTGCAAAGGACCTTCAGGGCAGAACCCCACGTACGTGTGTGCCAGTGTGTGCTGCAAACCCTTCCTTCTGAGCTGTCAAGAATTAGAGTGTAAATCCTGAGCCTTCAGATTATGGTGAGAGCTGAACCTTTTGCTATTCTGCCATTACAAACCATAAGCTCTTATAAAATATATTTTTAGGAGTCCTATTGAATCGCACAGTATGTAGCATAATGTAATCAATACAAGAAGCTGCATATAAATAATCTGTTTGGATTCTCACACATTTTAAGATGAGAGAGGGCACCATTCCCAGCAGTACTCCCCCCCCTCCCTCAGAGTTCACACCTTTTATGGGGGAAAATGATTGTAAAGTATTCATTTAAGCCAATAACCGAAGCTTATGTTATTCATTTCTCAGTGATATACATAGTGCTCTTTTTGTATACTATTAACTGTGGACATATGTTTTTCATTTGACTATGTTACTTACACACACAATTCTTTTAAAAAATATGTAAAATATAACAGCTGCTGTAAAAAAAATATTTTTAGATCTCTGAAGTGCCTAACGRATTGCAGTGCACAACAAAAATGATTTGGTCTTTATAACTTGTCCATTGTAAAATACCATGGAAGAGTTTAATCTGCTTGGTCATCTCCCTGGAAKGGGGCAAATTGACACAGTTCTAATCTGACAATGTGCTTGTGTAGGGTGTATTCCTTGGCTGTAACAGCGAGGTCTTGATCATTCACTGTATCAAAGCAATGATACAAACAATGGATCAGCCAACTTTTAAAACAGCAGTATAAAAGCAATTGTAAAGACACCAACTGTATCATCTGAGCTCTGCTTTGACATTGCTGTTTTCTGATGGCAAAAATATACCTATTTCCTGCCAGTATAAGTGAGAGATTAAGGGGTAAATATAGAAAACCTAAAGTTTGCTTTGGATTAGAACTTTTTTCTTTATGAATTATTGAATAAATCAAATATCCTTGGTTCTTATCCCAACAGAGTGTGATGATTGCTAGCTTGAAAAAATGTAGCAAGAGCAAACGTTGGCAAGAATGAAGCATTATAATGTGATGTCTACACAGATTTAGAGATAGGGAGGATTGTCAGTTACAGGCAATGCTATCAATATTGGTAGAAGATATTTAAACTGTAAATCTACCTAGATTGAGGTACTTAAAAAGGATGCTTTTGGATTGAAAACAGTTCGTGCCAGCYTCTTTTAAGGAAATAATTGCACCACTGGTTAATACGTAGATGCAGATTATTCTGTTGCAACACATTTGACTGCTACCATGTGAGGGAATGGCAAGTATGGAAAACTGCCAAAACTGAATGTCTTCTTCTTTCTCTTCCAGTTGATAAGATAGGAGAACTAAGATGATTTTTTTTTTTAAATCAGTCATGTGTAATCTGGAGAATAAGATGAGAAAACAAAATCTTTTTTTGTGAAGATCCCAGTCATAGAGTGGCATAGAACATACTGGGGAGGAGTCTGCTCTTGGAAGAGCTCTGACATTCACAGCAGCAGCTGTGGAACCATTCTGCAAATTTCCTGCTGCAATTTGATGGRAAGCCATGGTCTTTACTTGCACCATGCCCTGCCATGACAGGTTCTGCTAAAACACCTTGCATCACCCAAGTTAAATATCTAGACAATGTTTTTCATTTCTTTGTTTCTCCTACATTTTTGTTGCTTTAGTCTTGTTGTAGCCTTACACTTTAATGTAAAGTCCAATGTATTCAGAGATGTCTGGGTGTTCAAAGATGTGTAGACAGTGACACTGAAGCACTTCCATTCTGCTTCAAAAGTGTCCAGGGTAGACAAAGCTGCAGAAAAAAACCTTCTTGAATCACTTACAGGAAGTTGCAGTAGTGGGGGAACCCAGCTGGCTTTCCAATGATTTTCAAAGTGCTGGTTTTACAGCAACGATTTTATAGCATTACCATCAAAATTTTTGAAATTTAGCTTATTCCAAAGCTTTTGCTTATTTTGATGTGAATGTCAAACTTTCCATAGTTAACTTGACATTTGTATCCTTCTACAGATTGATTCTGATGTTGCCCTAGAAGTGGTGCAATCAATCACTTCTAATTTTTAGACTGGGTTTATGTCCAGGGAAGTTTGATTTTACATTCAATGTGAAAGCCTCTGTACATATTAAGAATATTAATCTGAAGGAAAGGGTCACTGTGCATTTTTCATACTGCTTTTTTTTCAATAGTAATAGCAGTCTTCACAGTCTTCCTCAAAGTAAGCTCTGATGCCTCTGGAATAATAATTACACTCTTTTGTATCTGAGAATTTACATGCTCCATGTCTTCACAAAATTTGTCTCTTATTTTAGCTACTTAAGCAGCATTTGGCCAATAACAGTGGTGTCACAGAATTTCTTGTGAAGTGTCAATCATGCTGTATAGTCATTTTTTTGCCATTGGGCAGTCTAATTTATTGATCACTGGAGATGTAACAGTGGTTTCACTGTCAGGTTCTCTGTTACTTCACCAGGAACTACAGGTGGACAGTACTGATAGCCAATCCAAGTTTCCTTGAAAATGTTATCCTCTTAAGAAAAATTTCACTTAGTGTTATTATGTTAATTTCTTATCTGGAGACTGCATAATCAGACAGGGAGTTCTTCACATTGGATGATTCAGTGGATGTCAGTAAGTGTCTCTATAATCCTGCTATGTTCAAACATATAGGTTTAAAAGACCGAAAATAAAGGGAAAGAAGCTTCCTCAGGGAATGCCTTCACTCTGCAATTAAATGCAGTACAGATGGCCCTGAAGTAGTGCAGGCCAGCCTATAAACTGACCATCTGCATCAGCATGATTTTGCACTTCAGTGAAATCTTTGACTCCCAGCAGTAAGCYCTGGCTGCAGCTGAGTGCCATGGTGATACGGATATATTGCCTTTGCTTCCAGAGCAGGATCTGCTATGCTCTCKTGTGTGGGAGTCTCTGAACTCTAGTATGGCTTCTAGCTGATAGAAAGTCACCTGTGATCCTGAATTTCGTGTAAGCAGATTTTGCAATTGCAACTGTTCTTGAATCTGTACCTACAGCTTTGTTGGTTTTTCTGTTATCTCAGAAGCCTGAAAGAGTAGTAGATCAACTTGATTTCAACACCRAACATCCATGTTCTAGCAGTATCACGCAGCCAGACTCCCTCGCAAGATAGAGACAAGGAAGGTGAGGGAAAGCTGCTATAATTTGTCTATAATTCCTGTGAAATTTGGTAAACCTGTCAGTGATCTGGTGAGTGTATTTCATGGCCTGATGAATTGCTTATGCTAAGTTAGAATCTGAACTTGAGCTTACACGCTTGTCTGCAGGTGTCTGTTTGCAACARCAGCTCTTTGGGAGAAAGTTTGAGCTTAAGAGTGGAGATCAGGGATTGTTTCCTYTTGCAGATTGCAGTTGACTCCTGTGCTGAGGAGGTGGCATGATTGTGCTGGGCTCTGGGGSAAAATACAGGGGTATCATGGTTAGATTTTTAAAATAAAATGACAATTGGTATTTTGCTTTTTCTTTTTGTTTTTTTTTGGGGGGGGGGGAACTGTCTTAAAATTTTAAGTGGCTTTTTGGTTTATGTAATGGAAACAGAAAGGTAGGAGAGAAATACTTGTGTTCGTGGGTTATTTCTCAGCTCTTCCATGCAATATACATCAAACCTTGCAAAAATGAAGCAAGACAAAGAGAAACAAGTAAATGTACTTTATTCCCAGCATAAAATTCTGAGATAATTCTAAGATAACAATTCTCCTCTTACTTTAGGGGATACAGTGGGTGAGAGACATGAACTGGGGTTTGGGACTGGGAGTGCAGTGTAACACTGGACTATGGAGCAGGCAGTAACCAGACAGTAACGTGGGTCCCTCTGCTCTCACAGYTTGGCCCAAGAAGTTCCTGTGCTGAGAATCTTCTCAGGCAAAGTTTGTGCTGGCAGAAACGGTTTAGTCACTGCTGACTCCCCCACAAAAATACAATAGCAAAAAGATCTTGTATGACATTGGAAACACTRCACATGAGACTGCTGGTGAACTACAGGGACATAGAAATCTGAGACAAAGAAACCACTTCTTAATTGTAATAGCAGCTTTGTTCTGACTCCAGCCTTCTTCAAGAGATGCAATTAAATCAAGGCTGTTGATTTTATTTTATTTTATTTCATTTATCTTAAAGTAATTCGTGTGTATTTAGACAGAGTTCCCTTTTCTTAGGAAGAGGAAAGAAAGAYGAAATTTAGCTCATTGTCAAAATAAGCAGAAAAATTACAGTCACCAAGCAAATGAGATAATTTTTGAAATATTTCCCTTTTTAAAGTTGCTTTATTATAAAATGGTACTAAAGGCTTATTGGTCAGCATTTCTGTCAGCAGAAATTAAATAGCACTAAAGATTTTGCAGTGTATTTATACAATGCAGTGGAACACTTAGATGTAGGCTTGGAGTGKGGGTGGGAACAGGAAGCTGTAAGTGCACTTCAGATTCAGAGGTTCAGAATTCTCACAATAGGAACATTTATCTCAAGGAGGGAGATTAGGTTCCATGGTCATTTGGCTGTTCTACCTCTGCTGTAATTTTGAATATGAGTGTAATTCAGGGAAAGTGTGGTGGCAGCAAGCAAGTTAGGAGTTTGGGATCAAAGTAAGAAATCAGGAGAAGTTGTGGTGAGAGAGGAGTAGAGAATGGCTGCATAAACCTACTTGAAGTCRGCATTGTATTTACTTTGCAGAACATAGCTTCAGCTCTCAGAAATGAAAATTTTATTTCCTGTATTCCCAAATGAAGGAGCTGAGGGAGGGGATCAAAGTTATGTTTCTGAAGTGTCATAACAAGGAAAACGGGAACATTTTTTTAATCAAAGGAAGTAGAGAGATCTAGAAGCAAATATTCCAATAGTAAAATCTGCACCCAGGTGTGTAGCCCTTGGTAGAATAATCATGTTTGCTTTGCTGTGTAGAGACTGAGACAAACTCTAGAAAAAGAGGAAGAGCATCACTTCTAAGGAATATTTTAAGCATTTCAGTGACAAAAAAGAAAGCCCAGGAAGATCTGACTAGCAAGGGTAAAGTTTGATTCTTTATAGTTCAAATGAATGATTTTATTACTTCTCATTTCTGTATCTGTGCTTCTTTCTTTTCTTCCTATATCACAGAATCACAGAATGGTTTGGGTTGGAAGGGACCTTAAAGATGATCTAAAGTTCCAACATATCTTGCAAAAGAATGCTTGAACTGTTTTGCTGGATTTCCTTAGAAGGTAGATGTGTGAAATTTGTGAGTCTCAGTCAGTTCCTTTCCTGTACCTCCTCCCCACCTTTTAAAACCTTAGAAAGTTATAGTAATGCCCAAACCCACAAGTTCACAGTATTTTCACTTTTGAACTGGTATACTCTAAGAAGAATAGATGCTGTATGAATTTGTATGATTCATTTTAAAGTAAGGTCCTGACACATCCCTGAGGTTTGGAAACTACCTTAGGGTGAAAAGTAATGCATTTTAGCCCTGTAAGCCAGAGCATTGGACCTGTACCCATGATCAGCTCTGTGTATTTTATTGTGTAAAGCTGCAATTTGCTACTGGTTCCCTTACTTGRGTTATTGTAGTTGTGACCAACTGAGAACATCCTAAGTGGCAATTTTCCTAATGGTGTTGGTGGCTGGTAGGGTACTTTACATCTCTSAGTTTAATTTCCTCACCTGTAGCTTGAGCTATGACTATGGGCATTTGGTTGCTTATGTATGGAAACAGGTATTTTAATTCCCTTATCTCTGCACATCACTCATGTGCAAGGCTGAGCAGTAAATTCAGACTATTGTGTGGGGCCTTTCATTTGATGTGTCAGTTATTCAGTWGTTTACTTTAAGACTGTTGCTGAGGGCACTTAGAGATTTAGGCAAGCACTTTTRTATCACTCATAGACAGAAACATCATCCTGGTCAGTACCATGTTTACTACACATTGCTATTTTACAACTAATCTGTGAAAATGAAAACAATTGAAACAATGAAAGCTCAATCCTATGCACTGATCTGCACATTTTGTCTCTTGGTCTTTTCTGAAAAACTTTCAGTCCTGTTTATACACAGMAAAGATTTCTTCAGAATTGCTGTTTCTGAAACAAGATCTTCTGGCTGATACAAAGGTTTGGAAAAGACCATGGGAGAAGACAAGGAAACCTTTTATGAATAACCTCAATTTCAGCAGATAACRTATTAAATTAAGCTATACATTGCCAGAATTAGGCAATATTACCACACACAGGTCTTTGCAAATGCTTTGATAATATGATTTCCTCTCAGATGCCAGCTATGCTGGAAAAAAAGCAAATACATTTTTAGTAACTATTTCAGAATTTAAATTTTCTTTTATGCTAGCAGAATAATTTTTTTTAATGGGCTCTGATTTTGACAGATTTATATGCACCGAACTGGCTGGCAGTGACTTACTTTCTATATTAATTACACTGATATYCTCTTTTTCTAGCTGAATAAACAAATAATATAACCAAGAGGTGTCTTGATGAACAATTGAGACATCAGAAGAATATGGCCCACTTCCTTTTTCAACTGTGGACTACTCAAACTTCAATACCAAAGTAAAGATATGTTGCTGCAAAATAAAGTTTAYGACCATATTTAAATTTTCACCTCAGATATTTTGTAAGTTTTAAGATTGAACTTATTTACGGTAGATCGAGGTCAAATGCAGCACCAGTAACAAATTCCTCAGGCTTTTTACAAAGCAGAGTGATGGCATGAACACAGCTCTGAGTTTGATTTCCTGGGCAGTGCCTTGCTTGGTCTTGACAGCACACTGGTCCTATGGCCTTTGGATCTGACTCCTGATTTGTGCTGGAACACAGCTACGTCGATGATGCATTTGCAATGCTCTTTGTATCGTCCCTCAGTGCTCTTAGTATAATTCTTTCCCTTTCATATTCCATTTCAAAAAGCCCTTACTGAAAACTGAACAAAGAGAAAGGTCATATATAGCAACTGTGCAAGACACTTCTCACAAACACAGTGCAGCAAGACTCTTCCAAATCCTGCCCAGCTCAGTGAGCAAAAGGCCTGCTCTCATTTATCCTGACTGTCAGGAATACCTGAGAATTGCTAAAAGCACAGCACAAGCCAATRTTTTTTTGGTTCCATCTCCTGCTGGTGGTGAAAAAAATACATGCATTTTCTGTGCATGTGTAACCTCACTCCCAAGGCAGCTTTTAGAGCTTTGGCCTGTTAAAATTCTGCAACACATTTCTTATATGAAAATCAGACTTATTTCAAACAACATCTCATACAATACTGAATCATTTGTATTGGATCACTGATCAAAGTTTAAATGATGAATTTTCATTCCTCCACCTTTTTCTCCATATAATGATGCATTGTAATCAGTGTGAAAGTTGGGCCGGTCAGGTGAAACCCAAAATTTGCAAGACTTCAAGTCTGCATTAAAAAGCAGAATTTAAACCATTTTAGCTGCCAGATATGTCTGATTTCTATATTCCAAATATTCATACCTCTATCATAAATGTATAGATTTTYACATTTTTTAATAAGTGAATGAAAATACCTTTTGGGGAATAAAGTGATATGTTTTAAAGGCATTTGTTTACTTTTTCTGTAAGCTCCTGAGATGGCTAACATACTAGTTGTTAATCACACCATCTGTTCGAGCACTGTTTGACTAAATGAATCAATTCATACTTTTTCTTCTTAAAGCAGTTTTTTACAGAACAATATGTTTGTGTCTATTACCCCATCATTTGGCAATGTGATATGAGATATTTTAATTTTCCTATTTATTGTGCAAGGATTTTCARTCTCCAAATATTTTTTTTTAAATATGCATACAGCACAGAAAAGCTGTGTCTATTGATTTCTGTAGCATTGCRAACAGTGGAAAAATCTGTTCCGTTCTGCTGTCAGATTTCAACCATCTGATTATATTTAAATGAGTTATTTCAACATGTTTCATTTAAATGACCGTCACACCAGCGATTCCTCCTGCGTACCGAAGATGGCAGTGATGCACAGCCTACCCGCCCTCCAGGAGCTCGCTCACATTTTAGCTACTGGTTCCAGGAATCAGCAAATTAGGACGGAAATATTCTGCAAATGGGAATGGCAATCTTTTGTGGTCTTCCGTGTCTCAGTTGTCTCTGGTGAGCTTACATTCACAACATTCCAATCAAAATTCGGACTAAATATGGAAACTGGAGTTTGAAAYGAAAATAAACCCAAGCTTAGAAAGTCTGTAATCAAGCTGTTTTAAAATTTGTGTTCATACACACTTCCTAGCTCCAACTGAAAGAATAAACCATCAGTTTCTGTGCATCAAATCTTGGTCACTCTTGAAAACTTTGATGAGAGGCTTTAAGTCTCGGTGACTGCAGGTCATTYCTAACTCCTCTGAAGCTTTGCACAAATATACTGGGATGTGTTCCTGGCTCTTAGTTTACCTTAAATGAATGTTTTGTAGATTCAGATGAGGAAGGCTGGGTTGAGCACTAGGGAGAATCTGACAATTAATAAAATAGCTTCTGAATAAAAATAATTATTATAGCCGCACTGGTGGTACAAACAAATAAAATGAAAATAAGTAGCAAAATACCTTCAGTATAATATAACTAATARTCCTGAAGCAAAAAGGACTGAATGACTTCCTAATACCATGTACTAAACATACCTTGATAGTGCAGTGGAATCAGAGTGATCATTCCTAAAATCTATATCCCATTCACATGGGCACTCAYGAAACAGCAAGACATTTTTCTTGTATTTGTGATATCAGGGCCCAGAGACTTTGCTTTTCAAGAAAGTTAACTGTGTKCTCAGTCAATATATCATTAATTACTACATATTAAAGATAAAAATTGTTCAGAAATTGTTTCTTGTTCATATTCTGTTTTTCAACCTAAGTCTTATTTGTGTGAATTCATGTATATTTGGGTTACCTGGCCAGTCTAGTTTTTGAAGGATTGCATGCTGGAGTAGAAAAGCATTTAGTAAGTACTGAAGAATGATGCCAAGACAGTCTTAGCAGAGTCTTTATCCCCTCTTGGTTTGTCTGGTTTTCCGCATTTCRCAAATGACAATTTGTGGGGTTTTTTTTTGGTTAATAACGGAGAAATKACAAATGTAGAGAAAGGAAGAAGGAAGAGAGGGAAGAGGAAGGATGGCCATACACTCTGTAGGTCTCTGGGGGATGAAGGGAGTTGTCACGGTTCACTCGTGCTCTTGAGGTCACCAATACCTTAACAAGTATATTAAAGTCAGCACGGAGGGCAATACAGAGGCTGAAGTTTGGTTTCTGGTTTTAAAGCCTTAGAGAAGTCTTACTGGGAATATCTTCCCTGAATCCTGATCCTTCTCTTTCAGAGATATATGTAAACTACATCCAAGTATTTTAATTGGTCTGTGTTATATTTTACTTGTCTGATTATCAAAACCTTAACTTTTGATTGTGCAAGAAAGTTTTCAAAACTATGTGTCCTCTCCATTTAAGGGATTATGAGGTTTTACAATGTACTTTTAAATGTGGGTGTAAGGTAAAATTAGTGAGTAATTTGTCACATCAGACCACATCAGATCACTGAGAAGCTCATCCTGAGCTATGGCATCAGGATGAAACTGCTCCTACACCGCTTTATCTGGTTAATTAAAAAGGATAYCTAGGGAGTTCATGTCAACTTGAATAATGATGCTGCCTTTCTGTATATATTAGAATTCTCCTTGAAAAATCTAGTAAATAGCATTGCCATGTTGAGATTGTAGATTTTATTCAGGAGGTAGATTGAGTCTGCCATTTTTAAAGGGAAAGATATATGGTTTTCTTCAAAACAGAAGCAATTCTCCTGAGAGAATTAAATTTACCWTCTTTACATTAATAATCTGACAGATTTGACTTCCTTACCATTTGTATCTCTTTYTGAAATTTTCTTTTTCACTGGATGTTGTTCCTTAAGAGTTCAAAATGTTCTTGATGATTGTGATTGTGCAACATTTAGAATTATCAAATCTTGAAAGCATAAAAAAAAATCATATCTTGAAAGCAAAAAACCTTTCATAATGCTACCTGATCTCTGTATTGCTTTTATATGCTATGAGCTGACTTTGTGCAGTCCTTATTCATACATTGATTACAAACTCATAAATAAATCCCAGAAATGTCTATGGAATAATTTTTATAAATGCATGTAAAAGAAATTAAAGTACATYTGATGATACATGGCAATAATATTTCATTTCTATTGAAGAAAGTTATCATTTGTCTATATAGAAAATAACTATTTTCCAATAAGTTTGTTTCTAATTTTTTACTGCAGCTGACTGGGAAGTGGAGACAAAGTGAAAATGTCATCTAACTGATTCTAATGAACAACTGCCAAACAGAAACGAATCTTCACATTTTTGAGGTTGTGTCTGCATTCAAAGCCAGATAGTTGAGGTCTAGTTCTGCTACTCCACCTCCAAATCTTTAATTTAATGAGTTTGTAAGTCTGTATAATTTCTTTCCATATTGGTGCAATAGCATAAGGTGTAAGGAAAGGTGTTTGCTCTGAAGCATAYCTTGGGAGTGATGGAGAGCCTGGTGGCAGGAAGATAATAGAGTCAAATTGAAATTTATGAAGTTCTCAATGATATTTTGATATTTTAACCTCTGAAACATCAAAAAATGTTTGTCTTTTAATCCCATGGGAAAGATGGGTAAATAGGAAAATTTTGAATCCCAAAATAAAGAAATAATTTTGTTCAAGTTATCTTAATATGTTTTGGCAAAAGAGTTGCACCTTGTCTAGTAGAGACAGATTTTTATGAATTTTAATACAATTGTTCCTAAGAATAATTTGATATCAGATCCTCTTTACCAGACATCAAATTCAGAAAATAACTCACAAGTGCAGTGATCTCTAAATTAGTGTGCTATTTCCTGGCATCATGCTGCTAAATCATTACCTATCTTCCCCTCTACCTCTACTGGTGCTTAGATGATAAATTAAAGGTCTTTAAATTTTGTTTATGGCAGATTAGAGGGGAATAACATAACAAAAAGTAAAAAAGGAGCAGATGAATGAGATGGTGCAACACYACTTTGATGATGAAAACACTTTGTCAGTCAGGTCCATGTAATGTCTGATTCTCTACCTTCTTCAGGCCATACATACTCTGCACTCCAATGAATCACATATTTGTTCATTTTATACCATTCTCTCTGTGCTTTTGCTCCCTCAATTACTTTCATCTGTAGTGATGGAAACATTCTAGCAGCTTGACAGTCTCTAAATTCCAGTTTTCTCCTGTTGTGGAGGAAATTCTTGAAGTATTGTGGATGARAGGATTCAATAAAAGGCAAATATTAACTGCTCAATACATTCTGTACAGGCATTGTTAATTCCGGGACTTATTTTCATAACAAAAGGGCTATGCAGAGAATTTTTTTCAGGCAACAGCTTTTTCCTGTATTAGTTTGYAGGTAAACTTTTTCCTTATCCTTCTGTTATAGGAGCTCTAAGAATGAAATCTTTCATACATTTTATTTAAACACTGTAAAAATATTCCATTTGCAATTTAAATTGATTACTTCTCAAAGCAGAGAATAAAAGGTAATAATGATGGCAGGAAGATGTGTTCACAAAAACACTGCAAATGTGGTGATGCATTATTCAAGGACAAACATTTCCWTCACTCAGTGCAAGGACCTGATAAGTTCCTGGATACTGTTAAATTACTGCAATAACAGTGATGCAGCTGTAGTAGAATTTCATCTCTTCTTTGCTGCCCTTGCTTTCGTCTCCCTAATTTCTTTCTTTATTAATTTATATAGAAATGAAGTCTCTTGTGGACGTAGCGTAACATCCCCCTCCCCCTTTTCAGACCAACTTGCCGACAGTTTCTAAGCATTTAAGTGAAACTTGTACAGGAAATGCAGCAGTGAGATTCATCCAGTCTAAGCCAGACAGGAATGATTTTCATCCTTCTTGACTCTTTCACTCTAGACAAGAGTGAGCATACAAAAATATTTCAGAAGCATGACAAGCAAGGATGTGGAAGAAGGTTTTGCAATAAAGAGTTCTTATGTCTGGTTCTGCTAACAAAGACTTTGGCTAGAAAGGTAAGAGATRTGACCATGGAATCATCATTTTTACCAGGATGGAGGCAAAGCCAGCTCCACTAGGCTTCAAGGCACAATAACAYGACTGCCATGATCACCTGTGACTGTTGGCTTTTCTGTTATCAGAGTGTTATTGTGAAAGATGATGTCTCATGCCATTTCAGGCAATGCTTCATCATTYACTCTTTTCCTCTAAAACTCTGAGTAATCTGCTTTTATGTAGAGAATTGAATGRAGAGGGACTAACAGTTTCCCACATAATTACTGTGAGGTTTATATGGTTTGTAGAAAATGAACACAGAATTCCACTTAGTTATCATTCTGCCTCATATGAGCAACATCCTCTAGGTCTTGTTTTAGCCAGACATTTTGATAATCCCTTCTTCAAAGGATAACCTATGAATGGCACTGTACATACATTCAGGATATAGGAATATAAATCACAGATGCCAAAGCACTATATTTTCTAGAGTACAAGATGTATGTATTATTTATTTGTTATTTTGTGCTTACTTCAATAATTTTAATAGTAAGCATTTCTAATTTTACACTACAGAATATAACTCTATATGAGTTTTAAGTGCATATATTTTTGCTTCTGTTCTTTTTGAAKCAAAAAGTTATGGTTAGCCAGTTTTGTGTTATTACATCCTCTCAAGAGATTTAAGTAAAAAAAAGTCTGTGAAACATTGCACTAAATCACCAATCAATGAGGCCACTCAGAGTACATAAACTTAACTGTGTTCATAAGTCTTTTCTGGGTCAGGGCAAAGAATGTATTCACTTGCCAAGACTGCCTTAAAGACAACTTAGCAAACAAAAGATTCAAGCGCAACAAGAAAAGCAYCATTCTTATGAAGACACTTGACATTCCCTGAAGCATCCACACCCAAAAAAATCAGTCCACACCTGAAAAGCAGACTAAACTAAAAGCAGTTCAAATATGTTCTCATAAGAGAAGTTCAAATATTTGCAAATATTAAGCAATTGTTCTATGTACTTCTAATTCATCTGATTGCATTAAACTTGAATACACAAAGGTCTCTCAGTATCACTGGGAAAACTGAAAACATGATAAGCTCTGAAACTTGCTATGTTCACTGAAAATGTGTAACTGTACATTCAATAGAGCTGTAGTTAATTCTAAAGATGATGTTATCTTTTCATGCTTCGGGTTCCTTAGGCTTCATACAAAGTGTGATTAGCCCCCAGTTCAGAAAAATCTTTGCTGTTCATTCAATACATGAGTCCTCTCTGCTATCATACCAAGTTATGTTTGTGCTAAGAGAGTTCATATATTGCTACAAAATGTTATTGCTTTGGACAGCTATTTGTACTAAGATTATATAAATTGGGAAAAATAATCTATGTGTAAATGTAGCCAAGTTACACACTGAACTAGTAAAGATACATAAAAAGTTGATTTGTAATGGAAATGCTGATTGTAAAGATAGATGCTTAAATGGCTGCTTTGCTCTCTTGTTTGAAAAGGAACCGAGTCTATAAAACTCAATCTGTTTTTATAGAGCATTCCATACATTCAACTTAACAACTGAAATTTGTTGTACTCTGTATTTGTTTTAACCATTGAGCTTAAGATATATGTTCTTGCAATGTTCAGAAGGCTTTTTCTTTTTTTTTTTTTATTGCCCTTAATATTTCTGATTGTGATACTGGGAGACAGATGGAAGAACTGGAAATCTGGATCTCTTGAGCTTTCCATTGCCCAACTTACTAAAGTAACTCCTCTGAAAAGTATGATTTAAACACCTGCAATTTAGAAGAACAGTTGAGCAGATGCCAAGTTTTGGGAATGGTCTGTAAACTGCTCTGCAAGACTTGCATGTTAGCTACAGCATTTTAAATGCAAAACGTTTATATTAAGTATTGGCAAACATATTGTATTTTGTATACTTGTGGCATGTAAGGGGTTGCTTCTGTTTCTCTTATGGAAATACCATGTAAAATCCATCATGTTGAATATGGGTGATACTTTTATATTTCACCTGTGTAGGACGTTGTTTGATGGTTTCTTTTGTATTCTCATCGTGTTTCCACTTGATTCTTTCCCTCCAACTGCCTCCCAATAAACCGTGACACAAGAACTCATGTTTATAGAAAACTGGTGAGGAAAGTTTATCTAGTGTGACAGAATTAGTTTATAGTTTTGTTCTATGTTCATCTTTAAAATTCTGCTCTTTTGGCCATCTATGCCCAGCAGCTGTGCCTATTGAGCCAAGTCCTCCTTCCTGTGTCTGCCTCTCTGGGGAAAGTTGACAAACACATATGAACAGAATTCATTTGAATAATATATGAAAAATATCCTTGCAAAATTTAKACATGCAGTGTTGGAGTGGTGCTTGTGGTTCCAGACCTGTTCCTACACAGTTTTGTACATAAAACTACATTTCTTCATGTAGATTTCTTCATCAATGTTTTGGATAAAACAAGAGAAATATATTTAAATTTTTTTTTCTCTGGGAGGTTAGTATTCTGTTTATCTTTTTCCAAGTTGAAGACAAAAAGAAGCATGAGATCTCATAGTCACCACACATAAATTATAGAAAAGTGAATGAATGCTGTTTAAATTTATATATGAATATGGTCACTTATTAGTAAGTTTTCTGCCACTTGTTAATATAATATGACTTTTTACTGGTGGACAATGACTGCATAACTTAACAGGATGTAAAATATAATACCTAAATTAATTTTAAAGCTGTAAATCTATGCATTACTAGTTAGTTTGGGCAACATGAGAAGTATTTCTGGGAGTGTTTCTCTGACAAGATGCAAGTACTAGTTAACCTATATGCAAACCTGAATTTCCCAGAAGAAACAGGTAACTTTGGCTATAATCGTGATTTGTTTAAGGAAAAGTGAACTAACTAATCACTACTCTCAGAGAATGCTGTAGTGGAAACAAGAGAGCATTAATTTTATCCTTCCAGAGTCGTCGAATTTTTAGTTAACATAAGGGYTATCCAGTAATGTAATATTAATCATTAGGTTATACACCAGAGCTTCCAGACACTTAATGCCTGGGGTTGCAATGTAATTCAGATAATTTCACTTCAAAAGCAAAGGCAATWTTCCACTTAGGAAGATCTGTGGGCCGCAGATCCAAGGAAACTTGGTCAGGCAACAGAACAGCAGAAGACATGASAAATTTTGCTCAAAACCACCTGAATTTTCATTCCATGACCTATAAGGAGCAGCCAGTTCATTCAGTTTTTCACCTAAAATTCTTTATTGAGAACCAGGAAAGGATACAATCCTGTCCCAAATTTTGCTATTGAAAATGAATGTTACTTRATATACCAAGTTTAGTCAACAGCCTAAATATTTTGAAAGAGTGTTATTTCACAATTCAATCTAACACTTTTAAACAGTTGGTTTAAACTTTTGAACAATGCACATCCAAGTGTGTTTTACTGTATTTTTCATTCCAAATAAATAGAGAGAATCTCACAAAATTCAATGTCTCTAATTAATAAGTAAATGAGAATTGTTTGAAATGATAYCCAAATGAAAACAGTAATTTTTATTCTATGAGCAATGGTGGATGCAATGATCAAGATTTCTTCTTTTTGTTTKTATGAATCCATATTTTAATAAATTCCAAAAGGAGACAAAACCATGGAAGCTTCCAACKTCTTTTTTCCACTAACTTTCATTTAAGGTCTCATGAGGACTCTTTTGAGATTGCACCCTCAGMAAATTTGCAGATGACACCAAGCTGGKTGGTGCTGTTGGCACACCAAGGGTGAGATGCCATGCAGAGGGACCTGGACAAGCTCCAGCAATGGCCCATAGGAATATCAGGAGGTTCAAGGAGGGCCAGGTACTAGTGCTGCCCCTGGGTCCGGGCAACCCCTGCTCAGTACAGGCTAGGGATAAAGATATTGAGAGCAGCCCTGCCCAGAAGGATGTGAGGGTATGGGATTAGAGACTGGACATGAGCTGGCAGTGAGCACTTGCAGCCCTGGACATGAGCTGGCAGGGTTCACTTGCAGCCCTGGACATGAGCTGGCAGTGAGCACTTGCAGCCCTGGACATGAGCTGGACATGAGCACTTGCAGCCCTGGACATGAGCTGGCAGTGAGCACTTGCAGCCCTGGACATGAGCTGGCAGTGAGCACTTGCAGCCCTGGACATGAACTGGCAGTGAGCACTTGCAGCCCTGGACATGAACTGGCAGTGAGCACTTGCAGCCCTGGACATGAGCTGGCAGGGTTCATTTGCAGCCCTGGACATGAGCTGGCAGGGTTCACTTGCAGCCCTGGACATGAGCTGGCAGGGTTCATTTGCAGCCCTGGACATGAACACTTGCAGTGAACACTTGCAGCCCTGGACATGAGCTGGCAGGGTGCACTTGCAGCCCTGGACACGAGCTGGCAGGGTGCACTTGCAGCCCAGAAAGCCGAGTTTCTCCTGGGCTGGATCAAAAGCAGAGCGGGCAGCAGGGCCAGGGAGGGGATTGTTTCCCTCTGTTCCGCTCTGGTGAGACCCCACTTGGAGCACTGTATGCAGCTCTGGGCTCCCCAGCACAGGAGGACATGGAATTGTTGGAGTGAGTCCCGAGAAGAGTCATGAGGGTGATCAGAGGGCTGGAGAGCCTCTGCTGGGAGAGCGGCCGAGAGAGCTGAGGGCGCTCAGCCCGGGGAAGAGAAGCCTCCATGGAGGCCTCGCTGCGGCCTCCCAGAGCTTAAAAAGGGCCTRCAAGAAAGCTGGGCACGGRCCTTTCAGCAAGAACTGTTGCAACAGGACAAGAGGTAGTGGGTTTAAGCTAAGAGAGGCTTGATTTAGATTAGGTATAAGGAACCAGCTTGTTATAATGAGGGTGATAAAACACTTGACACAGGCTGCCCAGAGAGGTGGGACAAGGTCCCTTCCTGGTGACATCCAAGGCCAGGTCAGATGGGGCTCTGAGCAAACTCATCTAGTTGAAGATGTCCCCACTCATTGCAGGAGGCTGGAATAGATTACCTGTAAAGGCCCCTTCCAACCCAAAATATTCTATGATTCTATGACTACAAAATTTTCCCAGGAAATTTGTAGCCAAAAAATTTCCTCTGTTCCTCTGTCCCTGGAGATTTTAATTCCAAATGTCAAATATTGTTGACAGTTATTAAGTTCCCATTAAACTCACCTCTCAAAAGTATTTTTAATAATATCTTCCAAAACTCTGAAAAAGAATTTCTAACATGAGGTGCTTCTGGCATGTGTAAAGGACAAAGAAAACTAGGCTRCATTCCTTATGGGGTTTTTGATTGGTTGGCTCCTTTTCAGAGTTGTTCCACAGGGTGAGATAAAAGAGGCCATACAAAATTGACACAGATCAGAGATTACAATGATAGACTATTACAATGATTGTAAGTAACTTTTGTAACATTCTGCACATCTTTTTATCTTCCTCATACTTGAAATTTGCATTAATGAAAACACATCTTTGCTTCAGGAACAATAGCACTGCACCTCTACAACTCACTAGGAAGTAAAAAACCCACACATTCAAACTAATATGCAAGTAAAAGTTGCATTTGAAACTCTATTTCTAGATAATTATCCTGTTTATAGTCTTTCCTGCCGTTTTTCTCACAGAAAAATGTACATTTGGAATCTAACTGGAATAAAAATGCCAGAAAGCTTTGGCAAGACGATGGTTGCTGCATACTTAGGGATATTGCAGAGAGAAAGAAATGTGTTTGTAATTAGGGAAACATAGAACAGTTCTGATTACATCTAAGGAAAGCCAAAGAGCATAACTTTCTGAAGGACAGACCATGTAAGCTTCAGCAGATGAAGCCTCAGCTTTACACTAAAGTAGTTAAAGGAACTGCGCAGCTCYTCACTGAGTTGGTTCAACCATTCAGCTATTTCAGAGTCTTTTATAATCAATTTCTTGATTTGTTCTTGAATGAAAATGTACACATCATTTGCCCTGCAGGGTTCAAATAATTTCATGAGTTTTGTCTTAAAATCTCAGAGTAAAGGTTAAAAAAAAMCCCAGAAAAACATTCTTCTGAAGATAGTAGCAATCTGTCTACTGCACTCAGTGGTCATTAAATAGACAAAATTGACTATGTTGTGTTTTYAAAAGTGTCCAAACCCTGTTTGATTTTGAGAAGGATTTAAATTGGAAGTAAAATGCTGCTGCATTTTCTGAACCGATTTTCATATCTACCTGATCCTTGCTATCCAGGCACTTCTGAAACGTATCACTTTATAAACATTTTAATACCCTCAGTCTGACTAGTTAGTGTTGGACTGTTTAGTCTGACACATTTAGACCTTAAGCCCAAAAATCTTTTCAAGTTAAACAGGAGAACTTGGAGAGCTAAAGTATGTTAGATCTGCTGAACTAACAATGACACAGAAATATCTACATGAGCATTATCTCTGCTAACAAGTTCTGAGTGAGTGAAGCTGACCAATTACCTTTTATATCTTACCAGCAGGCAGGTTGTGTGGAACTTGAGATGATTGGAGAAAATGGAAGCTTCTGAGTTCTTTCCTTGAAGCATTCTCTGCCTTAACCATGTTTTCATGTCACTGACAAATGTGGTACTACAGTTTAACTTACCGTGAATAGCCAGGTTTCATCAAAGGACTTTTATTCTCTGAAAATGCCMAGAGAGCTTTAAGCCCTTGACTTTTCAAAACATAGGAGTCAGATCTGACCTCTTCGAGCTGCTGATTTCTCTAATGATTGTCTTACCTTATGAATTTCACATCCTGTTTGTAAGGGTAGTGACCAAAAAGATTCTAAGGCCTTTTTCTATGGTACCTAAAAGTCTCACTTGTTGAATGTGCAAATAATTGAAAYCATTATTTTAAAAAAGGCTGAGTGAGCCAATGGAAAGTGAAGATAATTCTGGAAAAAAAAGTAAAAATTAATTAATAAAGCCAGTGTTCTTAAAGAGTCCATGTCAGCCAGCACCTGTAGTATCTCTAGAATTTTAATTCATGTGCATAGGAAAACCAAACCTCATCACCTTTATAAAAATACAGAGAAACTTTCCAGAGAAAATGGTTTCAGAAGTGAAAAGAGTACAAGACTGAAGTCCTCATTCAACACAGATGTTTGCTCTGTATGTTTTCTGAAATCAAGCAAGTATTTCTGCCCCTGGAACAATATAAAAAAAAAAAAAATACCAAACCTGAAATCATGTTAGCTAAGCACAAAAGGAAATTTTAATTCACTTGATAAATTTGCCCCCATCCCTCAGGATGTAATTACAAGAAAAAGCTGGTATTCCTTAGGATTACATCTTTAAAGCATTCTAGGATCTTTCTCTGACACAACATACCCTGACTTCTTGCAAATCTATCCAGAATTGTTGGACACATAATGTTCCTAGTTTCCCACCTACGAAGGAGAATCATGGATGTAAACACAACTCTTACACTTCTGTTCTGAGTGCTACCAACCAGACAAAATCTGGGGGGTTATTGTAGTTGAATGCATACGTTGACAGAGTCTTGTTGGACTCTGTGTTCATAACTTTTCTTTGGAAAAGTATTGTTAGGTTTTTTGAGGGTTAACCRTACAATGCGTGGTACATGTTAATGRTATCTTTCTCATTTTGTAACAATCCTAGTGTTTGTTGGTGGAATTGTCACTATGTGATATAAAGATCAATTGGTATAAAGATGTTTTTCAATAGTTGTGATTTAAAGCATGTACTCTAAAGCATTTGTCTGGAAGCATTTAAAAGCTAATATAAACTCACAATTTATTTTAATCAATCATGCTTCCTTTTCTCAGTGTTTTTCTTCTGTTTTAATTTTTTTGAATCTTAACTGTCAATAATAACTTTTGATTTTTGCTTTTTCTTTTCCCTTCACATATCAAATCTTTTTGATCTTCCAGAGTTTTTAAGCAATGTTCTGAAATGCATTCAAAACCTCTTTATACCACAGTCTTCCTAAATTTCTTTTGTTCTTGATTCAAGTATAAACAGTTATGTTCCCTTTAGTTATTTACAATGCACTTAAAAACAGCTTCGTGTGAGTGTAGCTAGTATATATACTTTTTCTTCTCCCCCAGATCTTCACAAACAGTGCCTACAATTTACTGAGGTCTGAGTTGACATAGGTCTAGATTTAAATCTCAGATATATGAAGAGAAGTATAATTTAAATTAAAATCAAACTGCTGTTCCATGATGAGGATGTTCTCATTTTCAAAGGTATATTGAGATTTGTTGATATAATGACTAAGAAGCGTAGTCCTTTTTTCAAAGCATTTAATCACTTCATTGTATACTATTTCATTTTGCATTGCTTCTTTTTGATATTGTAAATTAATACATGCATAAAAACAAAGTATAGTCAGTTGAAATATCTATTGCTATCATTATTAAAAAAACCCGTATACTCACCACTGTGTTTAATAGACCTTTGCCTGAATAAAAGACAGGAAAAAAAATCCTTTTTATTGCAACTTGTAAAAGCTTGAAGTCTAGTCATTAAATCTTCCCTCACTTGCAAGAGTAAGTATTGAGAATTTAAATTGCATCAGACTAAAGGATGCTGCAGAAACGAGTACTCCACGTATCTTTGGTGCTGTAGAGCAAAACAAAAACACTGCCTCTAAATAKTTCTTTCTAACAATCTTTAGTGGTTGATTAAATATTTGTGCTGTTCAATAGCAGTTCTGTAGAAGCATGCTCAATGCTGAGAAATTCACTGAAGTGCAAGACAGAGTCTTATCGTGGTGAAGCGTTGTTAAATTCTGCTTATACGTGAGAARGCATGGAGCAGTATGTACTGAAGCACCATCTCTTAGATAAAGATAAGATTTATTTTCACTAAGAATTTCTTAATTTGGAAATAGTCTATAAACAAAAACAAATCTGGTGTGTGAGCTTTTCACATTATTTTCCTCCCTCTGGATATRCTTATTTGCTCAGAGAAGTCCTGTGCAGTCTGTTTTTGCAGTGGGCAGTATGCTCACCAGCGGGGGCTTATTTCTGACCAGATCACAGTCCTTGGTGTAGACCAAGGAAGGAAAATACATTTTAGCATGGAAATGTCAAGAAAAGCTGTACTGTTTTACGCCCTTCATTATGGCCTTCGATTTGAAAAATCTCTCAAAACTCCTACCCATATGCTCAGACTAAAGCAAATGTTTGTGCTGCTGCTCTACATAATCCCCTTTTCCTTTCTTCCACATCTGCTACTGACCAGGCTTTTTCTTCACTGTGATGTGAGTGCTTAGTTTGAAAATACACAACATATTTAAAACTAGAAGACGTCATTGTTAATAAAACATTTTACTCAGATTCAAAAACAGGGTTTAGGAATCTTCAGATTTTCTCAGTGATTTTGGGCAGCTGACTGAATCCCTCCATGCTTTTGTTTYCTATTTCTAGAAGTGAATAATGATAATATTTAATTTTAGGAGAAATAGAAATAATATAATCTCATGAATCTTCCACACACTGAGAATACTGCAGATATTTTWAAAAATAAGAATACTGTCTCAAAATGCTTTAAAATTAAATTCTATATGAACTGCTATCTTTAAGGCTTGAGTATATTGTACCTTCTGCTGTTTCAGGATTTGTGGAGAGTGAAATAGTAAAGTAGTTGAATAAAAAGCACTAAAGTTTTTTGCTGTGCTGTTGAACTCTAGTAAGCTCTATGTACCATAAACATAGGAACTCTCCTTGCTGTCATGTGCATTTGGAAGGCCACGTCTGAAGAGAAAACTTATTAAGGCTTGTCCGTGTACGGAAGCTTCTATTGGTTTAATTATATAAATCATATTTATATGACATGTATAAATACTATGCTGTAATGTATCTTGGCAGGAGCATGCTATTCAATTTGCTTCCAAGACTTCAGGTTGCTGAACATCACGTATTGCATGTCCCAAATACAATGAAATAAGCATTTCAACCTTCTCCCCACCTCCATAGGTACTGAACTGGGGCATATTGGGCTCTAGGATTTCCRGGATTTTCTTAGCATTTTGTCAAGTAGAGTAGACTTAAAAATTTATTCAAAGGAGAGCTTGTCAACCTAAACAAGCATGTATAGAAATGGATTAGCTTGTCAACACACTTCTTTTGAGCAGATCTTATGCTGTACCTTCTTTCTTCAGTCTAATGAAGGAGAAAGCCAAAGATCCTTTGAAATAATTGCTCCTGCTTTCAAAGGAATTGTTTATACAGCAGGGTAGCCATTCAGTGAGTTGTTTAGAGATGCTTATGGTATGGAGATGTGACCTGTTGCAAAAGATGGGAGGACTCAAAGGTCACTTGATTTCTGTCAGCCTGAACAGTTGTGTTGGTAACAAACATGYCATTCTATACACACAGAGGATGGCCAGAAAGTGGCTGTGCAGTTTCTATACAAAACTATGTGAGCAACCTGTTCAGTCTTCCATGCAGAGCAACTTTCAGAGGAACCAACATCAGCATCAAAGGGGCGAGACTGCACTCCTGCCTTCCAGCACAGCTGGTGCATTGCAAACCAGTTTGGTTTCAGCATTTCAGCTGGCGGGGTATGGCCGTGGTGGGAAAKGTTGGGGGGCTGACAGCTGGTCAGTGCATACTGTATCTCTAGAGGTGTACTAGAAACAGCATCTGATGTCAGGAAAGATTTACAAATACACTACGATCAAACTGAACTGCATTCCTRCTTCCCTCCTGCAGGTGGGAGATCTGTGTGACTCTTAAGAAACGAACAGTTGTAGCTGATCCAGGATTACAGGTATATGAATATAGATTTGCAATATACTGGTAAGGTACAAGAAAATCCTGTGGGACAAAGCAGGACAAGCCAGTGCTTTGTTTTCTCCCAGTAGTGCAGTATGCAGAACACCTTATTGCCTGTGGTCGTATGAATGTCAAGTGCGGAGTGTATCTAGAGTTTCCTGTTAAAAATGGATAGTTCCTGATCTGATTGCAGAATGTGGAGAATAGGAAGCTTTAAAGGTCAAATACTTGTGTTTGGGAGGAAAAAGAAAAGGAAAAGTAGCTCATAAGGCAGTGCCTTGATATCATAGTGTCGTATTACCATATGGTCCATATTCCTTTGTTGCAGCTTGTTGTCTCCCTTAAGAGCAATTGCAGTTAATTGTAGTTGAAAGGAAATGTCATCACAGTCTATATACAACTATGTGAAATGGAGTAGCTTTTACTTATTGTAGATAGTTTGCAGATTTGACTTGTGCCCTACCTCAGAGTTGTTTTGATTTTAAGATATTTTTGTCCCAATTCAAGGGATGTACGGAAATACAGAAGGCTGGAAAAACTGGTTTTAATTTTGTTTAGTGACATACTTTGCATTATTTTAATTGGTTGTTAAGGCTAAATTCTGTGCATTCAAAATTAGGCCTATATTTTCTAGGAGGAGCTTTAACCTACTCCAATTTAATACCATAGAGCAAACTCCAGCTTCCAAAAAACATGCCCATTTCATGGTCATGATTAACTCTTTTTTTATACTTTATTGCAGTACCTGCCAAGAGCTGAGAACTGCAAGGAATGTTCTAATCATCGATTAAATATCTTGCTGCTTCTCATTCTTCATTCCTTCTTGTTTATAGCTTAAACTCACACATGCATAAAAAAACCCAACCAACCAACAGCAACAAAACAAAAAACCACCCCAAGCTTTCTAAGGGGAAAGTATAATAAAATTATATCCAGGGAACTGTCTCTATTGTAAATGAAAAATATTATTTGYATTAAAAGAATTGCACAGAAATGATTTGCACATCTCAGCATCTTGTGTGAGGCACACACAAGACTGGACAATTGCTTTTTCAAGTCCACAGGATTGTCCTTTGACACTATGTACAGAGGACACTTACAAATTAAATCCCTTATCATTCTAGACCTTTTCTTCTTAAATATTTTTAGCTCATGCAACAGCATCTGGTTTAAAACAGGAAACAGTCTTATAGCTAAATGACTATTGCACGTAAATATTTAAACTCTCTATACTGAAATGTGACACCACAAGTTATCACTTCCCGGTATGCAACCTCTTATGCTCAGTTTTACTTTGGCAGATATAAAATATCACAGAGACATGATAAATGTAAAGTCCTTCTCAGAAAACACATTAAGTTCTAAAATCACTTTGGAATGCTATAATCTTAATGCAGTATTTCTGTTCTTATTGAATTGGCATGTTTTGGGGGTGTTTTTTTACAAAGGTAATCTGCCTTCAAATTTACTTAAAAGTTTGACCTAGTCTGCTCCCTCTTGTGATAGAGGGATATTTGCTGTAGATTTCAGCTGATAATATGCATTACAGGAACATGTAATCAAATAGTGTAAATTCTCTTCATTCATGGGATATCTACAAACTTTAGGAAATACATTAAACAAAAAGCATAGTTTCATTATCCTGGAATTCAGTGTTGGGCAGGAAGAGTTACAGCGCATAAGTAAAATGATCACACTGGTGATTGATATGTTTACTACATAAATGCCTTTTTTCTTTTAATGCCTCTTAGTTGTGCATCCTTAYCCCAATACTATATTTGTAGTTTTCTTCAGAATATGGACTACATATATCTGCTATTCTATTTACTGTCCTTCTAGCTGGCCCATTTCAGCTAAATAACCTGGGAAGTCCACTGGTCTCAAATGCACTTCTGTCTCACTCAGGACATTGCAGTCAGTAGCAGCAGGCATGGTAGAAACCAGTTTAAAATCATGCAAACTCTTCCAGATGTCAGGGCCCACAGACTGATCCTGACAGACTTTGGCATGTCTGAGGACATCACCGGGTAATCACCTCAGGTTAATCCTAATGAAGGCTTTAGTAATGAATAATTTGAGAAGTTCCTTTTGTACCTGTTCCTTTTATACCTGTACATTCTCTCACAGAAGAGATTTTGAGTATTTTTTTCTGTTACATGGACATTATAAAATGCATCAAAAGTTTTAGCCCTGCCATTGAAGCATTCCTAAGATAGATATTCCTCTGATAARAAAAGGATTGAGAACAGTTGTTCASAAACTGAGCAAGCTGCTKGRAAGAWAGCAMAGGAAGAATGASAYGAGAGGGATGGGCAGTTTGAAGAGGGTTGTGTGCACACAGCATCTGAGACTGAGGGCTGGGAGGGGCTCAGTGCACCACAGAGAGTCAGCTCTGACAGAGAAGGGCTCTTAGCTATGAGCAGCTTTACTCAGAGTTGTTTCTCCATTCCAGCTTAGTTAGACTTAGTCCTGCCTGCCTCCCACGGACCCAGGAGAGATGGAAGTTATGGAAAAAAAAAGTTCTCTTTCTAGCACAGATAGCTGGCATGATCAGAAAAGAAAGTCAGGGAGAGCACTAAAAGGTAACATGGTCAGAAAGGAGGACTGATGAAAATTCCATCCASTTCTAGAGAGCTTTACAGCCCTCTAAACTTGCAATTTCAGTTTAAGTAGTTTTAGCTTAAGTACAATTATTTTAGGAGTATTTCCTTTATGCTGTTATTAAAGAGCATCACTTACATAATCTGGTGAGTGCATGTTCATAGCTATGTACATCTAAGTACTTTGATAACAGCAAGTACAGATGGACATACAAAGTTACAAAGCAGAATGATAAAAASTCTAAAAGATTTATTCAAAACTCTRTGAAGAATTGACTGTGCATTTTGATTACAAATGATAGCCTTACTTTGAACAATAGCAACATTTTAACAGTTGTAAGGAAAAAGAGTTCTAAACAGCTAATAATCTCTTGAATTTTTTCTTATTAAAGCAAATTATAATTGCGGTCATATTGATTTGTTTCTTAGCATGGTACAGTTTTGGACCAAATTTGGAAAAGAAATAATAATGTCTATGAAATTATCACTGAAAAGAGAATATTTTCAACTATTCTTCAGTCTGTGTTTTCTATYTGAGCAAAACTTGCACTGGAGTAAAAAGTGACCAACTTATCTGCGATGAAAGAAWCCTTTTTTGGATGCATAGGTCACTAAATAGAATATTTTAAARTCATATTTCTTTTTATCCTTCAGAAGAACTTGTATGTCCAGCAACTGAAGAGAAAAAAGAAGTCAGTGTCRCAGCTAATTGTTTTATACCTTTCCACTAAATTTTTGCAGATTTGGGCTTGAACACTGCCCTTTTCTTGCTCCACACTGGTCAGATGATAAGGATTAATTTGCTGTGACCTATTTGTTTTGACCTTACTATGACCTTTAAGCTTTTTTATCCCTTTTCCTGACACTGTCTGTCATCTACCTTGGGCAGCCAAGTATAACTTCAAAGCAGTGTTCCGTAGGATACTTAATTTTATAGGAGAGTCATTCATTCCAGCACGTAAAACATCATTTGCCTATAAACACTGTTGATGAAAAGAGGAGGAAAATGAGTCTGTTTTAAGCTTCCCAGGTTATACCTTGGGAGAATGTTACAGAAGGAATAAAAGAGGAGGCCCAAACACTTTCAACTATTGAAGTCCATTATTTACTTTAATTCCTGTAGGAATATTTGCAGAAGAACCTAAGTATATGTGATATAAAAAATGTCCATTGTGTTGTATTTCAAGAGACAGGGCTTAATACAGTTATTGTGTTTAAAGACATTTTACAGCTAAGTTTTCACACTTCTGTTGGAATGTTTTAATTCATCTCTGATTGTTACCTATAAGCCAGAAGTATCAAACCCTTGAGCTCACATCTGGCTTGGGCACTTATATTTATTCCAGATTAGGTTTGACCTGTAATGTTTTCCCCTCTCATCTCTAATGTTCCCACATGCACTTTACAAGACTGCTCTGACCACTCTGCTTGCACCTATTAATTACAGCTAGAATTGAGCCTTTTCCAGGGGATACCATTTGACACGGTGATTTTCTTTCCTTTCACCATGGCAGGTGTCATTCTAACTTCTGCAGGCTCCACCTTGTTTGCTTACTATTCAAAGGAGCRCATGCTTACTATTCAAGAAGAGCAGAAATTAAAACTTCATGTTTCTAGTCCTAACTTTCCAGTGAAATGCAGCAGTCTAATATCCCAAACTGTTGCTCTCARAAGTGTCATATTGCATGGAGAGAAGAGCTATGTTGTAAGAGTAATGAGAAAATGGCAGTGCCCTAGCAACTAAATGTCTTATTTGTTCCAGGTTTCTAAACCAAAATCACAGTGATATAATGCACCAACTCTTAATAACAGCATCTTGAGGCCATGATTAATGCAGCTGTCCCAGGTTGAGGCTGTCAGGATTTTTGGACAGACACATGCAAAATATGCCCAGATGCTCTGCCGTGCTCCTTCATACAATCCCTCACCTCACCACAAATCCTTATCACAAATCCTTATCACAAATCCTTGTTCTACTCATCTCTTTACTGAGATATAAATTAGAGGTCTTAATCTAAAATTCCTATTTGTTTCACAAGATGTCCTGGCTGTACCATGAATATAGGAACATCCTCTTCGGTCCCAGTGCAGCAGAATATTTAAGCATATGCTTAGCTGTAAGCACATGTTTTAAGTTCCAGGAAAGTAAGAATCTAATCATGTATTGAATCTGAGCCAGAAAATACAGCACAAGGCATGTGTAAGTAAGTGCAAACAGTTTGCTCAGGTTTTAGGGGTATGTTGAATTATTTTTTTTTTATCGGAAATGCCGTATAAACAGAGCCAGACTAAGTTTTGGGCATGGATAATCAGAACAATCTGCAACGGCTTCCCGTCTGTGGCTAATGGGATGTTTCTCCAAGCTTTGTCACCATGGCAAATACTTTTTAATACACAAACATTTGCTGCATTGAAAATCCACCCACTCTTGTTGAAAGATGGCCAGGTTTTGTAAAATTGCATTCCAACTACCCTGCTGATTTTTAAGATAAGCCCTTTCAGTTAACATTCCATGTGTCTAACAAAAGATGTGTGAAAAGCACAGTTTATAAGAACACACATGGAATCTTTACAGTTTCACTGTTCTTTACTTTAATGAGAAAATGAAGTTAAAAAGTCTTCTCAAATRTACATGCATGCAAGCATGCAAACAGGGTTTTATTCACTGTTTTTTTCTTTTCCTTTCCTTCCCAACCCTCAAAGGGACAAGCCAGTAACTCCATGCCAAGTTTCCATCTAAACTTGACTTCCCAGTTCTGGCAGACATTCTGTGAACATCTCGTGTATTAATGAGACATTAGTCTTTGAGGTTTCCTAGTCTTCACTGAGTGAAATGCATATGCTAGGTAATGAGGGATCTATTTAGTTTTTCAAAATAATTGCTCTTAGCTTTTCTTCTTGCTTCAATATGAATATGTAGTAGAGTAGTAATGAATCTGTGATGTTCTTAAGCACAACAGAAATAAAATCTAGATGTTTTTCCTTGCACTATGGCTCTAGGAAAAATGGTCTATGCAGCCTTCATATTCAGTGCCATATGGGTTTTTGATACCCATAAGAAAGGTCCAAACACCTACATGACAGAGTTACATTTAAGGAGAGTCTTCAGGGTACATTTGTGGGCAGATATGAGCCATAGCAGTCCCAAGGGAAGAAAACTTGCATTTTGGAAACTTGTGTGAAGACTTGCAAGCCTTTAGCTTGGTGAAGAAAAGAGAAAAAAAGAGACCAAAAGGGAAGGAAGAGTGAAGAGGGAAATGGGAAAAAATAAGGGAAACAAATGATTTTCCAACTAACTCAAAACAATTCAGTTTTATTCTTCARGTCTACACAGGGAATATTTTTCTGAAGTTTTGTTTTTTGGTTTTTTTTTGCTAGCTGTGACCCTTTTATGCTTTTTAGCAAAATCCCCTGGCAGTTTCTTACTGGGTATGTTATTCTTCTGCCCTTTAAAAAAGTATTTACTTCAGATCTGACTAAAGGGTAAGTCTCCCTTAATGTTATCTTSCTAAACATGAGATAATCTGGTGCAGGCCTATTCACATTCAAATGCTTCATGCTTCCTTCGCAAAAGAAAAAAAAATTACTAAGGCATTACAGGTGAATTAAAGGTATTGATTCTTACGTGGTAAGCTTCTTCAAATTTCCACAAAAATACCTTAGTAAAATTCCTGGAAATTCTCCAAGAGAAGATGCCATGTGAATGTAAACATAAATCCACACAGACCTAGGATATGGTACTTGTTATCTTCATTCTTTTGAAGTATTATCAAAAATATCTCAAACAGAAAAGGTAATAAATTACCCTGCTCACCCTATGAGGTCATTCCATGAGTTCATGTGACATAGGAAATAGAATTTGGAAGCTTAATGCCCAGTTTTTAGCACCAATGTAATTTAAATCTTTATAGGAAGCATGGCATTGTATTTACAAAGCTGTTATATAGTTTCAGATCCATTGGTTTGAGATTTATATTCACTGAAAGAAAAAGAAATCAAAATTTCACTTGAAAATGGGGATGAATTTGTAACTAACATCATGTTCTCAAATTTGGTTTGAGTAAAAGCTGACATGGTCTAGAAGGGATTTTTTAAAAACTAGCTTTTTCTACTTTGGGTGGATGTACTACAAAGTATTCTTAGTAAACTTGTAATTTCAAGAGCTGAGACTGCTTTTTGGCAACTGTGGCAGAGAGATTTGTTCATAAAACAAGTATTCTCCCCTATAGGGAGGCCTATTTCTTAGATGCCAGTTATACTGTGTCCCTCATGCCCTAGGACCTCTATTTAYTCTCTGGGCTTCTTAGTGGCCCATTCGCTGCCCTCTTCGCTGCCACCAGGACAGTGCCTTCAGCAGAGTTACTCCACATGATTTCAGCATCTATAAATTACTTTCTGCACTGGGAAGGAAAGAGTAGAGCTGTGCAAGTGATAAAAATAGTGGATGTTTTGAATTAAACATATTCTGGAGCWGAGAAATATTTGCTGTCCAGCCAGGTCAGAGCACAAAGTTCCTGTTACAGAGCCAATTCAAGTAAAATGAAAGATTCTTACTAAAACTAGTAGGTTTTGGATGAAAAYCTAAATGTGGTGGGGAGAGACTCTTTCTTTCTGATGTACACACAAATGAACCAGGAACAGGAATAAACACTCTCTGGACTCAGATTTAGCCGAAGTTTTAAGGACASAAAAGATTTCAAATGAAACATTGTGCCTTTGTGGGACAAAGTTGATGCTCTAAATAACGTAATTTAAAATATTGTGAATGACTTCACAGGTCATTTATGAATTTATGAATATAATATAGATATCTTAAGGTAGACTGCAAAGTATCCATGTATTAGTAGATGCTGGCACACTAGCTAAATTCTGCATTAAAGCTTGTGAGGCATTTACTTTCCTAAATCAGGCTGGACATTTCTTTCAAGTGGAAGATTATAAAAGTGTAACAGGAAGCAAGACAGTGTGAAATATCGAAGTCTTTTAAAATATTTAAATAACATTAGCACTCTGCTGAAATACTCATTTCCTAATTGCATTGCACTCAAAATCTTGGTCTTACTATGGCCTCCAATAAATTGAAAGCAGACTAAAACAAGCTTTCATACAAGAAACATCTGGTTATTTAAGTTTCCTTCTTTTAATACTAATTTTAACAACTCCCAAACGTGGATAGAAACACTACCTTATACTTTTGTTTAAAGTTCATTTCCTGTCCCTGGGATATTCGCTGACCTTTTAATGCTGGCCATTTTGCTTTCCACTTTCTTATTCCTATTCTCATTGACTTCATTCCATTCTTGACCTCTGTTCCCCTCAAGAAAATTAAATGCAGTCCAAAACATGTTGGACACCAATTAGTTTTACAGCTCGTCTTACCTCCCCTCCTACTGCATTCTTCAGTTCATTGAGTCCACTCCACTTCTAYACTTTCAGTCTTCACAAAACTGATAGCCCCGTTGCAAAATAAACACTGCTGGCATGAAATTAAAGTCTTTTTGTCTGCTCTTTTCCTCCTGCTAATCAATATCAACAGAAAGTGATTACTAGACACACAGAAAAATCTGACTAGCTTCTGCCTATTTTTGAAAAAAAAAAGACTGCTTTCTCTTTTTGTAGCTATAAAATGACAGAGGTTTATGGCACTTCATAACAATAAATCTCAACTGCACAAAAAGTCAGAATAAAACTTTTCTAATATTTGTATGCATAAACTTTTTATAGTTAAATTTGCTTTTAAATTATTGAGGTGTTGAAACAAGAAGAACATGCTTTCATCTGCTATGAGAAAGCATAGTCTCCCTCTAAAAGGATACTATACTATACTAAACATCCAAGATGCCAACATACACTACAACCCCAAAGCTGTTATTTAAAAATTAGGCATATTTTGCACTGTTGCACTGCTACAAATCTGCTGTTTCAGTGTGGTTATAAGTAAGATCTTTCCTATTGAATCTTGTTGGCCTCCCCTTGATTCAGTGAGGCACTTGCTGAGCGCATACATGGCGAGGTTCAGAACATTGTTGCTTGAATGGAAACCACTTCTCAGCTCCTGACAAAACTCTTCCAAAATAGAAGATGTGCAGACATTTATTTTAGTAACTTTCTGAAGCACATTTATGGACAGTCTGGCTCTCAGACAAAGTATTGTAGACAAAAATACCTGCAATTTTGTTTTTCTTTATGCAGCCATAGGTCTTTTGAGCTATAAATCAAAATTTTCCTTTGACTTCAGCACTGCAGGACTGGACATAAAGCACTTGTACATATGAACTGTCTCATATTTTTAGAAGTATATTTTATGTGTTCTACTGTATGTATTTATAAATATATATCATATATGTCTATATATGTACAATAATATTTCTGCACAGAAATAGTGATGACCTTTTTTAAATCTCTCTTAATGATATTTGAGAAAAGCTCTACATGGGAGCTTGTAGCTAGCCTGAGGCAACCTGCTTTTGGTAAGACAAAAAGCCCCCCTATTGAACTGCCAGTCATTGTAGCTCTTAAAATTTCTTGTTAAACTGAAAAAAAGTTAACGGTATGCACTTTAAAGTTTTTRTTTATTTATGACTATGTGATGTTCAGTTGCTCAGACTGTTCTGCAGAAGAAAACCAAGAGTCACCTCTTCTCTCTTGAAAAATCGCCCTTCATTTGGCTGTAAATAAATCTTATCACCGTGAGCCAGAGATCATACCTTTTATTGATTTATTTTCTCTTTTATCCATCTTCTAATGTCTAAGCACTCATATCTAAGCCATAGATTATTCAGGAACTTTCAGTATTGTTCACAGAATAAACTTTTCTTTGTCCACATGTGCAGGAGCATTTTATGACTTTTCAAGCTAGATATTAGATCAATATGTTTCTGTCTGATGTAATCTTTGCAACATGAAAAAAAAACCTGCTAAAGCAGACGTGATCTCTACGTAGTAGTGTTTCCAGTTTTAGGGATATTTTATTTTGSTATTACCATTAATAGTCTTAGTGTCAAACTAAGAACTATAACTCACATGGTTTTGTAAATCTGCCTTTTAATTTTATAGACAAATATTGGTTTAATGGGTGATCTCTAAGGTTTAGAAAAGAAAGTGATAAGCCCTAAGTACTGGTCGTATATATTTCTGATGGACAATACTTCCATTTTTGTTTCATGTTGTTCTAACTACTTTTTGGTATTATTTTGTCTTCACTATTTCCCCTTTTTATGTATTCTGGTAGATTCAGGACAAACCTGACTCAARTTCATACTAACAGACATCTGAAATTCAGAAGATATATTTAATAGTGATATGCTTAAGGCARCAAAATAATAAGTAAAAAGAAAAATCCCACTTTCACTGTAACATGGCTTAGTCTTCTTTCTTTGGGGAAAAAAACCCCACACAGAACTCAGGTATTATATGTACAATGCAATAGCTCCTTCACTGTCAGTATGCTGATTTGTGATACCTATGGTTCTGCTCACACATTGTTAGGGAAAATGAAGTCTTTTAATGAGATGCAAGCTACAAAGAAAAATTGAAGTGGTGAGAATTATGCGCAGAGAAGGAAGAACATGCCTCAAGAAAGTGTCAGTGCACCACATGCAAATGTTATTTACCTTTGGGGCATACAGACGGTTGTAACCATATTAACGCTCTCTGTGATCCTAACAGCACTTCTGTACTTTTGAATATAGAATTAATTCGACATAGATAATCATGTCCTAGGAGAGGCTATAATCATCTCTTTTTCTAAAATCTTGCGAAATCCTCCTAATATTGTGCAAAAGTCTAATGGGGACTTGTGATTCTGCCTAGGCACATTTTCTTGTCAGAAYGTGGACAAATCCACATTTCTCCAAAATTTGTCCTATAGCCTTTCTGTTTCTGATTCCTCAGGGCAGCGGATGGTGGAATAACTCAGTAATGCAAAACAAGAAAATATGAAAATTAAGTTGGGAGAAAGTGCTCCGTGCTGAATTTACTGCTGGGTGAGAAGGGTGGCACCACATGGCAGGGAAGAAGGCTCCTCTCTCTGCTAGACTTACAAATGCATCGTATAGCAGGTTCCCTTCCAGGGTGGCACAGTTAATCCACCACCCTGATAATCCCCCACTGGTAATTGAGAGCTGATTGTATTTGGTGACCTTCTACTCTCCTACCAGTACTAACAATGCTATTTCCCACTTCCCGAAATTTATCGTTCCTGCTCATGTGGAAGTCACAGGCACATAAAAATCTCACATCAGTCAGATGAATGATAGAAAATCTGCAAAAAATGTGAATACACTGTCCTAGGAGAGTAAAGATTTGAATGAACAGTAGACTCTGTACTCCCTGTGTTTATGGAGAAAAAAGGAAAAATTTTTCAAAAATTGGCCTCCCAAAAACTAGTCAGTTGTGGCATCAAATTACACTTTAATAGATAGAATGACATTTCTGTGCTCTAATGGTAGGTAAATTACATCAGATTGCTTTCTTTTGTTTAATAAATTCTTTTTGATATGAATAAGAAAAATGTGAATATAAAAAGTATAGAAGAATATATGTACAGTTTGAACTCCTTCATTGCATTTTGTGAAGAATAGGACAGAAAAAAGTGGCGATTGTATTAGACAGAACTCAAAGAAATCCCAATAATTATTCTTTAAATATTTTCTGTTGAACTCTGAAAGTGGAGAATGGGGTTCTTGTTATGCAGTTTCTTTTTATGGTTGAATTTTTTGCAAAGATATAGCAGTTAGGATGAAACTCTTCCCCCCTTACTTTGAAAAATTAGGATACATTCCAAAAATATTAAATGTAGCCTAAACTTCAGCATGGGGGTTGCAGTCCAAGATTAACTGCTTATTCATATTAGCTCTTTATTTTCACAGTAATTTTCTTTTTCCCATTTGAATGACTCATTTCTGTTAATTCCCTTTGCAGGTGTTTTACTCATTCCTTCCATGGGGCTTTTTATTTTCCTTCCATATAGAGATTACCTGTATTACATAAATCATCCGTGGATGTGGGGTGAGAAGTGCTATCTGAACAAATTTAGTCAATGTAGAAATACTCATGGAAAAGGGAGAGTTCAATGGAGGACACACTTCATTTCTGGGCTGCCCTCACCTCTGGCTGTGTCTTCCCCATTACGCAGCATCAGTGGCCCAAGCAAAGGTTGTGCACGGCTGAGCACCCAAATGTTGGTCACTCTTGGTTCATTCACCAAGTCCTAAGAGTTAAGCAATCAAAATTCTCTCCCTGATGGCAGCCTCCATGCATTTGTTCCCACAAGGGGGAAGCTATGTTATTTCAACTTCCTCRAGCACTGCTTGCTTGTGGTTGCAGTGTAGTAATAGCCTCATATCCCATAATACMCTCACTTTATAGATATACCACTTTATTTTTCATGTCTCACAGTCCTGCAGACAGTCTTCCTAGCTCACAGAGCCAAGTTCTGAGGGAAAAGGCAGTAGAATTTAGGTTTTTATGTGATAATGCAGTCAGAGAAGCAAGTAGAACAGGAAGAAAGTATTTTTGTATGTGGTTTTTGAGAACCAGAAGCTTCACATAGAAGTGTTATCCATCTCACCTTCCTTCTCAGCAGTGCTAAGAATGTTCTGGCAATATTTTAATTGTTGGAAAAATACAGTTCTGTTGAAATCAAACTGTTTCACAGGAATATCTCCTTTTTAAAAAAAAGTTACCCAAGAAAAATACATAATATATTTGAAGCTGAAGTCTGTATTTGTGTGAGATTTTAATGTCAAACCCAAACTGACAGCATGAAAACAAATGTGTGACCATGCCAGAAACAAATGTGTTCAGCATTCATTTCAAAATAAGTCTCATTATCTTGGCTTGAAATTAATTTTTATATATGCCTAACTTGGTGGATAGGAATTTTGCCTGAGAATGTACAAGAATATGCTTCCAAATTATATGAATTATTTAAAGCAAATATATTTAATTTACTATCCATACAGAAGCGCATTTTTACGAGAAACCTGTGCRTGTATTGGAAGATTTTCAAAATATCTGTAAAAACAGTGAAGGGGACATGTGAGTGACAAATGTTAATGTGATGCTACACGGGGCTGCAGAACTTATGGCTCACAACATTTGGCACTAATGATGCTCCGTGGATCTCCACWGTGTTTATCATAAACCCCTTAAGAAGTGTCACCACAAAATGTTTCTGGTTTTTCATTGAACTGCACTTTTAAAAGAGCACTTGGTCTGATGAGATTTATCCAACATTTTCTTCCAGTTGAGAAGAGCTTGAATATCACAGGTACAAATCAAAACAGATTAGGAAAGAGAGAGATGGTTAAATTTTAGAAGACAGAGTCTTAGCTGGCAGCTGAAAYCTATATTTTGGAAAGCTACTGGAGGACCTTAGTCAGTATTTAGGGAAAGACACCTGAAATGCATTAGCAAACAACAGTTTACTTCATGATTAGAAATGTAAGGCAATTAACTTTCTAATGAGAGGTTCACATGATTTAGCAAAAGGGAGTCTAACTGARGTTAACAAAAAATACATTTCTAAATATTCAGACATTCAAAACTACATGAATTTGTGAGCCCTATGAAGCATGATATAGCTAACATATTTGATACATATAATCCTTTAATTTAACCACAGGAACCAAGGGAGATATTCTGGTCCTCAAAACAGAACTTTAGAAGATTTGGGGTTTTGGGCCTTCCTTGTGACTATTCAGACCATTTTCCTTTCAGAATGCTGCCACTCTAGTTCTAATAAACTGGAGAGACAGCATTGCTTAGTGTTTTACAATCCTGTGCTGAAGGATAATATAGTAATATAAAAAAGCTGATCTCCTTCCTTAAGTTCRCATARTAACACATTTAATAAATGTGATTTGAAAAAGCATCATTGGTATTTGATAAAGTAASTTGTGGAGCTGTCTTTGAACTGCGTAGTCAATAMTTTAACATTACTCATTAAGACGACTTAATGAAAAACATTTTGATAATCTAACTTTGTTTTTATTTGCTACTATGATGAATGCCTACTGAATAATACAGTCTTGTGTCTTGAAAGACGTCATTTTGAGGGGGAAAAATCCCCATTTAAAACTAACAGAAAGGAGCCAAAAATAAGGTCTCTTATTGTGATAGATAAATAAGAGTTTATAGCCTTTGCCATGCATTTTGTGGTTCAGTTGCAACAATTCCTGAACACTCTGGCAAATTGCTCCCGYATGTTCAACTGTACTGTGCAACTAGAACATAGATTTTTAAAGTGTTTCATCATCATTTAACAGAAGTAAAGTTCCATGATCTGATTTGCCAAGACCAGCAGTCTCTGCTGACTTCAAGRTGCACTTAATATTGGCACTGTGGYTATGAAAAAACTTCATCATTAAACATATCTTACAAGCGATCACACCATGTAAGAGTTCTACTTTTCTAGAAGAATAATTCTCTGCACTTGAGTAGAAGGTTGTATAATTATCTTAGGTGGTTGAACATGACATTAAAGGAGAAGGTGGGTGAGATTATCTTCTGAAAGCTTGGATGAGAGGATGGAAATGTGCTTCATAATAATGAGCACGTCAGCACTGCAGTGTTACCTCAGGTCACAGCTGACACATATGAGCACATCAACTCATTTCCTTAAGGTGTGAACCCTAAATTTATATCAAAGTTACTTTACACGTACTGTGTTCACCTGTGCGTGTCACTGGGATTTCTGCAAACATATGCCATGTACTCTGAGAAGAATAGTGACCTACATTTTTTAAAAGTTTTCTACATTTCTTTTGCCAGTAAAATTCTTGAATAGGTTCTATGATCCTCTGGGCACGCAGGGTTTAACTGAGGGAAGGAGAAGGTATTGCTTTGCTGTTCAGACAGATCAGCCCACATTCTGACTGCACCAGAYTAGATCAAATGAAACCTTCTCCATGGAATTGGCTAACTTCAGGTTAAGTGACTGTAATGCAAAACATAGTTCATTGCTACATAGAGCCATACCAAAATAAGGATATGGATTTACTTTGAAATGAAAACATATCCTAAATTCTTGCATGAAAAGGATTTTCTCTTGAGAAAAATGAGCCATGCTGACTCCAAATAATTCAGTTGTATACAGCATATATGCAACATAAAGTTGTGTGTTCATGACTCTTCACTACAGCATTGAGTATACTGGCAATGGACAAACACAATTTTTAGCATAAAATCAGGCTTGCAAAATCACTTCACTTAAATTTATGGTATGTTATTTTAAAAATCAGAAACTCAAGGGAGAAAAAAAAACCCCTAATTTTGTCTCTTACTCTGTAGCACTTCTTGTTTCTTTACTGATTAAAAAGTTTCAAAATTTTAGATGTTAAAAATTTTATATTAATAAATATTTTAACATCCAATTAAATATTTTATAGTAATATAAAATTTGACTAAATATGATCTGAGAAGTATCATGTCAAATCTTGACTTTCAGCCTGTGTTGTTTTGTCACTGGGATAGTTTTAGGATAAAGCTACAGTTCCTTTCCATATAAAATACATCAGTACTTATTTTTTTCACACTATTAAAAACTTTAAAATATTGGGATAGCTGTTAYGTGGCTTTTCATACTGTTATTTGTTTTGTAGAAATTTTCAACTCTAAATTTTATGKAAATAAAATGTATGTAAACCAGTAAAATATTCTAGATTCACGGAAAGAACACCCTAACTTCCCTATGTCTATTTCAAACATCACATCAAAAGCAGAAATTATCCTTTCCTTCTTGCCAGCCTCTGGCTAGTGCCTGTGTATTCCTTCTTCAAATCACAAGGTAGAAGCTTCTCTTCTTCATGTACCCTACCCACCTTGATCATGTCATTTGACATGTAACCATTAACTTCAGGGTATTAACCAAGCCTGGCTAACTATGTTAAACCAGATTTATTTTAATTCTGAATTTATTTATAATCTAAATTGGAATTATTATAACAAGCAGGAACGTGTATATGCATATTTTGAAGATTTCCAGCACACAAATCTGCGATTTTTACAACCATGCACAATATCTATAAAACATCTTCAAAAATGTGAAAGTGATTTTCTCCTTGACATTTTTTTTTTTTTTTGACCTGGTGGCACAAATTTGTATGTTTAGCTGTAACTGCTTGAGTACATTCCACAGATGTTTGCTGATAGGGAGCGTCTCCTATGGCAAGCATCTGATTGTGAATGTGAGCAGTCTGAAACACAAGAATCCTTGAAAGACAATGCTTTTCCTGTCACATAAATTTGGACGCTAGTTTGCAAACTCTTCTAGAAACTTCAGTACTGCAGAATTTTCCATACCCAACCCCTTTTACAATGAAGGGCCCCATAAAGCTAGTCTGAATTCCTTGCTCAATGAACCTACAAGGAAACTTATGGAGCAATAGAATTAAAAGATTAAACCACAAGCAACTTGTACTAAGTCTTTAAATGACTTTAGAAGCATAGAGTTTACATAGTAACTGAGTCTGGAGACTCACTTACTTTTGGAGAATTCTGAGACTTTTGGGTTTTTTTCCTGCCCGRTTTGAGTTCTTTGCTGCTGTGTGGCTGTTCACATCTGGTTGTGTCACAAGAGAACAAGTCAAAAGATTGCAATTAAGTAACATTTATTTGTTTGGGGCGTAGTGTGGGAGGGTTAATTGCTTCTTAATTAGAGAGAAAATCCCCTTTATTGTTAACCCACAGGGTTAAGAATTGGAAACAGCAGTATCATGTGATCACAGTATTCTCACTCACATAACTGCCTCAAGTCTTTTATAAACTTCAGGATGGAAYGCCACACATAACAGYCTTAAGAGACAAAGGGATTTGATACCACATGTGTTTAAATGTCTGCAACAAAGTGTTTTTAAAGTTTAAATATTAAATATCAGCAAGACTGAATTTTTACCATTGACTTCTGTTTGTGGCTTTACATCCATTAATTTCTGTGACATGGGATAGGGAAAAAATAGCTTTGTTGAAACACTGCAGGAGGTAAGTATTTTCCCCCGTGTAACTACAAATATAATCTAGAGACAGATTAGTGGTTTGGCACACGTATGAGGACATATGTCATATTATTCTGTGGATGCCTTTCAGTTTGTCGTCAGAGTGTAAACTATTTAGATTTTAAATTTTGATTCCATAAGCTGTGCCTTATAGGCTTGGTGTCCTGTTTCTATTCAGTCAATATGAGTGTGAGAGGAAAGAAAAGATGATGTTTCCAGCAAGGACTGTGGGATTCCCCTTCCCCAATCAAGTATAGGAAGCTGCCTGTCATAAAGCTAGGATAACACTTTTTACCAGTGAAACAAATAGAAAGGAGAAACAGTTAACAGCATTAGGATCTTTCTGTTCTGATGATTAGCTGTAGGCCAGTTTGGTGCTTCTAGAAGATTTGAATGTGTAATAACAGTGATGCAGGCATCTAAACTGTTGCCATGCCTAGTGTTTGTTGTCAGCATTGATCAGGAATCATTGTGGAGTGGGTGGAACTGGTCCCAGGTTTGATATGGGGTCCATGTTTGGTCTGCCTTCAACAGAGCAGAAGATGACCATGTGCCAGAGAGGACACTGTAAATTTTGYACACATATAATTTTGCCATTTACACCTAGATGATGATATCTTTTCACACATGGTCATGTTGCTGAAAAATTAAGCTCATTGGAGCCTAGATCAGGATGAGAACAGGTTGAGTGCACACTCAAGGGATGTAGTTGGTCCCTGGAGAAACCCAAGAAAAAGTGAGGAGTCTCTGGCCTTTGGGGATTTTTTTTTTGTTTGTTTTGTGGACAAGCTCATTAGAGCATATAATCAACCCTCTCAGTAATTGGTTATATTTTATTTCCACCTCCTTACAAGCAGGATTGTGGATTTTTTTTCTTACCTCATGTGATAATTGACACCTTGTCCAGTTGTGATAAATGTAGGAAATACAGCCTGCTTACTGGTCAGTAACATTTAAGGTGAACTGAAGATTTTATAAATATCTTGTATTTAAAAGTCATGTTGGCAAATTAACATAAAGCTTGAGTGAAACTTCATAAACACAGAAAGCAATGAATTTAGGTACTACGGGATTTCCAAGAGAGAGCTTCCCTTTTTCAACTGTTTTGTAAAGCCTTATTTCTGCCCTGTTCGGTTCTTGCATACAGATGATTTTTACTTGGGCATTTTGGAGGTGTCAGTAGGGAATAACTGGCTATAGACAAACCTGCTACTTGACTAACATGAGCACAGCTCATGGAATAGCATCTTATAGTAATACTTGCCTTCAAGAGGAAAAAAGGCACGTTTCACCAGAATTCGGCAACAGGATCAGAGACTGCAGCAAGCAACACTGTCTGTAGAGGACTAAGCAATAAATAGAAATACTTTTCCCCTCCCAAATTATGCCAGAAAGTAATTGGAATTTTTACAGCTGTTTGTTAAGTTCTTTTCTGATGCAGGTTTAGCATTTTCTATTCCTGCAACATTATCTGTTCAGCTACTTTAATGGATTGGTCTTACAGAGAAGGTACAATTCATTTTCAGTAATAATTCAAGTATTTCAAATGAAAGAAGGACATCTATCATTTGATAGATGACAGAGTTCAAAGAGAGCCCTTTGAACAGAGACAGAGTTCAAAATTACCAGTGGAGCATTTTCCACTTCAGGACAAAAAACTCACATGAAATGCTCTGCATCTTATGCTGTAAAGCAAGTAGACACACAAAGGTTTTCTGTACAGCAATGATAGAGGATTTCTTGTTATCTAGGATATCAAAACAAAGTACCTGCAAAACCTGTTAAACCCAAAGTTACTCTTCAATAATGTCAGTAGTGTTCCGATGTGAAAAATAGACTGTGTGAGGCCTTGCCATTCCAAATACTTACCAGAGCCATTTGAAGAGCAAAGTAGTCTTCACAAATTTTGAGCTGTCTTAAAACAAATTGCATGTGAATCAGTGAGAACAAATGCAAGGTAAATGTAACATAAGGCTACTGAACTGCCAGAACAGACTGAGAAAGGGGTATTGAGGCAGCAGTTGTATTGAAAAGGACTAGGATGTTATTTTGAATTGCTACCAGTATTATTCAACATCATCATTTGTGTTTGAAAAACACAAACGTTTTGCTGGGATGTGAAAACAGATTCCTGTCATGTAAGATGTGCAGAATTCTTCTGTTCTGCTCAGCAGAAGCTGAAGAAGTTAATGCAGAAAGCATTAGCAGAAAAGCTGTGGCTGAAGCAATGTATCCAGCTGTAGGGATCATGCTTGTAGAAGCGTGGTGGCCAGTCAGTGTCTAGAGGAGAGTAATGAYGTGTTCAGGTCCAAGCAACATTACCTAAAAGCCAAACCAGAGAAATCTGAAGTTATTTGCCAAAAGAAAAGAAAGAAAATAGATCTGGTAAGAGTTTAACCAGTACAAATCTGCTGTGAAGGAGAAGTAGAATCTATTGCTACATTCATGAAGGGCAGTACAAGAAGAAATGATCTTCAGTTTATATGTTAGCATTCAATAATTTATTTTAGTAATAAAGATAATTAAGGTCAGGAAGAGAAAGCTTGGCAATRTAGTGAAATCCCCTTTACAACAAATTAGACAAGGATCTGTCAGAAATGATKTAAGGTAGTTTGTTCTGTCCCTGGACAGTGCAGTCACTTTGATGATCTGAACATCTTAGCCCTTGAACTCTTTAAGGTTCTGGGGTTCTGACTATTTGATAAGTATTTGGTGAATATTTACAAGCACTGAATTGTAGCTGATGTAAACYGTCAGGCAAGCAACAGCAGATACCATGAGGGTAGTATGTGATTTGTCTCGTCTTCTGGCTTTAGTAAGAAGTCATGGAAGTGGTGATGGGAGGAATGAATTTCCATGTGTAGCGCTCAAATCACACCAGAACTAGCAGAGCTGATGTCTCTTACTGCACCCAAATTTTTCAAACAGAATAAAAATTCTGGTGCTAATCTTAAGGCACAATTCAAAATTAATCGGATAACTTGAATGGATTTTAATAGCATGCCTTAAATGTATTAAGGATGCCGACTTCTGAGTTGCAAATAAATTGCTTTTGTCTGCCAAAACCTTTGCAACTATATAAATGATAGTTTCTTTGTATTTTTTTTTTTTGAAAATGCAACATTTTAGCATTAGTTCCACAGTGGAATTACTTGGAAAAAAGAAGTCCAAATGGTATTTGAATTTTTTATTAATTTATATRCATGGCTGTTCAGAAAAAACACGGTCAATATATAATCTATCATGAAATTCAGCAGTTTCACTTTATACCAAACTTGATACCCTTCATCAAATAACACTGMTGTACTTTGTATACTTAGAGAAGCCTTGTGATCCGTGTTTACCACTCTCAAACACAAAGATTGCATCTTTGATTTTGCTATTTGAAAGTATAATCAACACAGAAATGCTCAGGTTTGGCGGGTGACGTAAGATTTCAGTAAACATGTCTTCTCTCAGAGAGATATTGGAAACAGATAATATTAAGGGAAATTTTACTGCTTGGAACCCTAATCTTCAAAGAGAATATTAGCAAAGATTGAAATCAGAATGGACATTAGGGATATTAAATGCAAATAAGGCTTCTGTGCAGGCTCAAAGATACAATTAAATTATGAAAATATACACAAGTTCAGTAAGTGAAAAGCATAAAATACTTTGGGATGAAAGGTTATATAAACATAGGCTTACTATTGCCAAATTAATATTTGGAGTTAAGGGGAATATTTTGGTAATATTTAAATGGAAAATCCTGATTTATCAAATGCAGCATCCTTTGGGAAAACTTTTGAGGACTTTTAGCTTCTTTAGAGAGAAAATRCTTATAAAAATGTAAATTAATTTCATTCCAGCTAATTCCAAACAGAGCATTCAGAAACTGTCTTGCATTGGTTTGCCTACTAGATACCATTTTAAGACAGTCACATTAAAATGGAGTATTTTGTTTAATCCAAAGTATTTTTCTGCATATTCTTGTCATGAGATATTTATGGTATTTGTAATTTTTGTATGTGTTTGTATTATATTTGCTTCTTTTCCATTGCAACATTTATAAGAGTTTATAATTAATGGTATTTCCCCCCAAGAAAAAAATTCAAGTGCCAGTTGAGTGTTTTATTTTTCTTTAATGGCATTAAAATAAGTGCTATAATAAGAGTAAATGGTGATTAAATTTAAATACTTATTCTAAAAAAAAATTTAAAATTCACATGAATTGTGAAAAAACTTCGTTTAATSTCTAACCTTACCATTTCTAATAATACAATATTAATGGAAAGCAACTAGAATGTGAGTTAAAGAAGCACATGCACATTTATGAGTAAAATGTAAAAGTAGTTTTAAATACATACTTTTCCCATTCCTTAGAAAATCATTAAGATTCTGGCAGCTGTCATTTTTCTACCTTGTAAAATGTATTTGATGACATGTATGCTTCACCAGCAGTTAAATGATAACAGCATTTTACATTCAGTGACCACCTACAAATGTGCTTTTAAAGATCCAGATTAGATTGAGTGCATGAGCGCCCTAACCCTTATCATGTGTGCTCAGAAAGTGCAGTAGCAGTTTTAGACTGGTCGCCTTGCAGAGACAGAGGGATGCAGAGAGTAGGATAAAGGTGAGAAAAAAAAAAGAGAAAATCTTAAGTACTCTCATATATTTCAGTTATGGTAAATACCATGGAATACAAATATCATGTTCATGAGCTTCAACTTTTCTCTACTTTCACCTCTCATTCAGTGGCTCTGTCCTCAGAATGTTTCAAAATCCATTTAAATTCTGCTTCCCAGTATGCCAAATGTACAGTTTGGATGGGAAGCACACAGGGAGTGTACAAGCATACTGTACCACTTGCTAGCTGCTATAGAGTTTAGCTGCACAACTGCGTGTCAACAAAATTGTGGAAATGGGTGCTGATGCCACCAAGAACATTTCTGGTTTTGATGCTGGAAATTAAATAACAGCTTAATAAGAATTAAACTTGCCCAGAAGATTCCTGCACCTCTCAAAACTACAGAGTTCAACAAAACTCACATTTTTAACTATGTGTTTTGAACACCTCAGTCTTGGTTCTAAGTCCTTAGAATCAGATACCTAAATCAGTCTAGGCCAAACTATCATCATATTTGTTTTTAGGTGATACACCCCATCCAAACACAACTGGTGTCACTGTGTGTACTACAGCACCACAGGGATGCTATRTATACAATGTGCCTTTTACATCTAAAATTTTACACTCCCTTTGTCTTTACAGTGAGGATACCACATTTGTGACTTTAACAMGCATTAATTTTCCTAATGTATAAACAGAGCAGTAATTAACATTTCAGTTGGCTTTTGTTTTTACCTTAACTCTATACCTCCTATCTTTTAGAACTCTGAGTTTGGCTAAATATGATGTTCCCAAAGTATAATAGTGGGAAATTTGTATTACCCCAACATGTTACTTTTCAAGGCATTTACTGGAGCARAAGGGAGAGTTCCTCCTGCTTTGCTATTTATAGTGAGTGTATGTGGCAAGAGGAAGTTGATTTTTCTCTCTGTAACATTTTAGTTGGTACAAGGAATGTAAATGAACTCCTCTGGAGTGAAACTAAGCTGCAAGGTGCACAATGGGAGCACATCCAATGCACTCCAGCTGCAAGGGACATTCAGTTAAGAGGTCTCCACTGCAGAAAGTCCAAAGAAAAAAAAAAAATACATAATGGAAACTTCAGATCTCCTGAGCCCCAACTCTTTGACTCTTCACTRTTTGATCACAGTATTTGCTGTTCTGAACATAGTCAGAGAAAAATCTACTACCTAAGTGAACGGTGGTCCCTTGAGTTGAGGTTTTGAGGTTTGGAGTATGATTTMAAACTGTAGCCAGTATAAGGAAATTACTGTTGAAGACAAATAGAGTTTTAAAGGATTGACCCAAATCTCATTAAAGCTGCTGGATGATTCAATCAATTTTATGGAGTTTTGCACTAGATCTAGAAGCTCCAAGTCTTGCTGCCTGCTGTTTGCTGATAGCATTCAATAATTTTAGRAAAACAGAAAGAACCCAGTAGAGCAACTTCTCTGCATGAATCAGTGATTTGAGCAGAGAACATAGTCATAACTCTTACTCACACATTGTTTCATTTAACAGGATATGAGTGAAGATTAATATATATTCCCTTATATAGAGTAACATATAGCTTGAAAGCATAGGAAAAATAAAGTCATTCTCAAGAATTCCCAGAAGACCCATTAGACATGATTGATTTTGACTTAAACAAATTACTTCTAAGATAAAACCATTTTTTTTTATATAAGTATATCTAATATACCAAATATGTACTTATTAGGATTCTTCATTTTTCACAGTTTGTCAGCATCCTACAATAAGAATTCAGAAAGAAAACAAATAGCAACATGAATATGCTTTGTGAAAGGTAAGACATTTCGAACAAAAYATTTTTGTTTTTTAGTCACTTCTATATAAACAATATATTGAAATTTGTGTGTACATGTCTATGTATCTCAAATTGCTAGACAGAATTAGCGTATTCAGTTGTTTATAGTATATTTGAGGGTTAACTTCATGTGACCTATTAAAGTGTCTTCATAGCACATTCTCTAGTAGGTTTCCATTGCSATCATTTAGGTAAGTTTCTGAGAAGGTGATGAAGAAAAAGAGTAAAAAACCCTACCTACAGCCATGTACCTTTTTTTTAGTCTTATTTAGGAGGGCAAGACTTTCCAGTACCAAATTAATCCAGACAATTAGCCTAAACCCAGACTTTGCATTCTCATTGCTGGGGAGGCATACACCTTTGTCTGCTTGGGTTTTTAAGCAAACAGTAACATTCCAGTCTTTCTGAATTAAAAAAGCAAGTGAATGGCAGACATAACTAAAGAACTCATCCTGTTATCTGCTCTCAAAAAGACTCTTCTGTCTACAGAAACAGGCATCCTCAGGCCAAATGAATCCTCTTCATTTTTTCCCCATCTTTAGCTCCCTCATTTTCCTCTTGTAGTGTATCTTCATCTTGCTCCTTAACTAAAGGACATCCCTTTAAACATCTTTTTTTCATGATCACTCTCACAGAGAGCTCTRCTGTCTGCAGGGATTTTGCTTGTATCTTGCTTACACTCCTGCCTAGTCTCCAGGCCCCAACTCAAAACCAGAATGAAAATTCCATTGTTTTTTTGAGCAATTTTTGCATTCTACRGTTCCATCTTGAGACTCTTCTGCTTACACCACTTAGAGGGAGTGACCCCCCCTTTCCCGAGTACCATCCTCACTTCTGGTAACTGTTACTGTGACAGATTTTGTTCTTCTCTCCATTCCAGTGTTCCAGCGTCTGAGAAGGTATTTCCAACAGCTGAATTCAGCTGATTTCCAGCAGCTGRAACCTACATGGTGTTATGGCTAATGATCTTGCTTTCTTCTACGGTTGAGCTCAAAAGTTTTCTCATGGGTGAGCATTGGTGAAATCTCTCCAAAGCAYTAAGTTCCATGATCCATTAGGGTAAGTCAGCAATCCATCCTTGCCACTTCTACAACTTCAAGCTTTTTGTAGACTCCTTTAAGTATTATGTTGGTTAACCTTTAACTATGTATTAAGTATTGTTATTGTAAACTTTGGCCAGGAACTTAAAAATAAGGAGGGTATTGCCAAAGTTTATGCATGAAGTGTGTGCATACCAGGCAGTTCTCTTGGTGATAATGAGATCATATTTAGTTGGTCATTTAGAATAAGCATACACTTCGTGGTCCAGTGCCRAGCTTCCAAGGATCCTAGTTATTACTAGTATTATTTCTGTAATTTCAAATTTTGCAGGCCTACTCTTTTAAACTTCTTTCACTCTCCAATAACTGCTGGAAGCACCATGAAGCCGAGCACTGCTTATAATGAAGTAGAAACTGTCTCTGCATCTTCTTCCCCTTTTCCCCATGCACCGATGGATTTCATATATTGGTCAGGAAAAGACCTAATGTTAGAGTTTGGCTATTTCYGCTCAGATTTCTGTTGTATTTTATAGTTACTTGTATTATCATGAAGTGGAAAATAATTACATTTAGGATACTTTATTATTTAGGTCTGAAACCTGGTTTCATTTAAATAAATGGTACAAGTTTGACTTCTTTCAGGGAGATGATGATCAGGACTTATGTGGCATAAGAGCTTGAATTCGTGGTTTCATCTGAATTTTGTATGTATTTTTGTTCTTTCCAGTAAGGCAATATATTGCTCCTTTTTTTTTGTTGCTGTTGGCACACCTTGGAAGTAAAGAAGTGGAATCGAGTAACTTGTTTTCATCCAAATAATCTACTGCACCTCTTTAACAATAATATTTTACCATTTCTAAGAAGTAGTTGCAAAATGCTAAAGTACACAGCAGACTTTGAAGATAGGAAGACAGAAAACGTTTTGCTTTGGAGGAATACTAATGCATTCCAATGTCTCAGTGATCTGTACAAATTACATTTAACTCTCTGTGCCTATAAAGGAGAGCTCTCTTACAAAATTCTTGAGTAGTTAACTCTTTTAAAATATTTCCAGCAAAASCTTTGTCATATAAAGATGTTTCATGTATAGAAAATGCTACTGATATGGTTTCAGTAAAGGTGAATTACATAAAAGTTTAAATACATTTCAAAAAAAGTGGTCAAGATACATTRAAAGCATGAACACCAGCAGCTTCAGAGAACATGACAGAATGTTCAGCGACTGAATTAAAGGTTCTAATTTCGCCCAGTTGGATTAGCCAGCTAATGTCCTCGTACTTCCTTTATAACTAATGGAGAGAAGTAGCTTTCTTTGAGTGCAGATCCATGGCAAATACTTATTTTATGTGCTTGAATTRCCCAGTAGAAGAACCTCTTTCTCTTCACTCAAAAGAGATCAAGTTTGGTTAAAAATACTCCCTTGTGTTTCCTAAGGTCTCAGATGCCTGGAAGTTAAACTTCAATATTATAACCACGGAAAGAGTGTTTGCAGGTTTTCCCTTGGCTGATTGTTTTTAAACAGGACTGTAGCTTTACCAGAGGATTCTGAGAACTATTTCAGAACAAGTGAGATTATTTAACAGAAAGATATACCAGTTTTATGAAGCTTCCTTTAAAATCATTATATGTTGTTACCAATGTCATTGGCAAGGCAACTATTGGTGTTAGCAGCTGGTAGGAATTCTAGAAAGGATTTTTATGGAACAGGAAACATATGCTGAAAATGTATTCATTATTGTTGCTTTGTTATTGTTGCTACTAATTCCCACTTTTCCCATGAAGAAAGTGAAGTAGAATGATTCTGCCTTTTCTTCATATCATTACGATTTTTTGCTAGAAAATCCTTCTTAATTGCTTCTTTATTTTTGTAATGTAGCGATTAGTGAAAGGAAGAGTTTGTTTATCTTTTGATTCTCTTATAAGATTTCTTTTGGMGGAGAGGGAAGGTATGACAATGAGGGGAGGAAAGCAGGGAGCCAAATAAACAATGAAAATTCTCTCAGAACCCACTTTGGTATCTAGCAGAGTGACGGTGGCTGTGAAGCAGAACACAGCACGCTGGGCACTTCAGATGTCATGCCAAAAGTTACATTAAGTTACAGCATTACCGACTGAAAACACATCTGCTTTATTTCAGTGCAGTTGGATAAATGATTCTGTCTCCTCTCTTAGCTCCMTCTGATGGGGTACTTCAGCTCGTGGATCTCAGATGTGACAGTATCACCGTTATTTTTATCCCTACTCTGTATTTTCTAAAAGTCATGGTCAGACCAAACATAGTATTCAAAATATGTGTTAAAMATATCCACCAAAATTTTACTAATAGGGGAGCCTTGTAACTGTAAATTGCATAGGTAAATGATAAAAGCTTTATTAGATGTCTTTTTCAAGAAATCATTTGAAGAAATAGTAAATGCAAAAGAAATCTGCACTGCGATGAGAAACACAGCTACAGTGTCAGCAATCTGATTGCATTCTCATAAAGTTGCTATATATTGCAGAAGAATATATATATGTTCTCTTCCTATCTAATTATTTTTTGTTAAATATATTTTATCTCTCTCAAGGAGAGAGAGAATATTTTTGAAGAATGCTAAACTACAATTTAAAAAAAAAAAAACAAACCAAAGTGCCCAGCTGTTGGGGTCTGCTTCTGTGTTCTGGGTCTAGGATTTGGAGACTTCATCTCTGCTTCAAAATTAGTTTTGTTCTTTGCTACAGACTTTGTTCTTGTGTTTTTACTTCCTGCATGGAACTGTGTCCTTCAGTCAAAAAAAGGTATCAAAATTTCATGCCTGTGGATTATCCTATAAGTTATGTGGCAATATTGGAGGGAAAATGAATCAAAACTTATACAAACTCTACACTCTCTTTTCTTGCAGAATATCCTCTTCCTTTCAGCTTTAAAAAAAAAAAAAAAACCCTGTGCCCAAGGCATCACCATGGCCTATCTCATGTCTGACATCAAAAAGTGTTAGGTTTGTGATTTGTTAGATTCAGAAAAAGACAGTGAAGATAGGCTCTATGTCAAGAGATGCTATGTCTCTCAGATTTAATGTTTCCTAAAYGAATATCAGCAGATATTTAGCTGGTGATTCTAAAAGGAATGACCAACTGGTTTATTGTCAGTGGACATATCCAGGTTGGCTGTGCAAGTGAAGGCCCAAATGGGACAGATGTTTTCCATCATGGCACACTCTCCAACTTCTGTTCTTGTGCTTGAACAAACCCACACATCAAGCAGCAATCATGCCCTGATTTCTGTTCTAATGCACATTGCAGCATGAAATAAGTTACATTCCATCTTGTTGACACAGCATGGTTCAGCTGCTGGTATGGCAAGTTGTTTCTTTGCTGAAACTGAACTAAGAAATGCCTGGCTTTGTTAAACAGATTATCTTATTACTGTTTTCTTGGCAGTTCCTCACAAYGGTACTTGTATGGCACCATGAGAAAGTGAAAATCCAGGCAACTGGAAGTACATTAACAAAATAAATCACAAATGTAGATACACTTCCAAAAAGTTATTTTGGGTCAGAATTCAGGGACAATATGATCTGTTCAGTAACGAATAGAGGGTTAACTTCATGTGACCATATTCAACTTCCCCAGAAGAAACAGAACTGCCATATGTCAGTTATGCACCCTGGACAGTGAAGAAAGTACATTCTGCAAACATCCTCTTCAAACATAACTCCTTATCCATGTTTTTAACTCTGTGTACTTTCTAGTCTAACTTGGGTTAGTTGACTTGGCTTTCTTAATAATCTGTAGCTTAAACAGGTGGGAGCAATCAACCCACTTGGCTAGTTTGACTACCTTTCATTTTCTACTTTTGACCACAAAATTCAGTGTTCGTTTTTATGTATCAACTCAGCTTCAAGAGGAGGGCCACAGRATACCCTGTAACTACTAAACATATGTAGTCTAAGAGTTTAGGCACTTTCAGAAGATCAGAACTATAATCTGAGCCCCCTCAGGCTAGAGAAGCACTAAGATTTTTATTTTCTGGCCAAGTTCTCTAGCTGTTCCTTACACTATGCTGTAAAAAATGTCTCCTTTCTGCTTCTGMTTTTTGAATAAGTGGGTGGGGGTTTTTGTGCAAAGTGAAATACATTCTGTGTATTATAAGGCTGAAGGACTGTTAGGTTGGGTCATTGAGGAATTTGGTTCCAGAACTTAGGCACAGGAATAATGAAGTAAGTGGAATAATGGAGTACTTGGAAACATGCTCTGAAACCTCAGACTCCTGACTTTGCCAGTACCTGGAGAAATGGTCTCCCTTTTCTCTTTTCATATCCTTTCTTCCATTGCTGCTGGTGTGAGGGTAAGAAATTTTCAATGAGGACAGCAATAAGTCAAGGTCCTGTACAGCCCGTTATTGTATAAAATTTTTAAAGATATAAGGAAAGCAGAGGTCCCTCCAGGAATGGAGAGTGAGGACTACCTGGCATAAGGAGTTTGAGGGGGAAATTCATATCTCAGGGAAGTTTGGAAACCAGAGGAGATCCCAGTTCAGGGTACAGTGACAAAGTGAAAGAACCCCTTTATGGAGTACTTAACCTTTTCTGAACCATTTCAACCCATCTGCWGTACAATTTCCTCAATGCTCATCACTCTTCAAAAGTACCTTTCTTCTCTCATTCCCCCACCCACATTCCACCACCTGCTTACAAGTCTTCTGTTAAAGGGTGCAGAAGTCTGATGCAATTGAATCCAACTGGTGCAGAAGTTCCAGCCTGAGTAGTGTACACACATGGATCAGATTTCTGGATCACGGCCTAAGGCTGAAACTGTAGCCAAATATTTCCTGTTTTACGTGAGACCCCACAGCACATGGCTGTGTCCTGGAACATTGCATTAACTTGGCAGTGTTGCAAGTCATGTTTCTCTTTAAAACTAATTTTCTTCTATGAAATATCCATTGGAAATGGTGCTTGCTTTTGAGTGGTTGATAGATTGCAGCAGAGAGGACTGGTGGTAATCCTGTTTGGCTTTGCATTCTTCATTTCATTTGGGAAAAATGTAAGAGAGACGTTACACTTTCCATTACCAGTATTTTTCAGCTGGTGTTTCTGTGTTGGTGAGCTTTGAACAATCCAGAAATGGCTTATTCCATTTTAGTATTTACAATAAGTGCACTGCTCCTACTGGGATTCAGTCAAATTTCCTGAATTTTTATAAAATAGCTCAAGAAATCTGGAGTGCTAAGGACACTGGAGTGAATCCTTACTGCACTAAAGAACTGATTATATAAGAGCTTTTCGTTTATGTGTAGTGGTTTCAAACTACCTTTATATCTTGGAGATTTTTTATCTTAGCATGTTCATTTTAATTTGTTGCATAAAASTGTTGTATACCAAAGCAACATCTCTCTTCTGCTTGATCTACTATAGCCATTGAAGAAATCACTTTGCTTATTAGACTGTTTGGGCCATTATAACCCAGAATTTATTTTTCTCTATGAGACTGGGGAAAAAGAATTAAGGAATCTCTAGACAGGAGAAAAATAGGATGTAGGACARCAATGAGGTAGATTCAGACTCTGAGCACTCTTCTGTTATCCTTGTGCTTGTTCGCATTAGGTAGGTGGGCCTGCTGGGAGAGCAGTTCAGCTTTGAAGATAATGACCACTGAAGCCAATAACTCTGAAAGACTTTTCTAATCCAGTACAGCCAAATTTATGCAGTGACCTAGTGAGGTTATTTCAATATGAAGAGGAAGACTGATTAGAGAAACTGAGGAGATGAAAATGAAAGACAAGCAAGGCATAGCCATTTGCAATTTTGTAACCTTTTTCCTTAAATAACCTTACAGGAAGTTTTTAATCTAAGAGTGGTTGCTTTATGGGATAAAGAGAAAAAGAAATCAGTAGCCAGCTGGCTCATCAAAAAACCCTGATGATGTAAATTTCAACAAGTTTTACCCATCTGTCTTGCACTGGAAATATATTTGGACTTGYAAAAATCTCCGTAATTACCTAAAATTCCCCAAACAATTGGTCTTAGTTTGTCAGTTGCAAAGGATCAGCTTTATGTTCCCTTTCTATTTAAAAATCTGTTCTAATGCTACTGCCAGTCGTTGCTGTTTCATTGCTCTTTGTTTTGTTACATTACCCAGGGTGTTTGAACTCCACCAACCTCAGCATTTAATCAAAAAGCCTCTGTCTCTGTAACGCTCTGAGTGCTGATGAAATACAGTCAGGAAAGACCATTTTACTTAATTTTTGAGAACAGATTTATTATTTTTTTTAAGTGAAGTGCTGAAATGAAGCAATCCACATGCAGTTATTTTGGTATAGGTTCTAAACAGAGAAGTGGCATTACGTTTATTTATAAACTAAAGGGAATTTTCTGATTTCCCACTTCCTTTTATTGAAATGAAAATTATTTGAGGGRAAAAAATAGGATTTTAGGAATGATTAAAACCAAAAAGATAGGTTAATTTAACAATATAATGATCTTCTTTAAATCTGGAAAGACATATATGAAGAACAATCAGTATTTTGCATATTTCAAATTGTTAAGCAATATAAACCAAAATAAATAAACCACAATAAAAAGCAAAATAAGGGCTAATAAACATATCAAAATATAATCTTGTGTTTGTCAGGATTAATCCCATTGAGACTCATTACACACATAATTCTAGTGGTTAAGGGTTTGTCCTATCATATTCTTTCAACTATTTAACTGCAGAAAAGTTATAAACTTYGTGGGGTTTAAAATTTTATTTATACAATTATATGATAAAAATTAGTTATCAAAGTAGCTCAGAAAACGTTACAACTGTTTGTATAGAATTAAAACTGAAGGGCTTGAACACTTTAAGTACAAGTTTGGTGTTATAGGGCTATCAGCTCAAGCTTGTGAGTTGAGAGAGCTTCTTCTTAGTGGAACAAACTTTCCTGATATTTTCCCGCTTAAAAAAATGGGAAARGGAAATACCCCAGAGACTAGAAAGGAAGGCTGTAGATGTGAGGATTTCTTCTTAAAGTTCCCARTCTGGCCTCTAAACAAACCCACAAAAGATTAATTCCATAAGCAGCAAATACCTGAAAACTATTTTTGAATTAAAAGCTGCAGAATTAATACATTTACACTCTCAAACAAAGCATTTTGTTCACCCCATCATAGCAGGTAGTAAYGCTCAGTTTGTTTATGTAATCTAAAACTCTATGGTTTTGGACCCTGGTAAAGTCCGACTTCAAACTGTGCTTAAGTTAAAATCAGATTTGGAACACTATCCTTTCAGGAATGTACATCTTTAAATAGCTTTCAGATTCCTGTGGCTAGATTCCCCAGACTAAATGAGCTGCCCTTGGCAAAAGACTTGAACATGGAAAAGGAAGTGAAAGCTTTAAAGCTTTTGTGGCACCCTCCTCTACAAGCTGGCTGAAGTCAATCTGGCTCCARGTCAGTGTGCTCAGATGCCCCTGGCCTCCAGGAGCTGTTCTGGCAGTCAGCAACTGATGCAGGCAAAAAGGCTGGAGCTACCTGCTTTTCCATGTGAGGAAGGGGCATGAGAAGGAGACCTGAGCTAGGAACCTGGCCTTCTGCCTAAAAGTTATCTTTTTCTAGAAAGGAAAAAACGTTAGGAATATTTTTATATTCAGAGAGTGGATTCATACTACCATTAGGAAAAAGATCTTGCTGTAAACTGAACACATTCTTGCATAGGTTTATGAAGAAATTTGAARGGACAGGGGATCAATTGGAGGATTTGGAAAGGAACAGATTAAGTGTGAGRATAACAGACATTGATTAAAATTTGTGTTAGAGGTAAGAGAGGCTGTTGTAGTTGACAGTAATATATGCTGCTTACATCTTAATGTGCAGAGACCTATAGCTCATGTTTGACAAATRCTGGATCATAATGTGCTTGATTTTGAATGCCTTGCTTTCTAGGAGCAACTAAGGGGACAAATGCTTAAATGTACTGAACACAAAGACTCTGTAAGTTAATGAAAGCTTTCCTTGTGTGAATCTATGAACGGCAAGGCCCCAGGGTCTAAAGTTTGAAATGAAGTGSCATCACATGGAAAAATCTCACCCTATCTGCATCAGCATGTCTGTTTGWAAAGTAAATATTTTTATAGAGCTATATACTTCCATACAGGTTGTATAAACTTTCAGTTKTATTTGAAGATACTTCAGATAAGTGCCAAAGAGAACAAAAAATATGTTCTAAGAATGTGACCACTACATACAGGTGTTCCCCTCTGTCTGCTAAGCTGACAAAAATTGTGTAGTCTGTTGTGTACCAGCTGTAAYCAACACATTAGTGCAGTGCTTATTGTTCAAATTTAGGTGCAGAATCTTATGAACCCTTTTGTCTGAAGAGAGAAAAAGGAATAAGACAYGGCCTTATAGAACACTCACTGATTTATAGAGACTGAACAAACCACATAAATGCTTTTCACTGGAAATCAGTATGTGCATTGACASAGAAGTTTCTCAATATTTTGGTACATATATCTCCACAGACGTAAAAGAAAAAAAAAGAAGTTAGGTAAGTAATAATGTTAGAATTTAATTAAAATAATGAATGAGCTTGTCAGAGACACAGCTTTTCCTGTATCCTTCACATACAGAATATAGACACAGAAAAACAATCTTGAAGYAAACAAAGCAGCTTCATAGTCTCCCTCACACATTTTTCCTTTAAATTTGATCTGTTATTTGGTTTATCTTTCCAAGGGGTTTTAAAATGTTTGAACCACGATTTGAAAACACAGAAGTGTCAATAACTAAGTAAATGTCCTCYTGTGGTAGATACAATTTTTCTTGAAGGTTAAAGCCCAAAGCACTTCGATTTGTAGGTTAAATTCCTCCCAATTTTTGATATGCTTCTTATTTATTAGCTGGGTTTTCATGACTGAGGGATTTTCAAAATGGAGTTATGAGCACATTAACCTAGAAATAAAATAAAACTTCTCTTTAAGAAACCTGTAAAATATAATTTTTCCCTAAATTTAGGGTATCAGGGTCCTACAATTTATTCTTCAGAGCAGAAGAGTTAACCAAATGTTGCAGGCAGATGATTACAGAAATKTTCCTCTCTTCAGAAGGATGATTTTTCTGCACCATGCAATGCATGTTCTGTTGCAATGCAAACTATAGATTTCTGTGGCTATGGGGCCTCTCGTTGAGTGGGAGGCCATGCAAATTCTTCTTTGCTCTCTGATGATTTTGTCAAGCAGGATTCCTTCTGCCAAAAGTGAAAGCTTGCTCAAGCTTTCCCCCAAATCAAAAAGCATATAGAGTCTTTTAAATTTATTTCTCTTGTAGTTATTTTCCTTCTGAATKATGCTTTTTTTTTCTTCTTTTGTGAATGTTTGGGACAGTGATCTCAGTTTATTCCAATTCAGCTACCATATGCAACATGTTTAGCATTTACRTGCATCTTTTTCTGACCCTGTAGTAGGAACACATGATCATAGAGAGGGAAATACAGCYTTTGGGCTCCTGCCCAGAGCAACTWAACTGTCAGAGTCMTCACACAGTGTAGATAAAGGGAGCTGAGTGCTCGGAGTGGCTGTGACTTCATAGCTTGCAATGCGAGCTGACCCACCCTCAAATGGCACATAGGGAAATGCCAGGGTGAATTGCTGCTTACAATTACTTCCAAAACATGCTTAGGCCCCATTAACACTCTCTAAATTCTTACATGTTAAAACAAAGTTGATTTTACCGGGGAAAGGATCACAAAGCCTTTCAAACCAYAACTTTCTATGTGCTCCTTTAATACTGAGTTTACTAAAGCCATTTTATCAGATGAAACTTTTAAAATAGACTTGTCAGCTGTTTATGCCAACATTGGCTCTAAAATTAATTTTYGTGGTTGAATCACACATCTCAAAAGAAATTGGAAATTATGGAAACAACWCTACAAAAACAGTGAGCTTTGCAAGTCTGATTTGACTATATAGTATAGAAATTCATTCTCTCCACATTCAAACCCCCCAGCRGAGTTTGAGTCTCACCAGCACAACTCAGCATTGCTTTGCTGGTTTCATCAGAGCTATATTGGCTATTCCCATTGAACCTCACCGCTGAGAAAGTTGAAATAATTAGCTAATAAAAGTCACTTAGGTTCTTCAAGAGTTTTGTTGTATACTGATGGACACTTTTMATTCCTGCTTCAGACTTTGGTTATTTTTGAAATTCAAAAAATAGTAGCTTAGTTATAGAATGTTCAAGTCACATCTCTGCATATTACAGAGATGCACGATGCATGGCCTACAGTATTCCTGCCTCAATCTTAGAGTTTACTTCCTAGATCATGAAAGATCATTAAAATCCTTCACAGAGAAAGGAAAAATGTTGCATTTAAGACTTGGAGTTTTAATGCAGACCTGGGAAACTCATTAACAGAAATTAATTCATCAGCCGTAGAAATTTTCTTGCCATTTCAGTCAGATTAGATAAGAGTCTAGCATCAAATAGGTCTATGAATATGTAATTTTCCAAGAGTTCTCTAGCCATTTAGAAATGGTTTTAGAAGGATGTCTCATACAAGCTCCAGTCCATAATTCAACTTGGTGATGGCTTCTACCATTATTCAATATTTTGAGCATAAACACAAATGCTTCACTGCATTCAGTTTAATTTTTTTAATATGAAATTCCTTAAACCTGATCTATGTTTCCAGTTAGTAAAATTAAATGTTTATTGGCTTGAATGAATTAATGACTGCTTTATTTGCTGGATTAAGTGCAATCCCATAAACAATCCAGGTTTCTCATGTGTTAGATCAAAATGTCACCATAACTGCATTTTATAAAGTTATGTAAGGAAAGTATTGAGTTTATGGGATCAAAGTAGTTTAAATTTTAGTAGAAAGTAGCAAATTTTCTGGTTTGGATGGGCTTRAATAATACATCTTAGACAATTAGCAGGGGTGGTACTGTGCTATACTGTTGAGTTCCTACAAACAGCGAGTAAAAGCCTCAGATGTCAAGTGTCATATGGTTTTGTCAATGTTTTTTTCCTTAACAAAGGTAATAATGTGGTGCTAATGCTAAAATTATCATCCAAGATCCATTYCTCTTCTTGGTTTTGTGATGAGTTGTCAAAATCATGTATTTGTTGTTCTTAAACAGAGAGRGTGTAAAAAAATGTACACATGCTTCGACAACCTGGCCCCAGCTATTTTATTTTTGTTTCTTTGCCAARGAATGCTAACTATTTTCAAAGGCTGTTTACAAGTTACAGGAAGTTCCCACCAGATTASAACTGTTTCAAGAAAAGTTAAAACCTGGCCCAACTTATTCCACAGCACAGAATCTTTTTAATCTGCACACGCAGTTCTTGCATCTATAAAAAGTGATTTTTTTTTAATATGGAAACCAAATGCATTGAGCTTGCATAGCAACATGTCTTTGTCAAAGGCTGTTGTTAGAGTCCCTGTGGTTGGTAATGTAAACAAAGTGCTGTAGGTCTGTTTTGATGAAAGATTGGTCAAATAGCTATCTTTTTGCTGGATGGCAGGGAATGCTTTGGAAAGCAGTTGTAAAGATTCTGGTATCATTTTACTGTGACCTGACAAATGAAACTGGCCAAATAAACAAGTAAATTTGACCTCCTTTAGTCATAGGGAAGATGTTACATAGAGTCACTTTGTTTATCTTGTTTTCTATTATTTTTTGTCTACTATAGTAAAAAAACAAAACTCTGTCATTCATAAAACAAGTGAAAGAATAAACTGGAGATGTGTTTTTGTAACTTCATGCTTGAAACTTTACTAATTTAAAAGATACATCCTCATCCCCATAGGACAGTTTATAATAAGGATGTTAAATATATCTTGGCTGTATGTCATATAAGCAAAAATTGTAATTCCAAAGATAAATGTGATTTCTTAAATAAATTGCATACTGTAGCCACCAAAAGAGGAATTACTTCTACTTGTATCTGATAAATTTAAAATTTTAATGGTTGGATGTACAAGAAGCATTAGCACCAGCTATGTGTGTCTACTTATCCATCTATCTATCTATCTATTGAAATACTGGACTGGGAAAGCTTGAATCACTTTTTTTCACTCAAGTTGATAAAATGAAGRAATGTAAATTCTTGGGTGATTCATGGAGACCAAGAGTACAAGCTACTCAGAGACTGAGGTTTTCTTCTGAGGTATCTTGATTTGAACACCTTGAAACCAAAGCATTCACATTTACTCTCCATGCTATCTGAGCCCATCTCTTGCTTCATCCTTTGGTTAAATATTGGCAAATGGAACAATATGTTGAAACTTTATGGTGATAAGAAGTGCATATAACTGTTCAAAGGGACTTYTTTGCACCAGCCATCATTAAATGAAATCTGACTGTTTCAAAATTGGTATGTCACAAGACTTTCTAAAAATTAAAAACTCTGTAATGGCTGGTATGAAAATTCTGTTCTTTCTCTCACCACTCTCATTAATGAATTCACCATCTCATAACTCAAAAGATGCACTGACTCAATCACTTTATTTTTTCATCTTCTTGCTTTTATCCAATTGTTCAATTGCCATCATTTGATGTAAATGGCAAAGGGCTTCCCCTGCTTTTAAAAGTTTTTTTTGAAAAATAATTTTATTCCATAGGGATTCTGTGTTCAATGTTGATCTTAAATGAGGGAAAATACTGAATTCCAAACCAATACAAAATCAGCCTTACAAATTAGTGCTTAAGCAGTGCAAATATATTTATAATATCTACAAGAGCTCTGGAAAAAGTTCTGTTTTAGGAAAGTGCACTTTTTTGAGAAAGCTGCTAATACACTAATTTTTGCTATTACATATTGTGTGACTAACATGCATTATATATATATATATATATATATATATATATATATATATATATACTAAAAAGTTATAAGTTTTAAATTGAGCTACAGCCTAATATTATTGTTTTGTTAATTTCTCAAGCTGTGCAAAATTCAAACAGTAGAAGACTTTAAATATAAGTCTAAAATAGAAAATATCTAACAAACAGGTACRTTGACACAGCTCCCATGGTTCCTATTTTTAATGGTGTTTTAGGCAAAATTCTGATTTGTAATCCTATTTGTGTCAGTGTTGTTGTAGTGCTGTAAATTGGGGCACAAGGTCTGTGCTGTCTCTACTGGGCTTAGAATAAAACTTAGCAGCTCAGGTAGARCAATCCCTGCTTTCTTCTCTCCTCTAGAAACGTCCTGTGGGTCTTTCATATCTCTTTATCTCTCTGGCAWTCCAAAGAGGCCCTGCTTTCTGACACCAGTCTAATAGGCTCATTCTCCATCACAAATCAAGATGTGTAATGGAACCTTTCCAACCTGAAAGAAAAAGATTACTCTTGCAATGACAACACTCTAAAAAGATTGTGTCAGCAGGTTGCCTGTATTTATCTGGGCAGTTATTCCAGGATGAATCATCTGCATATAGGATACCTGTGTATCTCTGTCTCTGTGTACATATCTGTAAGGAAATCTTTGTATTACTGACATTTACATTGGTGGAATCTTTGCATTTTTCATATCCTACCCTATTTTACCCAATTCTGTGGTAAAGCTAAATTGAAGTAAAGTACTTGTCATGTTGCCAGCACTCAAGGTGGAAGTCACAAGCAATTGTTATGCAAGATCTGATCCCTGCGCTTGCAATTCTCACCTTGCAGTGAGCTAATGTTCCCAGACTGTCAGTATTCACACATAACCACCTCAGGGCCATATCCCCCACTATTACAACATATAATGGAGATTACTTACTGCAAGCTGCTCTGTCTCAGAAGTCATCATTCTTTCTCTGCACTAAAGAAAGCACTCGTTTAAAAGCTGCTTTCCCCACTCAAAACATCTTCCACTGTATTGGAGAGTCACAAGCACAGAAAATCAGTTACCTGAAGCACAACAAATGCTGAAAATGACAATCTAGAACACAAGGAATGACRAGTGCTGTCTTATCTTTTTATCCTACTAACATTCTTTAGTAGTTACTAGAAGCATTGCCTGAAAATATGASTGGAAGCCTCATGTGACCATTTGCAAAATGAACTATACCTGCCTTTGCCTKATTCTAGGAATTGTGGAGTATATTTCTTAATAAACTGTGTATCATGCAAATATAGAGCTGTCATTGGTGRGAGTGGGATTGAAGGRTGCGTTTTTTAAAAAAGGCACTCTACTGTATAAGAATTCCTTTCAGAATCAAAGTCTATTTTCCGAAAAGAATCAGAAACCTACAGATCTTATTACTCTCTGTAGACATATATTTACAGATCTATGACTCTTCTTAATTAAACACAATTTGCCAATGCAACATCACACAGAATAGCTGCAGCATAAATCCAATTCCAACTTAAAATTCTTTGCTCTCTCAAAATTAATCCATTTTGTTCAGATGCTCAGGAGGGTATATTCTTATGTTTTCCTCAAGAGACAGACAGAGGTCAAACTCCAGTATTTTAACTAAATAGGACTCTGAGTGACATTTGGCTTTTTGTGTCTATCCCTCAGTAAGGAGAGAGGTTTAGCTGAATTGCATTGTGTTCCTATCCCCTCAGAGTTTGAATCCCTGTAAACRGTAAATTCCACATCTAAGGAATGTTTGGAATCACGCTCAAAAGGCAAGAAAACCAGRCTGTAATAAGCAACATACAGACTGCATTGAGAGAGCCATTTAAAAAATATTGGAAAGCTCCAATAAATATCAGAACTCTCCCAGCTACTTGGATGCTCAACATTAACTTTAGATTAAAGAATTCCATCTYCTTCAAGAATCATTAAACATAGCAGCAGCAACCATATCAACCCCATCCTGTTGTCTTGTTGGATAAATTCTTGGAACTCCCCCCCCCCACACACACACACCCCCGCAAGCAGCAGGAGAAAGCAGCAGTGATGATTCTACACTTTTACATTTGCAATGACTTTTCTTGTATTATCCTCTGAAAGTTACATTTCCAAATTCAAAGACATACATTCTGCACTCTATGTGTTCTTGTGACAGTTATTGTAAACAGAAAGTATGAGGAATAATTGTCTTTTATTTACACAAAACTGACATGCAGCAATCATTGCCAAATGATGAGCAATAGTTAATGGGACATCAACTTGTGTTTTAAAAGTGTTCATTTGTGGGTTCTTAAACCAGGATCCTATCTTATTTGTAGTTATCTATTCTCTGCTTGCTACCCAGATGATTAATATTTTGAGCTGAGATTTTATCTAATTTCTTTTACTCAAAATAATGAAATAGAAGTATAGAAAATAGTACGTTAGACTTCCCATTATAAACTRGAGTTGCTGAAGCATGAAGGGATTTTATTTGTAAAGTTCAATCATATACTTTTATCAAATACAAACTATAATAATGGAATGTTCCCATAAACATCAGCACTTCATCATCCTTAGCACTYGAAATCCTTTAAAGAAAAAATAAAATGAAGAACACTAAGACAAATGTTGAGCTTAGYCAGATGTGAACTTGCAGCTAGCATTTTATGGACCAAATACCATTTGAACATAACAGTAGAGAAAACATTTTAAGGTATTTTTATTTAAACTAAATAAAATATTTATGCAGGCGAATTTCTGTGGAATGCAAAGGCAAGCATTCACCAAGTCCTGCTGCCTGTTTTCYTCAGCTCAGTATTGTGGTAAGTAAATCTGTGTGAGTCACAGAGCAGGAGCTTTGTACATGTTTAGTATGTGGGTGKATCCTCACACTGATCTGGGTTTGTCACAGCCAGCTGTCTGTGTCACCTGTGGAGTAGTCACTGATAMACTCAAAACCACAATATTCCTTATGTACCTTCCTGGGCAGAACCTGAATATCATCACTGCAGTACAGAGGTCCCCATCTTAAAGAGACAGAAAGTTTTTTAGAAATAATCTCATGGTAYTGAAGAACTGCAGTTCAAGGTAAAGTAAACTGAGTACAGATATATTTTTACCTGTAGGCAAAGGTCAGGTATCCAACCTTCTTCTTTTAGCCCACTCCCCTCTCAGACTTCTCACAACCTCTTATCTGTATTTGATGTTTTTAAAAACATTATTTCATGGTGATGTGAATGTAAGTTGGGATCAGATACTGTTTGCACTGTAGGAGAATATCAGCTGCTTTAGCCTGGGTGAGCATTTCCTAGCTGAAAAGATAGTCCGTGTAAATGACCTGTATTTTTTTAGACTTGAGACAGCCTGGGTCAGGCAATACTGGTTTCTATTAAGTTACAGAGGTTTCTCTCATATTATTTACTAATGTGTTACTAAATGTATTCTCAGATCCTTCCTGTTTGTTTTCTTCTATTTTTTTCCCTCAGTTCTTCCTCTGTTATCTCCTATTAAAAATAAATTTCCTGTATTTTCTCTTATCTGCTACTAATGCAAATCTCTTCCTCTTATCCATGTTGTATTTCCTTTTCTATTTTCCTTGTTCTTAGATTTCAAAGTTCTTTCTTCTTTTTACTTATTATTTCAAGTATTTTCCTTTTTYAAAGTCTTTGTCCACCTTCTCAATGTCTCTGCTAGGAACCCCTTCTGCAAATCATAGATAATAAGATTATTGCAATTGTTGAGTGGCCTTTTCTTCCCATCCTTGCCCACTTTAGCCTTTATTTAGTGTGAGCAGGTGGCACTCACTCAATAAATCATAGGAGAGAATCTGCAGAATCTACAGAAAACTTGTCAGTTTTTGGCAGTGTGCTGAATATACATGTAGTCAACAGTAACCAATGTGTATATAACCAAATAACCATGTAGTAACCAACACAAAGGCACATGTTTAAAAAAAAAGCTCCACCCCAAAATCCCAAAGGTCAATAAAGCAGTGTTCTTGGGCTCCAGTCTTGTTGTTAACTGTCATGACTTCACTTCCAGTAATGAATGCCARTTAACACGAGCTTCAGATTCAGCCTGAGGTTTGTTCTACTGAGATTTGCCAACTGCTTCTTTCCTCCATGCAGAGCATGGTGAGCACAGCGCCCTTCACAGCCCTCAGCACTTGCTCCACAGATGGGTCTGTCTGTGTAGGAGGTCCAGCCMAAAGGAAATGCTTCTCAGAAGGGCAATAAGCCAGCACAGGGCTCTGTGTTTTTSTGCTTCAGGTAGCTAACTAATAGTTCCCATCCAGCCAGTTTAGAAAGAGCTTCTAGAAAGGTTTAGAAAGGTTTTCCTGCTTGACAGCATAGAGCTCTGTATAAACCAGGGAAGCCAAGGTGCACTTTAACTTTCACCACTGACACGTTCTCCATAGCCTGGGTTCCATGGGATGGAAAGAAAGGAGCTTTAGGCAGAAGGCAGACAGGGCACAGTCCCAGCTGCTCACACCCAGGGACTCTGAGCACCGAGGGAGGGAGGGCTGCAGCTTCTTCAGCCTTCATGGTACTGACGTGAGTCCTCAGAGTAAATTGCCTCCTTCTGGTACTCACTGATCTCCAAAGGATGCTATTCCTGCCTTTAAGGGTATGAAGAGCCATCAAATGTTTTAAATAAGCTTAGTCAAGATTTTTGACCTACTCAAATAGCTATTGTTGGAGATTTTTGGTTACTACTTGCTTTGGCAGAAAGTTTCTTTTAACAACAAATCCATGCAAAAACCCAAACCTCATTACAGTGAGGTAATGGTGCTCCTAAACCAAGCTGTATGTGYATATTCTTTCTAACAGAGGCTTTCACTCAAGGCACTGTTTGCTGTAGGGCACAAGTAACATTGGTTTTACATTTTTTAACAACTGAATTTTGCATATTATTTACATCAGGGAAAGAAAAATGTATTTCCCATGTMCTTGTTTTTTGTAGAGTCAACAAAAATTATTGTTGAAAAAACTACTTTTTTCAGGTAAGAACAGTCCTTTGAAGTGTTTTAAGAAAAAAAAAAAGAAAAATGGTGGTTGAGGACACAGGAGGACCCATGTGTAATACATTTCTTATCTATGCATTTGATKATAATAATTTATTGTACCTGGCAATGCTGCCTGGTGCTTGGGGGAATAAAAAAAACAAACAAACAAGCCCACAAAACCCAAACAACCCAGAAAGTGGAAGAGTAAGATTGTTCCCTCAGCAAAACAGGTCAAAAGGAACCAGTCACCTCAATACTGTCCTGCCTGTGCAGGCTTTTTGGGGTAGACACTTGGGGTGTGTCTCTGCCCTCGTAATGGAAGAACACATCAGAAAAATCTCCTGTCCAGCCATAACTGCGACTCTCACMGCAATTCTGTTTCTCGTAATAGGTAGATTGTGGATAATGCTGCAGGGAGGTTTGTGGATGTGAAAGCTGCTCTACAACATGGTCTCCTATTTTTTAGCATATTAACATATTTATTACCCAGACAACGTACACGCTGGAAAGATCTAAAGAAATGTAGACATGACAGTAATGAGCAAGCTATTGCTAATCATATTGAACCTCATGCTGAAATCWGAGATGTCAGTGTAAGAGTTTGCTGTTGTCATTTGCTAGTGACTGCACTCAAACAATGTTTTCTTTCTGTATCCTTGGATCCTATGAGAAGGATGTTCCAGTAACATTAACTGGATAACAGAGTTAGTATTCAGCGTGTGACATTTTAAGATGAAATTTATTTTTACAGTTCCAGGAGTTTGTAGCARTGAACATCATGCATCAGCCTCATGTAAACTAGTGCCATTTAATCTGTTTTAATACATTTATAGACTGTGGATACAGTTTCTCAATTTAGTCTAGGCATAATGATTACATTTCTCATAAGATAATAATGATTTCTGTATTAGCTACTGTATTTTATTAGTGTGAGATGTCTTTTTAAGGATCAAGGCCAAAACCACAATTATTACTTCTTCTTATCAACATTCAGCTTTCACAGGCAATTACAGCTTATGCATATTTTATGACAAGTATTTGGAGCATATGCTGATTATGTAGTACTTTCTCAATGCCTTGTGATATCCAAGAATGCTTATGGCAGTGTTCAGTATTGTGGGATCTTACAGTATGAAAGAATCCTTTTCCCTTTAATGACTTTCATAAACCAGATTATTTGCCTGACTCTGCTATATCTTGTTTGTTTCATTTATTAAACATGAAAAAACAGGCAAAATATTCTTTCTTACATTTCTTATCTCTGTGAAGGTATTACATTACTATGCAATAACAGAACTGCAGCAGAGGAACTGCCTTGTGGAAAGATACCTGAAATCCCTCCAGTATTCCAAATATGTAGCCTCTCTCTCTTAATGACCAGTTCCAGRTATTTCACTGAAGCAAGTGGGAAGTCACAGGAAAAGAGTCTTCATCTTGATCTTCAAGAGCTGCCTAGCAGGCAGCTTTATCTTTGTAACATATTTGTATGCCTTAGAAGAGTATATCCTCATTGAATTTATCCAATCTAATCCTCATTTTTTATGTGTCTATGAAATCCTGGTTTTTCAGCAGTGCTCCAAATGCCCTCCACATATTGTGAGAACAGAAGCATGTCCAAGGTGTTCCATGTAGACACAGCATCTGAGGTAGCTGAGGGTCACATGGTACCAGCTTCCCTGTCATCTTTTAATCCTGAGCCATCTCTTAGAAACTAAAATTAGGGTTGGGCAACATTATTCTAATCTCCAACTTTGCCTTAGTCAAAGATCTTTCAATGTGAGGCACATCTGCCCCTTTAAAACTTCTTTCTATCTTCTTTGTGCTGTCTCAGCAATGTTCAACAAAAAGAACTGGAGCCAAGAACTTGGATCAAGATGTGTAATCGTGTTTTGAATTCTGCTATGCTTTTGGCTTTAATAGTAACTCATGGCTGAGGGTTCCACAGATTAATCATAGTATTCATTGTCAGTCATCATGAAGATCAGTAACTTAATGAGATTCTAGCCAAGCCCAGGAAACATTTTAAAAGTGTCAGTGATTTTTGGGAAGGTTTTAAGACGCAATAGTTTTTTCAWGGAAGGTTTTTTTGAGCTTTCATTTATCTTTATCCAAATTCAKTTTAATGTTCTACTTACTTCTTATGAATCTACAGCTTAATATTAATGCAGTGAAATGAGGGAAATCTGAGTACATATGAAGATGTTTTATTACTTGGGCCCAAACTGGTGTTTTGTGTGTTCTTTTCTGCTACTTTTAGGAGGGCAGAGACAAAACCCTGATTCTTCAAAGGGTAACAGCAAAGCTTTCAGGGACTTTGAGGGAAGTTTTCCCAAACTTAATTTACATAACAGAGGTGTACATGAGTGACAAAAATCTTAAGAGATGGCTAAAGGAGGCCACTCAGCCATAAATGTGATGAAACTTCATTTTTCGCGTATGGTTTTCAAGTCAGTTACTCCACAGAAGTTTATGGCAATATATTTCTGCTCATCGTGTGTTCTGTGGGAGTTTCCTACACAGTGTTTTAGAACTTTTAATGTTCACAGTCTTCCATGAAAATACTTCTTTTAAGTCTTAAATTTACTACCCTAYCAAGGAAACAGGAACTCTGGCTGATAAAATCTCCTGAATTCCTTTTTAACTCCAGAGAAACCTCCAAATACATGGGTAACAGCTTCAAAATTTAAGCAGAAAATTTGCCTTGTCAGTTAAGTTGCAACCTCTCATCTAACTTTTAATGACACATGTTGAAGGAAATCAGTAACAAATATCAAATTATAGTTTTGGTTTCAAACTAGACTTTTGTACCTCTTTTGCACTCCACAATGGTGTTATGACTTTATATATGAGGAACTTCCTGTATTAAAAAAAACTTCTTTTGGCATTGTATCCCCATTTTGCTGGTGTTCTCCTGACACATGTGGTTAATTTCACAATGCGATTATAAATTGTGGCTTTTTCCCTAACTTGTATTTTGACATATGTGATACAATTGAATCAACTTCCCTGTGAAAACCAGCAGCTGGAATGCTGATGTGTTTGTTGCTTGAAGGGTTGTGTGAATGCAGCCACAGCCGTTCCAGTTTATCATGGAAACACACAATTCTGATATGGCACATATCASCAATATGCCTCAGAAATAACTTCTCTCCTCTGAAATCCTCACGATGAAAAGCAATATATGTATTTATTAATTCATTGTCAAAGGAGTAGATTTAGAATCTGTCTAAATTAAAGCATAACTTATGGTCTCTTGTGAATAACTGAATAACTTGGTTCAATGTCAGGTCACAGTGGAACATAGATTGTAACAGGAATATATAAAAGCTCTGGAGGGAGCAAAGAGACTTTATTCTGGAATGGTGAACATCGTTGCCAGAGTAACATAAACCTTGTGTGTTTTCACAAGGAAATGAGTCACTTGTTTCTGTTGGCTGGAACTCTGTTTTCTTTTAATTTCATATTTTAGCTGCCTAATAGAGTTTGAAAGAACCCTAGGATTGCAGCCTTTGGACTAAGATACTTTGTTAATTAAAGCAGAGTAGAAGGGTAGCATGCTAGTTGCACAAAATCAAGAAAAATTGATAGTAAATAGGATATTCTCACAAGTGTGAAGGAAGCCTTTATCCTTTTCAAGGGCAGTTCTATGATCTACTTACAGGTTTGTGAAAAGAAGACTCATTTTCACATGTGTTATGTGTTTAGCTGTGTGTGTACTTACATCTGTGATTTGTGTCCTTTGTGCAACTGATTTGCAGGTCCCTCTTTGCAGCCACGGGTCTCGTGGTTAACGTGAGAACATAAGCCTGAGCTGTCCTCAATGAACACACTGAATTAATGTTAAAGCTGTTGGGTCAGATCCATACGAACAGTGAGGCAATATTTCCTTTCTTTGGACCAGCAACTCATAACCAGTGAGATTCTTCTCCATTTGCCCGGTGTTAAGGCAGCGCTGAGCATTCTCACAGAGAATTCTCGCAGAGTGTCACCCTTTTGTGCTGAGGCGTCCTCACGAGACTTAAGATCAGCACAGCTCATTCCTAAAACACTTTCTATTTTCTCTTCTTACAGCTCCAAGCTAGGGAGATTGTGCCAAGCAAAATAAGTAATACAGACTGTTTGAGCAATTCTCAGCTACAGTGGAGTCTCTGAAGGAACGTAGCTGGCTGCTCCAACATAGACTGCTTTATCCTGTGTGTAATTTGGGCAGAAACTCCATATAGCTCCCTTCACTACTACAGCCTTAAATGGAAGCAGCAGAGAATGAGGGCCAAATATATTCAGTGAAGAATTAAAATATATATTATGGGGTTTTTTTAATGGTATAAATTTATATGTATAAACACTGTACACCTGTGCATGTATATGTGATGGTTGAGACATATGAGCAATTTTATTTCCATGTTGTACATATGTACTGGTGTACCAGAAGATAATAATAATAATAATAATAATAATAATAATAATAATAATAATAGTAATAATAATAATAATAATAATAATAATGTGTCTATTGCATCATGAATTCCATGCATCATTTACTCCAACAGAGCAACCCTGTTGCCAGTGGTAAAGATTATTCAAAATGCAATGTTTTTGCATGTTCAGATGGAAACACTTGGAAACACTGAAAAGATGCTTAATTTGTCYTATTCCAAAACCAGTGTTTGCATGCATATTCCAACTTACCTGAGAATCTCAAAAATAGCATTTATTAATTAAATATTAAAGCATATTTTTTACAGCCTAACAAAAGCATAAACAAATATTTTTAAGTAGTTTCAGTGAGGAGCAAAGGAGAAATAAAGAATATAACTGAAATTTAAAGTATATGTACTGTGATTGACTCAAAAGAAAAAAAAAGGCCCGGCCTAAACTGGGACCTTACATTAATGGTTTAGTCATGGATAGCTAGTTAGGACTTTCTGGGCACATTAAAAGTGCTCTAAATCCCAAAAAAGCACTGCAGATGATATTCAGATACGCATGAATGTAACTGAAGTAATTTGATGACTGCATATATTATGCAGAATAATTAGACATGGGTTAAAAAGAAAGTGCAGAGAAAACAACTTAAAATATTTACAATACATAAAACTTATTTCCTTGCCAAAAAGTRGTTTAGCTTATAAAAATTACTAGAGAAACCAAGGAAATAAACACCTTATGTACAAGTGCTGGAGGGTGGCCTTCTCTAACAAAGGGTGACCACTGATGGGTGTGGCTGTTTAAGAGCAACATTAGCTTGCAGTCTCTAAACATGTAACTCCTCATTTCAGTGTGGCTTCCATTCAATGGCTCTGACCTAGCTGGTCATCAATACACCTAAGCATTTTGGCAGCTGCAGRTGTTATAGAGTGTTGGAGTACCTGTGCTATAAATTTTTATCAGGGTTTTTGCTATTTGTTCTCCCATTCTCTTCTGTTCAGACAGGTGGAGCAATGTGGAAGGTGCATCTAATCTTAGTGAGTRTTGTTACGCTGCTGGTGATATATGCCAAACACTTTTTATTCTGGGTCTTCTAGTCCCAGATTTCCACACTTGTAATGAATCTTTTCTTGGTTTTGAGGAACACTTCTTCTGTGGAAATCCACAGAAATACGAAATCCATTCTTACAAAATGGTCAAAKAGTTCCTTTGCCCATTTCAAAATAACCTGTCCAAAGTTCTTCAGACATCAAGAACAGAATCTTGAATTCACCAGGGATTCAGTGTAGGGCATTTTGCCAGATGGGTGTTCAGATATTGGAAACATTGCACAAAAATAAATTAGAATAAGTATCATTATTGATAATTATGCYTAGGATTAAATACTATTTGGAAGCCTTGTTTCTTGAAGTGGAAACCCTAAAAAGAGATCTTACAAATCTTTCTTAAAATATCCAGTGAAGATTTTTGGCCTCAGGTCACAGCTGTCCTACCTACATCTATTCAGTGTTCCTTATACACTTGTGTGAGTGATGACTCATGAGTACTGAGAGATCTGTAAGAAATTTTGGCTTATCTCTGTGCTGGTTTTATCTTTCCACAGGTACTCATTTTGAGAGTGATGAAGACATAAGAATTTTTTTTCAATATTTTTGTGGGGGTTCTTTTCATTTAGTAACTGCAGTCCAAAAACAGAAGGGTCATTCTCAATAGTATCTATCTGTTGGTTTTCTAGACATAAGAAAAATAAATTTAAAARATTAGCAAAACATCAGCCCAGTGCTGATGCCTGTACAAAGCACCATTTAATCTGAAGACATTTTAGTAGAACATATTACACTAAAACAATATGAAAGATGTTACAAGCATTTACCTGCATTCATACATCTATTATTTTTTATTAGTATTATTGTAATACCTTGGCTATTTAATCACAGACTAGGTCTCTCCTTGGTAATTTCACTGCATTTTGTTATAGTTTTACTGTGTATTCTCAATAAAGCAATATCTGCTCTAGAAAGYTCAACATGCAAGTAAAAGGTGGAATCACAAACAGATACAGAGACTGGTGCAGGAAAGAACTGTAATAGAGATGCCAAAGGCTCCAGCRCTGTCTCTTACAGGTGTTCCAGATGGTGCAGGCCTGGGCTAAGAGCAAGCAGACTCAGAGCACACCAGCTGTGTGACTTTGCAATATTATGGTTCAGTTCTGGAACATAAAATTCAGGCACTGTCAGATCTTTTCCCATCCTGTTCTCAGTCATGTTTTCATGGGATACCACTTCTTCAGAAGTGTGTTGCTACACTTTCCCTACTATCAGCCTGTAAAACTCCAAGCTAAAACTTGGTTTTGCAAGCTGCTCCCTGAAAAACATTGCCAGCTTTGAAATACTCCACAGAGTGCAATTCTGTGTAGCCCTGCAAAAGGAACTGATGAAACCTCGCCAAATTTCAGACATTGCCAGTTTCTTCTATCYTTACTGGAAACTTGCACTCTGCAATAACTTCTGCATGGTCTATACTGAAAATTAGCTTTTATTCTGGTGAGTAGTACAACTACATCAGACAATGCCACCTTGCAACATAATGCCTCACCCTCCACAGCTTACCCTTCCTAAAAACCTGAGTAAACTCTCCAAGTACAAACTATTGTTTGAATCACTAAATGAAGATTTTTCACTGATAAAATAATCCAGCTTGCAAATAGTAAGAAAATCTGCAAGTTTAAGYAAGTAGTTAGGAAAAATCAAAAGGCCCCTTTAAAGAATTTCACTTTTTCACAGCTGAGCAAAGCCTGGTCTGCACTTACAGAACTGGGAAGCAGTTTGTTGTCTCTGTCATGTAATTAGAAGTTAGTTAGCTTTTTGTGTAATTAGAAGTTAGTTTTTCAGACCATGTCTAAGGCGAAAAGGTGCTGTGAATGAGGTTCCTAAGTCATGAATTCAGATGTTGCACTCAGTAACAAGATGTTGAATTATTTGGAAAGAATAGGATTTCATCAGAATGCAATTCCTCATTTATGCATAGTACACTTTACTTCTGTGAATTTATGCAAATATCAATTAACTAACCATTGAGAGAAAGAAAAAAAATACCATTCAAAAGTAACATATGACTGGCACGGAGATATAAATGCTGGCATGTCAGTACTTGGAACCACTCAATTTAATTTATTTTCTGACTTTACGAAATAAATTAGGATATATTTATATGTATATATCAAGTAGTTTTACAAACCAACATGTAATGTTATTCATATGTGAATGTGAATGCTATTCACATTCTCTTACACAACAGTTTCAAATGCCCTGAGGATTTATGACTCATCCAGGCCTTGAATTTTAATCTTAATTTGGAAATTATGTGACTGAGATGAGATGAATTTGATGTTTTACACCTCTCTTGCTGTGTATTTCTTCTTTGCCAAATTCAAGATAATTGAGCCAACTCAGCCCAGGAAGCAAGATGACAGGTGGTGCTGTGCCCCCTCTGCCAAGCCCTCCTGCTTTCTAATTGTATCAATTATGGCTTTGGAGCTGATATCACTTCATAGTAATTTTGCTGTGCCGTGTAAATAAATCAGTTTCTATTCAGAATGAATGTTGTGGKTTTTTTGCTTGCCACTTGATTGCATGATGAGAATTAATCTTTTTTGTCTTTCCATTCAGTACAAATGTTAGGCTTTTTAAAAAAAAATCTCGTTAGACCTTTGCATCTTCAATCTCTGTACAAATTTGTGAGATGTTTTATACTCTGAACTTTTTGACTTCCTCCTGACCCCTTAGGCAGATTCGGCTGAATAAGGGAGAGTTATTAGGATTTTTTTCTCATGGTGAAATCCACAATTCAGGGATTCTTCTTCAGATGATGAGGTACTAACCAGTCTAAAATGGGATAGCTGAAGCACTGGACCATCAGTCTTAAATGGTATGGCAAACCCTATGTTCCACATCTGTACATTTTTTAATGTGGAAATTAGTTGTTTGGTACAATGTTCCTTCTGTATAATTATGCATATACTTGTTAGGTAAAATGCTGATTTCCACTAACTGGTGGGTGTAATACAAAAGATGGTTTTGCTACTTTGTTCTGCTGAAGAAATTGTCATATCACATTTTGGATATTGCTCCCATTCTTGGATGCGACTGGATTATACATTTCTAGCTTTCTGGAACAGGACAACATTATAAATCTCGCAAACAGAGCTGCCTGCTGTCCTCAGTGACTTATCAGTGACCTCACTTGTAGGCTGTCAGGGAAAAAACAGAGCAAGAGCTCCAGGTGAGAGCACTCTGTTTGAGAAAGGTATAGCTTACTGGTTTGGTAAATTTGCTTAGGAGGGACTGGTTCCACAAAGAGGCTGGGCTTAAATGGCACTGAATATTTACTTTCGTGGAGATGTTGAAAAAGCTGAAGAATAGCTACTGATAGCTCCTACCYTTGTTGAGGCTTTCAGGTGGAAACAGTAGCAGCTAGATAGTTTGCTTAAAGAGGGAAGGTATTCCCTTTTCAGTCTGTAGCCTGGCTTATACCAGAAATAATTTTTATTTTGTTCCAATTTTTTTAGAAATAAGTGTGAGGCAGCTTCTAATTAGATGTGTCTGAATGTGMTGCATGGTTGTGTGCTATTAGAATGCTTTCTTTTATTTTTCAAGAAGGAAGCACTACTGTAAAAGAGCAGCTGTGGTAGTCCTTGYGTGCTTCATAGTTTCAGGAAGAGTCAGAGCAATGCTGCAGTAATTAATACCGAAGTCTGTCAAGAACCACAATTCTTGGGATGCCTGCAGACCAGCCYTGCAAGGGTTTCCTGCAGGGAGGGRTGTTTTGAGCATTTCCCAGTCCCAGCAACAATTTGTCCCTGTGCTGGAGTAAATGCTTGCTGAACAAGGAGAGCAAAAGCAAATATCTGTTGCATGTCAGGCTCCAAGTGTTCTCCACGTTCACTATTTGATATGYTTTTTTAACCAAAGACCAATGGCAGCTGATGCTAATGCTTCTGACTGTGAACTTCATCCTTGGAGGTGAAGGTTGTTAATATAATTTTACTGAGGCTGGTCAGATGCTAACACTGGGCAGTGGCAGAGGGGAGGAAGGCAAACTGCTGGGAACACCCCATGCTGGTGTCTAATACCATCCCAAAGGATCACCAGAGTTTTATGAAAGGACTCTTTTGTAGTACTGTAAGGAGCAACACAAACACTTTCAGAAGCAAAATATAAGTCAGTGAAGCAATTTCTAACSAAGATTTACAGAAATGTAACTACTGATCCCACAATACCTTATCTGACTCTGCATCAGCTTAACAAAATTAATTTATTACGCTTGTTTWTCATAGAACATATTTCAAATCTTAGTCAAAGAATACACTGCCTTTTAATTGCATGTAGCTTTTAGAATACATCTTTTTACTTGTATATAATGTCTCACTGCCAGTGCTATGGACTTACTTGGGAAAAGCACATTACAAAAATCAAAGGAGACATTTAATAGTTCTTTTGATATTAGACCTGAAATGTTTTTTGTTCACCCATTACAGCAAGGTTTYTTTATTGGCCTGTCAGCATTCCAAGAACTGCATTTATGTGAGAGATTATGTCATAAAAAATGTATGCAACAGCTCTGTCCTAGGAATGTGAATTCTAAATAGCAAAGTGCAATAGCTACAGTACCAGAAAGCATTTTCTTAAGAAAATGTGTTTTTCATTTCATGCAAGAAGCTTTCTCAACTGTTCAGAAAAGAGGGCATCTACCAGGTATTTTTCCCTATCCTTTTCAAGCAACTGTTCAAGACTAAGTGCAAGTGTAAAACATTGCTGGGTTCATACACTTGAAGAGCCCCCTAGGGTTAGATTCTAAAGCCCTTTCATGGCCTTTATATTCATAAATAAGGGATTTGTTGCATTTTAAAGCATATCAGATCACAGTGAAAGTTTAAATTAGCATTAACTCCGAGGAGAACAGGGTCCCCAGCCCTTGTTAATGTTCAGCTCTTGTGTACATGCAAAGATTGAAATGAGAGGCTTTCCAGACACTGAGCATTTCCTTCCTGTTCTCTGTCTGATTTTGCTCCTTCTGAACTGTTAAGCAGCAAGATAAATGCTGGAGACGATCTGCTATWTTACTAAAAAGGAGTTTTATGTTACTGCAGCCATACCACATGGATGTATTTTATCAATTTGTGTAATAACTCGATGGCAGCCAGTCACAAATCTGCTCAAGTATCCAAATCCAGCTCCCAATTAGCAGCTGTAACAATAATCCATCCTAACAGCTATTAGCAGARTCAGTGATGGGATGTACATTCACAGCCCAAGACTGAAGATGTAGTGGTTATCTCTGAGTCTCCTGTTCTGAAAAACATAGTGGGCTCTTCTCATTCTTGCAGTTTTTCTTCTGGGGATTTTATTGGTATGCAATTGGAATAAAGTCTCCAGTAGGGTGTATCCAATAAGAATATTTGGTGCTGGAATTTTCAGTGGCTACATGGTGAAACACAGAGTTTAAGACTTAGGATTGTAAATGTTTTCATCCAAACCAAATTTTCAGACATGCAGTTGAAGTGACTAATGCAGCTGAGAAGATTTGCCAGCCTATGCATTTATGACTGTACAATTCAGATATTGTTTTGGAAATATTTACATTAGCGGATAAGTGCAATGAGAGTAAGAAGATAAAAACAGTCTTTGCAGTGCTCTGCAATCTGTGCTCCTCTGAGCACAAGCCCACCCAACCTGCAGCAGGGGGGAGGCTGTGTAGCAACCAACACAAGCTTGTGCTGCAGAGCATCAGCTTAGCTGAAGCTTTCTCTTCTCCTCGGTGGAATGTTCTGAGTGGCGTTTGGTGTTTGGGTGTCTCTGAAAGGGGAAGAGTRAATTTTGTCTTTCATAGTACCTTCTAACTACTTTTCTAGGTTGATGKTTTGAATTTTTGATCTTGGTTAACCTCAGCCTCTAAATACATTCACTCCCACTTGTAGGCAAGAAAATGGATAAAAGAGGAATCGATTGCAATATCTGCCTCTGTTTTCTGGAGGCAGAGGAAGGGTGGTGTTATCTTACTGRTAAATACCTGAAGGGGACTAATTCAGTATGATACAGAGACACACAAGAACATCAATATATTGGGTCTTGCAGATACTGATTTTCCTTTTGTTTCATGATATTCTTGTATCTAAATATTGGCAAAGATTTCTGGCCTTTAATTGCACTTTTGCTATGGCTCCCTGTACCTGGAAATCGGCAAAGCCAAATGGTGACTTGAAGCAGATATTCAGGTACCTATCAACTGCCCGAAATTTTTCTTGCATGGATCTCAAAAAAGTTCAGGCTTCGAACTCTATAAAACACTGTAAAGCTCGGGGCTTTGGGCATGACATTCAACCTCCAAAAGTGAAAACTGGTTATTTTTCCCCAAGATGGTAAATTTGAAGAAATTTACAGAGGAATAGGAARATAATTATTCCAAACTCTGTCACTGAAATAGCAATCTCCTTCTCCTGCTCTGAGTTTTGTTGTTACTTTGCTTTCCTCAGTGATGTTTCGTATAATCCAATCCTAGTCCTCTGTTGTTATGAAGCAAATATTGCAAACAGTTCTGATTCATTGGTGTGATAACAGAAAAATCCTATTCTTCCTTAAGCTGYGGCAATGCAACTTCTTGATGCAGTGTTTGGGAGAAACTTGCTTTTGGTCCATAAAGGAGAGGAATTCCCATTCCTTTGTGGCAACAAAAAGCTGGAAAATGCTTCTATATGATGGCTCCTCCTTTAAGGTATAACTAAGAAAAATGATCACTGTTATTTAGGAAATTTGGAAATTTATAAAACATTGTTGAGGACAGTAATCTGAACAATGGACTATGTCAAAAGACATATTGCAACAGCAATAAATGAATTAAATAGAAAGAGCATGAGGGCTGAGAGTTGGAGGTTAGCCTTGGAATATTAATTGAAATTACAAAGGTAGGTGGCATTCCAAAGAAACAGTTAAGTCTGCTGGAACAGACTGATTCCCACTATAACCCTGCTGAAGATCCATGTGTCACAAAGACTACAATTGGCTCACTGAGTTAAATATCCCATCACTACTTTGGGAGACAGACCTGTCCCTGTTGGACYAGGTGCAATTTAAAAACTCACAAGATGCCTTGTCCTTCCATAATAATGATTTTTATTTCAGCACTGAAAGGGATTTGAGATGCAAGAGTGAGGGGGAAGGGCTTATTTTTATATGGTTATCTTTTTTTTCCATTGCAGCAGGGAAAAAAAAAATCTCTGAAATGGTTGTTTTCTTTTAAGGCAAGTTTTGCAGATCGTTGGTCCAGAATGTTAATTCTTTATTGAGGATAATTTTTCATTTTGATTTTGTCATTATTTTTGCAAAACCCGCGAAACATCCACAGAAAGGACTTTCTGATCTTGATCAGCTCTGTGTTGATGCAAACACATCTCCATAGAAATCAGTCTGTTATAATTAACAGGTTTCTGCTTTTCTCTTACAATTACCTCACGATAAGAATGAAAAAAGARCAAAAGTGTGGAAAGAAATACAACCAGAATAATTTATTAGTAGGAAATAGGATGAGGTAAGGATTTGTATACATTTTCACATATCAGAAGATATTTGGCACAGGACAGTGAATGTGCAAGGAGCAAAAAACTGTTCTTCTTTGACTRAGGGTAGGGGGCTAGGCTTCAAACTCTTTCTTGGAGAGCTGCTCCTGATATCATTCCATCCCATTACAGGATATTTGCCACTTTATACATGAAAGTGTRTATTCAATGAACCCTCCTCTGGCACACACCCAAAAACTCTATCCAGAGCCCTATTCAGGGTTAACCTAGTGTAAAATGGGTCAATTTAACAGACTTTAATTGGATCAGTTTTCAACCATGAGTAACAAATATGGGTCTCCTCTTTTTTCACTTAACTCCAATTGTTACTTGYCATATACTACATGCCTGCATCGAGTACTGAAGTACAAAGCTRTTGCTGTAAACTGAGCACCTCATTCTGAAAAGGCCCAACTAGTTTCTTAGTAGAAACCATAGAAAACAATTCAACAATGAGTTACTTCTTAAAAAGATTAATTTCTACTTACATTGATCTCTATAAAAACAGAATTCTCTTCTCTCAGCTACTTTTTAAAGCCTTTCATTAATTCAAGCCTACAAAGTCCTTGCTGGTGGAAAAGAGAAGTGGCTGGAAGATTGCTGATTATCCACTTTAGGATGACTCATTCAGTACAAGCAACTGTGAATCATAAACAAACTATCTACAGGCAATATCCATAAGACTTATTATCTTCCATGTTACTGGATGCTTCTTATGTTTCACATTATTATTGCTTTCCTCTTAAAAGCCAATGGCTCACAACGCTGTATTGAGGAATTACCTGTTTAAAAGTTGCACAGAAATATTTGTAACCAGTTACCACTGCATGTGTTTTAGCCAATCTTTTCAAATTCTTGTGAATGCAACTTCAAAAACCTTTGAAATTAAAAGAGAAAATGTAAAGATTTGTTGTTATTCCTGTGCACGTGGGTCATCACAAGACTGAAGTTTGTGATACACTGCTCAGCTACTTCAGCTGGCATAGCCAATAGCAGGAGACGCTCCAGTGGATGGCGAAGGGACAGCAGCAGGGTGGGAAAGTAGCTCAGTAGGATTTGAAGATGTTGCTAAGRTGAGAGGAATGGTGAGATTTTAAAACATTCGGCTTCATCCCAGCTCCAGCACGGAGCATCCAGTAATGGGTTAACAGTCAGAGCAGCATAGACATATTTGATTTCTACTGCTCTTCCAGTCTTTYTGTTCCACCATGATGTACTTTCACATCTAAGCAATCTACTTAACTTCTCATCCTAGCCTTCATCTCCTTCCTCAGAGAGACCTATTTTTCCTGATGTTGCTTCCTGGCACTAATGCCAGAGTGCACACAGKGAGGGTGTCAGGAGCGCTCGATTGCTTGTGCTGGAGCAGATGTGCAGATCTTTGGTACCCACAGGAGCTGGAGACACAAAGGTTGCCATAGCACTTCTCAAACACTTTGTATGATTTTAGCTAAAAAAATACTTCATCTCAGGGAAACTTTAATTATGTTAAGAAATACAAGTTGAGTTTTCTTTTTATAAACCTAAGTATTTAATTAGTGAAATTATTCATTTGAAACGTCCTCTTCTGTGGTTACATAGTAAACACTTTTATTAGCAGAAGTGTGTTCAGAACATGAGAAGCAAGAGAGAACACAGAGACCATTAAGAAAAATGGCACGCCAGAGATATTATGCTCTACTTTTGAAGAAAATTAATTTCCCTTCATAAATTGATAAGGCTTCCTATATTCTGTGATCTGAGCATATACTATGTGAACATCTTATGTTGCCAGTGGTCCTTTATGTAAGCATCCCTAGATTAATCCTAAATGATGCTTGTGTATAGCCAAGCACTACATGATAACTAAACATTTGGTTTCTGATAGTGCCCTTTTAATGAGTTGCAGGTGCCACAAACTTCATGTTCCCTTTAGTGCTTTATTGCTTACTAGATGCAGTAAAACAGTTGGCACACTGTAAATTATCAAGTGATAATTATATTCATGGCCTCAATACAAGAAGAAAATCCACTGTTAAGAACATATTTCTTCCAAAATGTGGTAATGAGATGTGTTGCACCTCCTAAGAAGAGCTTGCAGGGTGACTCTCTATTTAGAATACTGCAATCACAGTTCTATTTTCGGCCAGCATCTCCATGGTCAGAAYGTGGAGTGACTCTGTACTCCCAAATGTGTATTCCTCATTCACTATACCAYTTAATTTTTCCTCATCCGCTAATAGAAAGTAGTTCCATGGTTAAAATTGGAAAGATGTGATACTTATTTACAGAAAGATATCAATGTGAATTTTGCATATGATCTGATTTTGAAAGGTTGAGCTGTGAGCTGCAATAGYTTGATGGCTTAGCCAGGCTATTCTAGTAGTTTTCCACTGTTCCAAATATCTCCTGTATGTAAAGACTCCATGACAGCCACATCTCAAATGGTAATAGAGTCTCTGAATAGCATAGGATGCTTCCTATCTCTAATAAGCTGCTTTAATATACCAGTCATATAATGATGCTCATCAGTACAAATTACACTGCAAGGTCAATGAATGTTAATATGTTTCCTGCAACAGAACCTTGAAGAATAATATAATCCCCTCCTCCTCCCTAACTAAGATAATTCCAGGCTGAGTACTGTTCTACAGCAAAATAAATTAAGGAATACTGGAGTGTGTGGCTACGCTGGCTATGATTTTGTAAGAAAAACCATCTCATCTTAGAATTCTCCTTAAGTGTTATAATAATTATTAGTTTTTAATGGTCTTTATTAAGCTGTGAAAGTTCTGTGGTAACTGTAAACGACTAGAATAATTAGGAGCAATACTCAAAGAAGATTTGATTTAAATAATTTCAGTTTTAATGTTTCTAATCTTTCTCCAGGATGCAAAGCTCTACCCAAGCAAATATGGGATACATGTAATAGTCACACCATGAGAGA